>NC_080441.1:5322042-5629670 GCF_028018845.1 Melospiza georgiana
CCAAGGACATTTTCCCAGGAGAAGGGTGTGGGGACACTTACACAGCATGGTGCTGGAGCTGCTCTAGTTTTGCATACATCTTCTCATTTTCTTGCTCTGTCTAGAGAAATCAGAATCGTAGAAGGTAAGAAGCCAGAAATCAGCTGATAATTTTCAGTAAAAGATTGGCAGTGTGAAAATCAATGCACTGAAAGATCTTTCATGGTCAGGGCCACCAGTCTGGATTTCACAGCATTTTTTCAGGGATAGACACTGCAGGCAATAGGAAAAAAGCAGAGTGGGGAAGGGAGAGCACAAGTGTGCAAGTGCTGTTTAAAATATTAAAACAAAATATTTAAAGTCTTAAAAATGCTGAAAGATTCGGGTCTCCTTTTTCCAAAAGAAAACTAAAGGCCAACAGACTCAGGCACGTTTTTGGTTCTGACTCGTTTGGAATCAACATGAAAGGACCATTTAAGAGAGATTCTCAATATGTCATAAATACTGGAGCTGCTGTTGATTCACTCCCAGCAATTTAGAACTCTCCTGGGATAACTGAACTTACCAGGATGATCCTCTCCAGCATCTGTGCTGTTTGCCCAGCAGCCTCACTCAGCCCCTGGCTCAGCTTCTGGATCTCCTCTTGCAGGGATTGGTTCTTCTCCATCAGGGATTGGAGGCTCTCTGAGGGGGCCAAACCACTGCAACAACAAGGAGCAGTGGGCGTGAGTTTGGGCTTTGATACAGCATTGAAGTTACCTCCAAAATTATTATTATAATTCCTTAAATAATTTAAAATAAATACTCCAGACTGGCTTGGGAGGGAAGGATCTTAAAGCTGATGTAGCCCCACCCCTGCCATGGGCAGAACACTTTCCACAGATCAGGCTGCTCCAGGGTCTGTCCAAGCCTTGGACACTTCCAGTATGCAGGAAAAACCTCCAAACAGAGGTTGTGAACTCCATGTCCTTGGGTTTGGAACATGCCCAGAACACAGCACCTGCACAGCCCAACTCTGTCCCAGATCTTGTGTTTTAAGGAAAATGGAGGTGGAACTGCCCCCCATTTAGGGGTAGAGGGGTGAGGAGAGCAGAGATGGATGGGTCTCAGAGACAGGAATTAATTCAGGAGGTGTTTCTTGCTTCCTCTTTTACTTCCTGCAACAGATTTTTGCAATCATGAGGTGTTTGCTACAAAACTAAATATCTCATGGAATTCCAGTAAGGATGCCAGAAAGAGGAGGGAAAAAGCAACCAATTTATTCCCCCCTCACTCCACAGCACTGCCCAGAGCTAAGAGATCCAGAGACTTCTCTGGAGTGTGATAAATACACATCCAGAGGACATTAAATAACAAATCTTACTTGAGAGCCACAGGCAGGGTCCCTCCATGGGCCTGGAGCAGCAACACCTGGAGCTGCTGGACCTGCAAAGACAAATAATTATTGTTTGTGAATGTAACAGCTCCATGGACCCTTGGTCTTCCTGACTTCCCTGCTCCATAATTCCCCTTTTACCACTGCCTGTGCAAAGTGGTGTTGTTACAGTACTCCAAGTTATTTATTCCTCAAAAGGTTCTTCACTTCCCTCTGGGATCACCCCAGGGAAAACCCTTCCCTTCCCCTCGTGCTGGGCACAGGCAGGAGATGTCAGGAAGGCACCAAACCATCTCTGCATTTCTGACTGTGCCTGTAGCTCACCAGGCAATGGTTTATTGGGTGCTCACCACTTTTCTCTGGCTGCAGAAAAACTCCAAGAAATATCCACACATCCCCTTCCCACAGAGACACAGCAATGCACATGAGGGATGTTTTGCATTTTTTGTGAGGCTGTGCCTTCCTCTGGGGTTTGCTGAGGGGTTCCCCCAGTACCTGCTGCTTCAGCTGGTGCAGCTCAGCTGCCTGGGGGTCCACGTTGACAATGGGTTTGTTTTTGATCTTCCTGGCCCTGTCAGCATAACGCAGAGTGTTCAGGGTCTCCTCCAGGTTGGAATCTGCTGGGCTCACACAGGCAATCATCAGAGTGTGGCTGTTCCCACCCAAGGAGTCTGGGAAGGAGAAGAAACAATGTCAAAGCTGTCAGAGCAACAAGGACAGTGAAATGCCACGAGTGCATCCCCAAAATGCAGATTAAACAGCTGGATTTTGGTGCCACTTTACTTTCTCTCCTCTGCACACTCAGGACTGTTTTAAAGTGGGTTTTTAAAAGCCAAAGTCAGGGTTTGAAATCAAAGGTTTCACCCCAGAAGCCCCAGTTGTTGCCCTGATAAATAATTTCTTTATACCATTTCAGGCCTGGTTCTTTCAGGTTTGCCCCTCCCTAATAACAAGACCTCCATGAATATCCAGAATTTTCTCCAATTTAAAGAATTATTGGCAAAGAACAGATCACAAAGCTGCATGGAACTTCATCCTTTGGTTTTATACAAATTGGCTCTTAAAGCTACTGATCATTAAAAAAAAGGGGCCCCACATCCAGCCTAATCCAGGTTTTAATTAGGTACTTTCAGACGTGGAAAATACTGAAGAGCTTTTGCAGCAAATTATGTAATTACCATCAAAATCCCAGTAATTTCACTACTAAAGCTGTGCCCAAATTAAAGGGTAACTTAAATAAAATGCATTGAAAGACAAATCCCAGCTACTGAAAAATAAAGACCAGATCTTCAGACTAAGAAAACAAATCCCAGGGAAGGCACAGACAGCTGGAGCTTCATTCTGGCTGTGACATCACCCAGGGAGTTGCTATAATTAGGGTACAATAATAGATCTCTGCTCCCAGACTTCTCCTCCTCTTTCTCCCCTGTGGGAACTCAGTTGCAAAAGAGGAGTTTTTGGTGCAGACAGAAGGGGGAGATGTGGGAACTCAGACCATCCCTCTGGATGTCCAGAGTTGCCCAGAACCCTCTTGGGGGCTTGGGGACCCTGGCATGTTGCCCACAACACCTGGTGGCTTGATTTTGATCCTTCTAAGGAAGTGCCACCTGTGTATGAGGACATGAGAGCCACACAAGTTAGAATGGTGTGAGAATGGAGTGTTCACAGGGTGAAAATGTAGATTTTAGGATTTTTGGCATAGGGGTTATGAAGACAAGATGAAGGAATCAGAGTGTATCTCATCCTTCTTTCTTCTTCATGTTCTCCATTTTCTGCTGTGATGTTGGCACTTTGGGATTGGTTCAGAGTAGAAGTGCACTGTCTAGCATAGGTGATAGGTATTGGGAATTAAAAGTAAATATGTTATTTGTAGTTTGCAGTATAAAAGATGACACCGCCTCGGGGGCAGGCAGAGTGCCTCAGACTGTCTTGCTAAGCTGACCTTGGCAGGGCAGGAGAAAATTTTTTACAGATAAGATAAAATAAACAATCTTGAGACTGAGAAATGAAGAGCCCTGACTCCTTCTTCAAGTGCCAGGCTGGGAAAAGAGACTTTCCAACTCTTCTCAGGGTCACTCTGACAAGATAATGATCCCAACACTCCCCACCAAAAATAAGCCCTGATTTTGTCTTGTTTCCTCCTGTCACACAAAGTGCAGGAGAGCAGGACTTGTTTTGAGCTCATCTCACTGCATTTGCAACCTAAAATAAGAGTCCAGGAAAAGGCCTGGCTTCAGTGAGAAATTAAACAAACCTCTTTGCAGCAGCAGCTCTGAGCTGGGGGTTTTCTCCTGCTTTATTTCAAAAGCATCTGTAAGTTTAGGCTTTGTCATCATCTTCTCTCACCTTGCAGCAGCCTGGTCAGCTTGGAGTCTCTGTAGGGGACAAAGCCTCCCTTTTTATTCTCCTCTCCCAGAGCACTGATGACATTCCCCAGGCACAGGAGGCCTCTGTTGATGTTGATTCCTGCAGACAAAGCTCACAGTGAGCACAGCCACCTCAACAGCTCCAAACTCATTTCCTTCCCTTATTAAAAATTTAACAAGGTTAAAAAAGGCAGATTAAAGGGTTAAAGAAGTGCTTTGCTCTTTTATTAACTCCCAAGTGAAAAGAAACCCAAACTCCACCAATCCCAGCCCAGAGACCTTCTTTGAGTCTGTCTCCCTCAGCCTTGGTCTTCTTCTGTCTCTCAGAGCCAGCAAGGTCTACCAGGTGTAACTTGCAGTGAAAACTGCAATTCCTAGGGCAGAAAGAAACTGTTTTACTCTCCCAGGTGGAAAAGGAGCAGCCCAGGAGCTGAAAATTCAGGGGGCCAAAACCTGAACTGCCTTGAGAAGCACAGCTCAGGACCAGGATGAGGAAAATTTGGGAAAGTAACTCTCATCAGCTGCACAGTGACACTCACTTGTCATTTTTCTTCTTCTGATCAATGAAGATGGTGAAGATGGCATGGGATCTGGAGGACTGGGAATTCATGGCCGTGGATCCCACAGTTCTGCAGTTGTTCCCCTGCTCCAGGCAGGACACGGTCTCTTGGGCACAGGTGACATTTCTTTCTGTCAACCCCACAATCTGCAGCCAGGAAGGAAACATTGTTTATCCTCTGCTTCCTATTCATCCCACCTGGGATCAGAAAAATCTCCCTGCACCTCAGGCTGTGCCAGCCCATTCCCAGGGGGCTGGAATGGAAACTCCCAGGAAAAACTGGTTGTGAATATTTCACTTCAGGAACATGGAATCACGTCCTGATGCTGTTCCTAAACACCCCCCAGGTTTCCTCTGCCTGCTCCAGATCCAGCTGGGCTCTGGGATGGAGCCAGAGCTCCTCAGGGCTCCAGGGACAAATCCATGGATATCCCAGGCCAAGCTGGGAGCTGAGAGCTGTGCCAGCCACAGGAAGGGGCTGATGGGGAGGGGATTTGTGTGAATAAAATATTGCAGAGGCAGCTCCCAGGGGATGAGCAGGAGGGACTGGATGTGCTCCTTGGCAAGCTGTGCTTTCCCTGAGCATCCAACCCCCTGGATCTCTGTGTGCTGCTCCCACCACATGGATAATCCCCATCCCACTGCTTTGGGGATGACAGAAACTCCCACACGGGCCCCTCCTTCAGCCCCCAGCCCTGCAGACCTTGATGCCTTCCTTGGGGTCCTCCCGGATGCTGATGGGGGAGCGCTCTCGGGAGGGGCACAGCAGGTCCAGGATGTCCTCGTTGTAAATCTGGAGGCAGCAAAGGAGCAGGGCAGAGTTAGCAGCCAGGCTGAAATTAGGGCTAATTTAGCATCACATTTTATTAAGTTCACCTTCAGGGAAAGACAGAAAGAACTAACAAAACCTCCTGGAGTTTTAGGGGTGGATTTAATCAATATCTGTTACCTGAAGGAGGTGACCTCAAAGCTCCCTTTATTCCTGACTTGATAAAAACCAAACTTTTACCTCCAAATAAGAAACTTTGAGGACGAAGTCCCAATCGTGCCTTTGCTGTTTCTCCTCAAAGAGCAGCTTGATGACCCTGGGGATGACCCCCACGCTGGGCTCATGCTCCTGGTTGGCAGTGTAGGTGCCTCCCATGGAATAGGTTTTCCCTGACCCCGTCTGTCCGTAGGCCAAGACAGTGGCATTGTATCCTGAGGGGACAAAGGACACCCGGGTGAGTCACGTGGAGACTGAAAGCTGCATTTCTGAAAACCACCCTTGCAGAAAATCATCAGCTTACACCAGCTTTAAGCATACATCACAGTCAGGAACATTGAAGGAAAAAAAAGGGCAATGAAAACTTCATAAAGCACAGAGAAAATGATTATTTCAGCTCTTTTTTAAGATTGGATGTTTTATTAGAGCTAAACAGAAATACAGCACAAATTCTCTGCCATCCCAGCTCCACTGCAGCATCCTGGAACAGGATGTTTATCAATTCATTGTGTTATTCTTAAGGAGGGAAAGGGACTTTTTGTAATGGCTCGGAGTCACAGGACAAGGGGAATGGCTTCCCACTGCCATAGGAATATTGGGAAGGAATTGTTCCCTGTGAGAGGGGGAGGCCCAGAGAAGCTGTGGCTGCCCCTGGATCCCTGGAAGCATCCAAGGCCAGGCTGGACAGGGGAAGATGTCCCTGCACATGGCAGGGGGAGCACTGGATGGGTTGAAGCTCCTTTCCGACCCAAACCCCTCTGGCACTCCATGAAAACTGCCTCAGAGCACATCCCCACCTCGTTCTGCAGAGAGGAACGGGCTCCAAACGGGCAAAACCCGGGACAAACCTTTGAAGATGCCACGGACCAGAGGCGACACCGCGGTGTTGAAAACCTCCTCCTGCTCCACGGACGGGTCGAACACGTAGTCGTAGGTGAAGGCTTTGTCATTGCCCACCACGACCTGCGGGCGAGAGGGACGGGGCAGCGCTGGTAGCGGCTCCCGGTAACGGCGGGACCCCCGGGACGGCCCCGCGGCTCACCTGAGGCTCGCCGGGCACGAAGGACAGGCACGTCTGGCAGCCCTCGCTGGTCTCCTTGGGCACCAGCGGCCGGCAGCGCAGCGCCACGCGCACCGGGATGCCCTTCTCGTCCTCTCGCATCATCACCAGCCTGCGGGACACGAGCGCCGTGAGCGGGCCGGGGCACGGAGCGGGGCTGGCCGCGGCCCTGCCCGGCCGGAGGGTGGAGCGGGCGGGAAGCGGCCTCAGCGGGGCTCTGGGGAGGAGGGGGCGGGGGGTGCAGCGGGCCTGCCAGGGCTCTGGGATGGAGCGGAGGCCCCGGGCCGGGAGCGGGGCTGGAGCGGGGGCGGAGCGGGCCCGGCCTGGCCCTGCCCGGTGTCGCGGGGCGGCCGCGGGACTGACCTGGAACCGCCGCTGCCCGTTCCAATGGCGGCACCGCAACGGCCGCCGTTCAAACCGGGCCGCGCGCGGCCACGGCCAATCACAGACAGGTACCGCAAGCGGGGCGGCCCCGTAGCCAATCGCGGGGCCGTGCGTCACCAAGGGGCGGGACTCCAGCCAATCGCAGAGCGGTGCGTCACTCGAGGGCGGAGCCAACCGAGGGTGGGGATGGGACCGCGCGAGGGGCAGGGCGGAGCCAATCGCGTGCGGGTGCGTCAGGCAGGGGGCGGAGCCAGGGGCGGGTCTCGGCCAATCGCAGCGCGGTGCGTCGCTCTCGGGGCGCGTCCCGGGCGCGGCGGAGCGGCAGCATGGAGGGCCGGGTGCCCTACGACGACTTCCCGGTGGTTTTCCTGCCGCCCTACGAGAGCCCGCCCGCCTGGGTGCCGCCGCACGAGGTCAGCCCGGGGCGGGGGGAGCGGGGACACGGCCCGGGAGGGGCAGCGGCGGCCGCGGGGCCCGGTCGGGCAGGGGAGCCCGGCCCGGCCCCGGCTGAGCCGCCGCGCGTCCCCCGCAGCGCGTTTATCACCCCGACTACAACAACGAGCTCACGCAGTTCCTGCCCCGCACCATCGTCCTCAAGAAGCCGCCCGGGGCGCAGGTGAGGCGGGCGACGCCGGCCCGGCGTTCCTGGGCGAGGTGTCGCGTTCCCGGAGCGTTTCCCGACAATAAAAGACGCTGGGATCGCGATATTCCTGACCGGCAGCGTCCTGGCACAGGGAACTGCTGTGACAGGCGTGGGGCGGGCAGGGTGGCAGATGCCAGGCTGGTGGCCAGGGCTAGAGGTTGTTCCTGATGTGGTATCTTGGGAGGTGGAGCTCTGGAAGGTGGGAGCGGGGTCCCCTGAGGTGTTCCCGGTGGCAGGAATGAGGAGTGAGGACCTGGCTGAGCACCGCAGCACCCACGCCTTGGATCCCTCCGGGAGGCAGGGCAGGGAGAGCAGTCCTGGGGAACTGGAAGGGCCCTGGACAGTGAGAAGAGTCCTGGGGAATGGAAAGAGAACTGGGCCAAGGAAAGGGTCCTGGTGACTGCATTTCCCTGCTGGCTTTTCCCACAGCTGGGCTTCAACATCCGGGGAGGAAAAGCCTCGCAGTTGGGAATCTTCATCTCCAAGGTGTGTCCGTCCTTGTGCCCTTGCTGCCCGGATCCTTCCTGTGCTGGTGGGAGCAGCTGAGCCCCAGGGAGGCTCTGGCTGCCTCAGAACATCCTGCACCTCTCCCTGCTCTCCTCCCAGCCCCTGGAATTGCTCCCAGGGCAGTGTGGGAGGGGAGCTGTGGGACATCCCCTGCTGCCATCCCTGCTCTCCCTTCCCAGGTGATTCCCGACTCCGATGCTCACAGGGCCGGGCTGCAGGAGGGGGACCAGGTGCTCTCAGTGAACGACGTGGATTTCCAGGACATTGAGCACAGCAAGGTGAGCGCTGGGATGGGGAATCCACCTCCCTGCAGCCTCTGAGCCCAGCACAGAACCCAGGCAATGCTCTGTGCTCGTTTTCCAGGCCGTGGAGATCCTGAAGACGGCGCGGGAGATCACGATGCGCGTGCGCTACTTCCCCTACAGTACGTGCCCAGTGCTGGGAGGCTCCTTGGGAAGCAAATGCCATCAATGCCTGCCCATTCCAGCCCAGTTTAGCAGCCCAAGGTCACCGATTGTTGATTTAGGATCAGGCACCACATCAGGATAATGAGGCTTGGCTTTCCATGTAGGAAACTCGGAGAGCAGGAAGGTGGGATGGCTGGGAATGGAAAAGTTAATTTAAGCTCAGGACTTCCAGCTGATTATCCTTGAATAACAGGGGAACGAGGTCTGGCACAAGTGCAAATGGTGGCTATCCCTTGGATTCCCTAAGGATGTTTGAATTGTGAGTGAAGGGAAGGACTGGGTTAACTCCCAGTTTCTGCACCTATAAAGTTCCAAGATTTAAGGGATAAAAAAGGGAAAAGTCAAACCAAACAAGGATTCTTCATAGAATGGAAAGTGGCTATTAAGAAGAAAAAGAAAAAGGAGTAGGGGAAGAAGGGGGTTTAAATTTCATAAAAAGCATTTTGTTCTGAATGCCCTAAAATCACTGGTGAAGGTTTCCAACACTGCCTCCACTTGGGAATGTGTGTTTTCCTGAACATTTTGGGTGATTCCCCCTGGCCATGCTCTCCTTGTCCCTTCCTCCCAGATTACCAGCGGCAGAAGGAACGGACAGTTCACTAACAGGGAGCTCCATCCTGCCAGAACCTCTCCACTCCTCCTTCCCAACGTCTGAGATGACTCCTCACGGTTCAGCTTTCACTGGAGGCACCCCTGGCCTGCACAGGATCAGCTCTTTCCCACGTGGGGAGATGCCAAGGGGCTCATTTAGCTGGAAGGTGGCTGGGGATTGAGGCTGTGCTCCTGGGAATGGGTGTTGGCAAAAGCTGGTGGGAAGTGGGGCCTGGGGGGCAGCTGCTCCAGCAGGATCCAGGTTTTAGCAAGACTTAAATTGAGTTCTGAGCTGGTTGTGGATCCCTTGATCCTGGATCCCTGGTTGTTGAGCATTCCTGAGCAGAGCACAGGCATTGTCCTCCAGGAAATTCACTTGTTTCACTCTCTTGTGCCATGGAATTCTTTCCTTCTCCTCTCTCCCACCTCTGCTCTGCATTGCTGGGTTTGCTGGCAACTCCAGGAGTAAAATCCAGCCCCAGTCCATGCACAGCTCTGGCTGTTTGTGCCTCTTTGCTGATAAAACCCCCACAATATAGGACTGGGATGTTTGGAAATGTTAATTACCAAGGAAATTATCAGCAAATGCCTGGTGGGATCACGTTGTAATGGCTTCGGGACAGCCCTGGCTCTGACTTCTCTTCTTTGTGGTGTTTTCCACTTTTTCTGTAAAAACAATCAATAAATCAAGTACAGCAGCCTGAGTTCAGCTTCTTCCCACTCAGGAAGTCTGTGTGGAGGTTGGGATGTACCCACCATGAGCTCCATTCCAAGGAAATGCTGGGACAAGGCTCAGCCCCAGTCACCCTTGCAGCCTGCAGGAGAACATTTGGGATCTGCAGCTGTTTCAGGGCCTTTTCCCACTGACTCTGCTGGAAATCAGCCCCTGATGAGCCTGGAGTGTTCCAGCACTGCTGGGAAGGAGCAGGGCAGGATTGTGGCTGTGGTGGCACCAGCACAGCTCCAGGAGCAGGGCAGGGAACAAGGAAAAGACACGGGAAAAGAGATTTTCACTAAGAATTAAAAATCAGCTTTTCCACCAGGGGAATGAACATCCTGGAAGCCCCTGCAACAAGGGAAGGAGACCTCTTGTATCACCCCTCTGGTTTCCCACAATCTGTATGTTCCATAGGGAAGGAGGAGCTGCAGATCCAATTTCAAGGTTGGATTTGTCCCTCCTGCTTCCGAGCATTCCCTGGCAGGAGCTCCAGAAGATCTCCCCTGCCCCAGGCAGCTCCTCCCAGGGAATGACTCAGGTGTTTTCCTGCTGACCTGGCTGACAGGAAAGAGTGGATTCTTTCTGAAGGCACATTCATGTTTTGGGTATGTTAATTAGCAAAGCTTCAAGGCCACCAGAGTCCATTTCATCCTCCTGAACTTGAGCAGTTGCTGATTCCTGGTGGGAAAACAACAGCTCCAGCAACACTGGAATTTTTTTTAGTGACATAAAACTGGGCTGAGAGGCACAAATTTATAAAATCATGGACTGGTTTGGGTGGGAAGGATCATCCAGTGCCTGGATAGGGAGGGCAGGGACACCTCCCACTATCCCAGGTTGCTCCAAGCCCTGTCCAGCCTGGCCTTGGACACTTGCAGGGATGGAGGGAGCACTGCCAGGGGTTCAGGCTGCAGGGAAGCAGCACTGGCAGAGTCCTGCAGGTCTTGCTGGAGCAGCAGGATCAGTCCCAGGTGTTTTGCAGGGCAGGACTCACCTGAGGGCTCCATTCAGAGTCACGTTTGCATGCACAGAGTCCTGTTGTTATTCCAAAATTGAGAGATCCTTCTTCCCAAGCTTTGGTAACCTCCCCCAGGGCTGAGATCATTCAAGCATGTCCAGCCCTAACCCTCAATGAGGCAATTCCACCCTCAACACCTTCCAACACCTGGACATCACTTCCAGCTCATTACCTGCTCAATTTCTTGGATTAAATCTCAATTTTTGCTGATCAGGCTTGAAAGTAACAAAGATCAAATATCAAAGAAGAGACCTCCTGAGAACATTGTTACATATTCCACATTTTGCAACAACATCAGAAAAGTCCTTTCTCCTTCCCTCCTCTGTCCTTCCTTCTCCATTCCTCCACCTCTGTCCCTTCTCCTCCTATCCTTCTTCCTCATTCATCCTTCCTCCTCTATCCCTCCTCCTTCTCCTTCATGCTGCCTGCTCCATCCTTCCTCCTCCTCTTCCTCCATTTCTCCTCGTCTTTCTCCTTTTCCTCCATCCTTCCTCCTCCATCCCAGCTCAGGACAGCAACGTCACAGCTCAGAGCAAAGCCCTCTTTTCCCCCAGCCCGCCGTGGCAGCAGGAGAGCTGGGTGTTGGTGAAATAACTTTATTTATTTAGTGATACACTGTGGCTGTGTCACACAGTCCTTACTCAGAGTTACAGTCACACTTACTCGCTACAGCTACAAGACAGCGGGGCCGGACACACGGCAGGAACACATCCAGAAAAACAGTGGGGAGGGAACTATGGGATTCACTAATTACCCCCCGCCCCTAATTGGGGTCTCCCCCCTCCCGCCCCGGTCCGTGACTCGAACAACACGAAGGGACAGCAGAGCTGCCTGGGAGGGACAGGGACAGCAGAGCTGCCAGGGAGGGACAGCAGAGCTGCCAGGGAGGGACAGCAGAGCTGCCAGGGAGGGACAGGGACAGCAGAGCTGCCAGGGCAGGGACAGGGACAGCAGAGCTGCCAGGGAGGGACAGGGACAGCAGAGCTGCCTGGGCAGGGACAGGGACAGCAGAGCTGCCACTGAGGGACAGCAGAGCTGCCAGGGAGGGACAGCAGAGCTGCCACTGAGGGACAGGGACAGCAGAGCTGCCAGGGAGGGACAGGGACAGCAGAGCTGCCTGGGAGGGACAGGGACAGCAGAGCTGCCAGGGCAGGGACAGGGACAGCAGAGCTGCCTGGGAGGGACAGCAGAGCTGCTACTGAGGGACAGCAGAGCTGCCAGGGCAGGGACTGGGACAGCAGAGCTGCCTGGGCAGGGACAGGGACAGCAGAGCTGCCACTGAGGGACAGGGACAGCAGAGCTGCCTGGGCAGGGACAGGGACAGCAGAGCTGCCACTGAGGGACAGGGACAGCAGAGCTGCCTGGGCAGGGACAGGGACAGCAGAGCTGCCACTGAGGGACAGGGACAGCAGAGCTGCCAGGGAGGGACAGCAACACCTGTTCTACAGACACGGACACCGACACCAGCAACTCCCACAGGGGCTATGTACAGGGAATGGGATCAGCTCCCCGAGGGGTGGGACAGGACTCACATCCCAGCTTCCTCCTGTGGCCAGCTGCCCCAGGGGAGGGGACTCTGGGGACCTCAGTGAGCTGCTGCCAGGCCAGGGCTGCCACATCCCAGCACAGGGCTGTTCCTTCCCCTCCTCGGGTGCCAGGGATTGAGGGACACCCTGCCAGGGGAGGGCAGGGAGTGCCACTGACCCCCCCACCATGGTCACACTGTGCTCACTGTCCTACCACAGCTTGCTCCGTGTCACACAGGCCAGGTGGGGAAAGGACAGCGGAATTCTCCTCTCTGCCAACTTTTTGTGGATCCAAAACCCCAGGAAATCTCTGAAAAGTTCTATGAATTAATTCACAAGCAGGGGCTGAGGGAAAGGAGGCAGCTCCCAACCTCCAAGGCTGGGGAGTGACACCAGAACTCCCTTCAGCAGCATCCCATCCTCCAATTCTCCACCCACTGTGACAGGAATTCCCTGGCACTGCTCCCCTCAGCTTTGGCAAAGGTTAAAACTCCCCCAGGAGTCAATTGGCTGCTGGTCCCACCCCAGAGCTCTGCTCCAAGGGCAGAGGCAATGGGAATGATTCCATCAAGCAGCAACCTGGGAATGAGACTGGAATGTTGCCCTTCCCTCTGCTGTGGCTCTCCTGCTCCGCATGAAGCAGCTCCCATGACAGAGAACAGGAGAATGGAGATCAGGGAAGGAGCCTGAGGAGCATCCATGACTCCCAGGGCAGGTACTGCCCCTGCAGTGATGGATTCCAGGTCACTGTTTGCTTCCAGAATCCCTGAGGATCTCTCCCCACCCAGCCTCGGGCTGCAAAGCCTCTGGCCCCTCGTGCAGCCAACACTCACCAACATCGTCTGGATGGGAAGAGATTCCAGCAGGCTCTGGGATGTCCCTGCCACACAAATGGGAGCAACAAGGCCAAAGCTCTCAGAGTCTGGGGCTTTCCAGGGCCTGTGTGACTCGAGGGGCAAAACTGGGAAGTGGTGAGCAAGAGTTAGCCAGGGTCATCCACAGAAAGGAGAAACCAGAGAGCTCATGGGCTGTGTGCCCTGCGGGAAGCAAAGCCTGGGAACCTGCAGAGTCCAAAAAGGCAAGTCCAAGTGACTGGTTTAAGTTTAAGGAGCAGCCTTTCACCAGAGGAAGTGGGGATGCAGGACAGGGGGCTGGAGAAGGCAGGGGGAGGATGCAAGGCGGGAGGGAAGGCAGAGAACCCACCCCCCAAAGCTTCATTTTTGTCTTCCCTAACTCGGCAGCTTTTCCATGGCATTCACAAGATACATCTGAGCAGGGAGGCTCCAGGGGGGAACAGGGGGAGAAAGGGAGGGAGGAAGAGAGAGAGAGAGAAAGAGAGAGAGAGAAAGTGTGAAGGGCACCGTGGTGCCAAAGTGCAACAACATAAAAAAATAAACTCAAAAGACAGGACACTCATTCTGCACTCAGGGCTCAAACCATGCAGTGAGAGGGGAGCTGGGGCTGCTCCCCACCAGTACCCAGGGGTTCATTGCTCGCTTGGGGATGGCTTGGCAGCCCCGGGGGCGATGAGCGCGATGTTCTCCAGCCCGGCCGCCGGGGCTGCCGCTGCCGCAGGGCCGTTAGCAGGAGCAGCCGCTCTCCGTCACTGGCTGCTCGGGGGGCTTCTCTAGTTTGATGTCAATCACTGCAGGCACAGTCAAGGAATCACCCGGGACAGGATTTGGAAGGGTTGTTTGGGGTCTCTGCACAGGCAAAGGCAGGAACGTGGTGAGACGTCTCAGAGGATGGGCAAAATGAGCAACGAAGTCTGGTGTTCTAAAGGTGTGGAAATTCCAGCCTCGGTTCCAGTGGAGAAGCAGAACTCATGCTGGCTATTAGTTGTGTACATTTATATCTGGCCCACAAACAGGGTCATAGAATGCCAAGGTGGTTTGGGTTGGAGGAGACCCTAAAGATCACTCAGTGCCACCCCCTGCCATGGGCAGCGACACCTTCCACTAGCCCAGCTTGCTCCAAGCCTCATCCAACCTGGCCCTGGACACTTCCAGGGATCCAGGGCAGCCACAGCTTCTCTGGGTAACCTGGTCCTCCCCACCCTCACAGGGAAGGATTCCTTCCCAATATCCCATCTAACCCTGCCCCGTGGCAGTGGGAAGCCATTCCCCCTTGTCCTGTCATCCCAAGCCATTGTAAATATCCCCTTTCCATTTTTCTTTTTGGCTTCTTCAGGTTCTGATGGCCCAAATTAGGTCACCCCAAAGCTTCTCTTCTCCAGCTTGAACAATCCCAATTGTCCCAACCTTTCCTCATGGCAGAGCTGCTCCATCCCTCTGCTCACAGTCCAACAGCTCCGTGTCCTGCTTCAGTCAAATCCCTGCAAACCCCAGCAAGGCCCATCCCCACAATGTGCCCAAAGAAAGCCAGTAAGCCAAATTTAACACCAGATAATTGCCTAATTCCAAGGAAAACAAGGATACTGTCTTCTTTGCTCTTCTCTGGTGTGCTGTCCATCCCAGGTAAGGCAGCAGCCACACGGCGGAAAAGCTGGAAAGCAGCAAGGGAGAAGCTCAAGGTTTGTCAGAAACAAGTGCCTGTTAAAAACCTTGTTTTACAGCAGGACTCTGAGTCTGAGCTGTACAAACTCCTTAAGTGGGTACTTTACCAGGCAGAGCAGTGATCAAAAATGCCATGAGAATTTTATGCAGGATATTTAACAGGTTTTAAAGAACTTATATTAAAGAACTTATTCAATGCCTACAAAAAAAAAAAAACAAACCAGTTTTATTTTACCTGTTCCTGCTTGAAGAGAACGTGGAATTAATTAGTAACATTCTTCCAGGGATTCATGGAACTCCCTCCTGCACTTACTAAACATCATTTAACATGTTCAGCCTCTGCTTGTGCACAAAGGGTGCAGATTTGGGGATTTCTGATCACTCAGCTGGCACTGAATATTCCTCTGTGGAACAACAGAGCTTTCAGAGCCCAGCCCTTCAGATCAGCCCTGCTGCCAAAGAGCCATTCCTCAGCAGAATTGCTGGTTCCAGGGAGCTGCACTTACACTGGGAAGGGCTCTGCTACCCCCAGAAAACCTGGAAAATGGGTTTGCAGCATTCCTCAGTCAATGTTTGGAGCACAGACACTGCCAGGCTGCTGAACTCTCTG
The DNA here is from genome assembly GCF_028018845.1 of Melospiza georgiana. Lineage (NCBI taxonomy): Eukaryota > Metazoa > Chordata > Aves > Passeriformes > Passerellidae > Melospiza > Melospiza georgiana. The sequence goes on from NC_080441.1 coordinate 5,337,347, forward strand.
CATCAAACCCAGAGCAATCCCTGCTGCTCTGATTTCCCTCTCAGCCATCCCTCAAAGGGTTCCTTGCAAACCAAGGTCCCAGTGAGGTGCTGGGGTTTGCAGCTTCACATCCCAGCTCTCCTCACCAAGGTCCCAGTGAGGTGCTGGGGTTTGCAGCTTCACATCCCAGCTCTCCTCACAAACACCCACTGGGCAAAGAAAGCAACAGGAGTCAAAATCCACCACTAAAGTGGGTTCAACCCAGAACAGCCACAAAAACTGAGCCCAAAGCCTCCCAGTCCCACTGTGGGGCTGTACCAAGCTGCTGGTGTGCAGCAAACCCCTGAGGATGTTTCCCAATCTCCTCCAGAGCCCACAGCTCCTTATTCCAAGCTCTGGGATATCCAGAACAATCCCTGAACCAGTGGAGAGGGGAATCACAAGCAAGAATCAAAGGGCACAAGCAGAAATCTGAGAAATTCGGTTTAAAATGAAAATGTAGAGGTTGTTTTGCTGTTTGGTTGATCAAACACTGGCACTGGACAGTTTCTATCCTTTGAGATACTCCAAACTCAGCTGGAGTCAGTTTTGGGCAGCCTGCTCTGAGCAGGAGGGCTGGAAAGGGTGATTTCCAGAGATCCCTTCCAACCTCAATTCCCCTAAAATATTTCAAGATTCTCTGGCTGGCAAACAGAAGGTGGAACTTCTACTCCAGTGCATCAGCAGAAACAATTCTCCCACTGATGTCAGCAGTGATTTCAGCAAGCAGTGCACTGACTGTGAACCAAACCAAACCAAGTTCCAGCTGACTGGCTGCACAAAACAATGATTTTCCTCCTTTCCCATCCCTCAGCACATTCTGGAGTGAGTCCTCCTTTGTTTCAAGGTTTAGCTTTGACAGGGAATCATTAACTCAACAGGAAAGGAGCTTGCACTACACAAACCAAGAAACATCTCAGGAGCTGGCATTAAACACAAGGAAATTCCTGCAGGATCCCAAATCCACCCTGGAGCAGACCCAGAGCAGTGAATTCCTGACTGAGAACACAGCCTGCATGTTTTACCTGTTTCACATTGTAGCCAGTCTTTGCACTGGTCTCAATGAACATCACATTCAGCTCTTTGGCTCTCTGTTCCCCTTCCTCTGTGGTGATTTGCCTGCACAAAGGTGGAAAGGAGACAAAAGGAACAGAAGGAAAAGTCAGAGATGGCTGGCAGTGAGCTGCTCCTCCCTTTCCAAGAGGGTTCAGCCCACCTCAGGACCCTGGAGGCTTCTCCAGCCCCAAGTCTTCCAGCTGGGAGTGAAAACACCTCAGGGAAACTCCCCAGGAATCCCTGGAGTTGTGGCAGATGAGGAGCACAGGACGAAGCCTGTGCACAACATCTGATCCTCATCCACAGCACTCCAGGCCAGGAAAAATCCCCACACTGAGACAGGGATTTCCCAAAACTGACAGAGGGAATGCTGTGAGGTGACACAAAGGCTCCAGCAGCAGGGACAGTACAGCAGCTTGGGGACAAGCACCTGAAACTGCCCCTCTGTGTCCCTTCGAGTCCTGCTTTAGCACTGCTCTCAACACACAGCACATTCAGCTCCTGGGCTTTTCTCTCTCCCTCCTCTACAGAAACCTGTCTCCAGTAATGAGAACAAATCACAGAGCACAAAAACCAAACCAAAGCAAAAGAGTCCAAAAATGAGAGGGAAAAAAACTGCAGGGAGAAAGAAAAAAATCAACAAAGAAAAAAAACCAGCCACCAACTGAAGCAACATTGAGCGGAATGAAAAACTTACCAGGCTGCACTGAACAGGAACAGGGCTATTTTTAGTGCTGCTTTTTGGCCTCAGAATCTGCCTCATCCCTGGTTTTTATCAGAGGATGAATGGCTTCCCTGTATTCTGCCTCAAAAAAAAATATGTCACCTCTGTGACACCAAAGGTGGCTTTGTCCAGCCTTTACAGGCCCAGAATTTCAGCCTCACAAAACCCCAAGGTCCTTTGAAAAGAAAGGCAAGGCAGCTCCTGTTACTGACACCTGGATATTCCCTTCCCCATCATTCCAAATTCCAGCCCACACCAGGACTCCTGTCACATTCAGCTGCCAAAATGAGAATTTCCAGTGCTGCAGGAACTTCAGCTGTGGCAGCTTCAAACAATTTTTGTGGTATTTTTAATTCTTCCAGCAGTGCTGGGCCAGCTGTTGTGTGCCATCAGGAAATACTCCAAGGCTGAAATGATCCCACTGGCCTTTCCAACTTCATATGAAACTGGATTTTGGGAGGAATCAGAAATGCCAGGTTATTCAGTCAGGGAGCTGCAGTCATTCCCAGCTGCCAGGAGGGCTTGGGAGAGGCTCAGTGGTCAAAATCTAGAGCTGGCTCAGACACAACATCTTGGATTTTGTTTTTGTGAACGATTTCAGGGACAGATCATGAGTTCATCACACATGGAATCTTATGCAAAATGAATTGTACATGTTTTTATTGTATTCCTGTATTGTAAGCAGCAAGTTTTAGGAATATTTTCAAAGTGCAAGGCATGGGACAGCTCAAAATGCTTCCCAGTGAAGTGGGAAAAGCCAAATGGAATTATCCCTGCTTTTCCTGCTGGGCATGAAAACTAAAAACCTGCAGGGCAAAGAGCCTGGGATATTGGGACATAAAACCACCAGAATGACATGAGAAAATCCACATCACAACACACCCTGACGGAATGTGTAACTGCAAGAGTGAGCAAAGCAGAGGTTAGAATTAAAAATGTGGGAATGCCCCACAATGGAACACTCAGATCACTCTGCCCATCATCCCAAGAAACAGAGTAAACTGATATTCAAATAAAAGCCAACATTTTGTTGAGGAAACATTAATTTCATCCATAAATTGTTCTCCTTTGATCAGGACAATTTTGTTAACAGCCAAAGGACAAGAACTTGATATTTTAAGGCTTTATTTCGCCATGAGATCCAGGTGTTTCTCAGTTCTACCTTCCTGAGGTGATTTTCTGTGCATCAGATCAAAATCCCCCTGTGGCTTCAAGCCCTCACACATCCCCTGACAGCCAAAGCCCACATTTCTGGGATGTTGAGGATGTTTCATTTGGAAGGGTTGGAACTGCCTGGTTCACTCCACCTTCCCTTTGCCAACTGCCTCTGGCACCATCCATTAAAATAAAAACCTTCCCTTATCTACACTGATACCTTCTCCTGATACCTTCCTAAGGAACAAAAATCTCTGAAAACATTCAACAAAATCATTGTTAAATCAACAATCCAGAGAAGGATTTGAAATAGGAACACAAAGTAAAGCCTGTGCTCTTTTAAGACCCCACTACACTGGTTATTTTGGTTGATGTGCTGTAGAATTAAGAGTTTTAGAGTAAAATGCTTTATGGCACCTCCCAAAACATTAATCTGTGTCATTTTAGGAGTCTAATCAAATTCTTGGGTCTGTCTTTTGGGGAAGTTTGGGATTTGCTGATTTGATTTCCTCTCACACACCCACAAGCTCAGTGTGTGTTATGTATGACATGAAATTTATACTCAGAGAAATTCATACTTTTAGATCAATCCTACAAAAGTTTGTGCTGCTTCTTAACGAGGAGAAATTGTGCCATGAACTTCCAGCTGCATGTGCAGAGAGAGTGGGGATTATTAGTGGAAAACAGTGAAAATCAGCTGATTTCCTTGCTTTTACAGGCAGCTTTTAGCCTTTACCTCAGCGTGAGAAGGAAAATCAGACAAAATACCCCACTGAGATAATGGTGCAGAACCACTTCAGCAATTTTTTTTCGGTGAGTTTGTTTTAAACCACTTGTTGGACAGCAAAGGGAATAACTTTTGCTGAAAGCGGAAATGAGAATTTCCTGACAAGCAAACGATGTTGTGTTTAAAACTAAGCCTTGTTTAAAGCCCAGCCTGGCCCCAGGGTCCCCCGTTACCTCTTGTCTGCCAGGTCGGTTTTGTTCCCCACCAACATGATGATGACGTCACTGCCTCGCTCTGTCCTGACGTCATCGATCCACTTGGAGGTTTGCTGGAAAGAATTCAAGTCTGCAGGGAAGAATGAAATGGCAAAGCTGAGGATAAAACTCCTTTATGACAGGGAAAATGCTTCACTTGTACTCAGGTGTGTTAGAGTAATTTTTTTTGAGTTAGGTCTAATAAGCTTTTGGAGGTCTATAACACACTTAAGATAGCTCAGCTACTTTTGGAGGCGGGATGGCTTCTGCTGCAGTGTTGGAAACAAAAAGGTTTAATAAAAGGCAAAATAACAGAGAAAAACTGAGCTAGGTGCAGGAGATCTTTGCTTTTGGCAAAACACTTCACAAAAGTGATTAGTTTCTTTGTTCACTTCTTTTTCTACTAAATTGCTTAGGTGGAACTTTTTGATAGATTAGATAATCCAATCTAATTAGCTATCATTAAGTTTGAGGTGAAGTCCTTTAGACTTATGAGGTGGCTTTTTCACCTAATCGAGGAGAGAAACTTCTTTCCTTTTTGAGGGGACAAAGGAGAGTTTTGTCACTCTACCAACACGGGGCACATTCCTACAGAGGTGCTTCTCCAAACCTCCCCACCCCACAGCAATTATTTCCCGCCCAGACAGAAAACCAAGGAAGGCGTGAAAAACATCTCTGATTTTAATGATGTTTTTGCAGAACTCGTGGCTGTAACTTCTCAGTTCTGCTGGTGTGGGGTGTTTCTAAAGGACCCAGCAGAGCTGCCAGCACTCACTTGTGATGTCATAGACCACGACGGCGATGGTGGAGTCGCGGATGTAGCTGGGGATGAGGCTGCGGAACCGCTCCTGCCCCGCCGTGTCCCAGAGCTGCAGCCGCACCTGCTGGGGCCAGCCCGGCCCACCAAGGAGGAGAGAGAGCAGGAAAACCCTTTAGGGAAAAGGACACTTCCATCCCCAACCTCAGCAGCTGAGCTGAGCTTGCCATCTCGCCCCAAATCCAACCCCAGCAGAGCTGTTTCCAGGATCTGTTTGTGAAGTGCTTTAATTCCCTCCTCTGCCTGCCCAGAGATTCTGCTATTCCCAAACATCTCTAGGATTTGGATCCCACCTCATTACTGGGGGTAGCCAACAGTCCAGCACTGATCTCCCAGGATTATGGATGGGATCTCCACAGGACTCATAGCCTGGAGCATCTCTGATCAAAGCTTTTGGGGCTATTCCCCCAGGACAGACACCAGGCAGGGGAACAACATCCAGCCTCCAGCATGGAGCATCCATGTGGTGGCAGTGGGGATTTTCATGGGATATTGATGTAATGATAACAAACTCCAGCAGAAATGAAAGCAAGTGTTACACACTGCAGGGTTCAGGTGGTGCAAAGGGCACTGGGTTCTCCCTCCCAGATCAGTGCAAGAGTCACAAAAATGCTGGAAGAGTTTGACTCCAAACACAAACTGTTGTTATTACTATATATTATTATATATGACAGCTCCAAGGTCTGGGACCTGCCTGGCTGAACCAGCACTGCTCAAAAACTCCCCAAACACCCCAAACAAAAAGCTTTCCACATGGAAGTCCTTTTCCTTCACCCCACAGTGCCTGAAAACAGGATTGCTCCTCCTCCCCAACAGCTTTCTGGAGGCACCCACTGGCTCCCGGTTTACAGCCACAAATAATCCCAGCTGGGATGCAGAGCACTGGTTAATGAAGCAGCTCATCAAGGAAAAAGCAGCTTCTTCAGGACCAATCACTGCTTCTTTAGGAGAGGAAGAGAAGCTGATAGAGCACAGGCCTGCAGTCAGATTCAAAACAACATCTTATCTCCATCAGGGAATGTCGAGCTGATGCCCTGGGGCTTAAGGAAGATTAGGGTTTATAGTTAAAGCAATTAGCTCTTGCTTCATTTTGACGGCAGACTTGATTACAGGAGCAGAAGTCAGGGCTCTTCCCTATGCCAGGAAACCCAGGGTGACAAAGTGGGAACACCTGGGCAGTGTCACGGCAGAGCTGGAAGATCAGGCTGATCCCTTCCACACCCTTCCTGGACACTGCTGCTACATTGGAATATTCCCCATGAACATTCACCCAGGTGGTGACTGAACCACCCCAAACCTTCAGACTCACAGCAAAAGGCAACCGGAGTAAGCATCACAGAGCTGACCCAGGTAATTAAATTTGTTAAATTTATTTAATTTTATAAATTTGTTTAATTTGTGATTTGTGCAGGGTAAAGTTATTTGAGGGAAGGTCTCCAGTGACCAGGTACCACACAGACACTCCCCTGAAGTGACCCAGGTTTGCTGCACTTCTTCAAGTCCAGGTTTGTGTGCACCCATTTTAGAAGGGAAAACACAAATAACCACTGTGGGACACCAGGAATGAGCCCAGCCTTCCTTAGGAACAACCTTCAGGAGGGGCCTGAGCTGAATATGGACTCCCCTAATGGATGTCTCCACCTGCATTTTGGGATGTCCAGCACAGCAACAATAGCTAAACAATTTCATTGTGCCCCCACAAGTACCTGGGCATGTCCCTTCTGCAACACAAGAAAACTTTAAACCTCTCAGTCACTAAGAACTGTGAAAAAATGAAATTATCTGCAAAGATCAGTCTGTTACTGAAGAATTATGAGACCAGCTGTCACCTAATTTCTTCAGACATGGCTGGGAGCTGTTAAGAACATCCTGGACTGGCAAAATGTTTCCAGCTGCTTGGACAAACAGCATCCTGTACCTGCACAGTGGGAAAAATGATGGCAAGCTGTGCATCCTGCCCCCCTGCCTCAGCACAGGCCACCACTTGTACATCTCTGTGCTCTCCAAACAGGCCAGTCTGACACCATTTGCACCAAATCAGGAATTCCCCCAGAATTCTCTCCAGGACTGGAGAAATACCAAGAAATTATTTGCCCTGAACACTGAGGATAAATCACAGCCTATTACTTGTTAAGCACTTCAGCCTAGCAGAGCAAAACAAACACCTCACTCTAAACTTGTTTGTAACAGAATAAAGCTGGGCCAGAGCTTTTATTTTTTCCACCTGTGCTGTCTTCTTTACTGAAATTCATATAAATCCTGATATTGTAGATTAACAAACCCCCCCACCAGATCAAGTGGAATCAGTAACAAGGAGTTACAATGAAATAATTCTCTTCATAACTCCCTATCTTGTATTAAAACATTCATGTCAAGAGTTACAGAGAATTTCCCTCTAAGCTTGTTTGTTCTTTAGAAATTGTGGTTGTTGCATCTCTCCTCTTTCAAAAGCTCTCTTGTGAGTCTCCAGGTCTCTTTTCCAACAAAATGGGAATCTTGAATCCTCCTAAGTCACTCCACAGCTTCTGCTTAAAAGGGTTCTGTTTTGTTTTACCTACTCTAACAACGTTCCTTTGCTTGGCACCTGAAGCTGTTACTTGTATAATCTCTCTCCTTACCCAGAAATGAAAAAGAAAAATAATTTGGAAGTTAGAAAAATAAAATAAAATTAAAAAAAAAAAAAAAAAAAAAACAACACAGAAAAACAGCAAAGCTTTGCAAAGGCTACCAACAACCAGCACAGACACAGGAACTCCCAATCCCTGCCAACACCCACAGGAGGCTGATGGGCTATTTTAGCTCTTTTTGGGTACCACCACCACTTCAGGAGTAAGAAATGAGTTAAAAGCAAGGTCCCTGCAAAGCCTGGGCTCCATACCTACTTGTGATGTCAAAGACAATGAGAGCCACAGCAGAGTCACGGATGGAGCTGGGAATGAGGAACCTCTCCTGGCCGGCTGTGTCCCACAGCTGCAGCCTGATCTGGGAAATGGAAAAGTGCAGGGCAAGGGGAAGGGGAACAGCAGGAAAATGGAGAACAAAACCAAAACTCAAGTGAAATCAAAATAAATAAAGAAAAATAAGTTGCAAAGCAAAACTAAGGCAACAAAAGGAAAGTTCAAATGGAACAGAAATGTGAAAAGAGGCAGCGGCACTTCCCGAGGTCTGGGAACATCCCTCCCTCCACACACCCAGGAATATCTCACACATTCCACCACCAGAAACTAGGAGAGTCCTAAATCCTCCTCATGGCACCAGCTAACAAGGGAAACGCACAGCCAGGCCTCAGGGACCCTGCCAGAACAGCCCCACAAGCAGCTGGCCAGATGTGGGACTCCTGACCCTAAGGACCCCCTCAGCCCAGCCTGGATGATCCCACTGGAAAAGCAGAGGTGGTGGAAGCCCCAAGAGCAACCACCCTGCAGGCTGGCTTCTCCTGCACTGCACTCCCACAGGGCTGGGAGGATATGGACACACAGAGGAGGAGGAGCTGCTCAGTGTGTCCGGAATGAGGAGAACTGCACATGGAGGTGGCTCCTGACAGCCAGGACTGAGGATGGGGCTTCAGGTGGCTCCAGCTCACTGAATGCCTCACATCCCAATGCTGGCAATGGCACACAGCTGCTCTTCCTGGGAGATGGTTTTGGAGAACCAAATTCCACATGAGTTTCATGAAATGCCAGAATGGTTTGGGTTGGATGGGATTTTAAAGCTCATCTCAATCCACCCCTGCCATGGGCAGGGACACTTCCACTATCCCAGCTTGGTTCAAACTCTGTCCAACCCAGCCTTGGACCCTTCCAGGGATGAGGATTCCTTCTGCTGGCTTTTGCTGCAAGGCCATATCAAATCCACCAAAGCACACATCCCAGCTGGAGGCTCAGCATTCCTCATTTCCAGCCCAGAAATCAAAGCCTGTTGCAAAATCCAGCGTTAACCACATCTGAGAAACTATTCCAGTGCCTGAATTTTCTCGGCTTGTTTGCTTGTATCTGTCCCTCCTCTTATCTACACTCCACACCTCTATTATCTGAACAGGCTTTGTGGGCTCTGTGAACGACTTACATAACCAGGAAAGCTCACAGCATTCCAACACTGGGAGGAAAATGGGATTTTCTGGATAGCAGAGCAGCAGGTGAATGACATCCTGACTTACACAACCATGAGAAACCCACACCACTATAACAGCACACAGACATCCACAGGTGTCCAGCAGCATTCTCAGGATCTTTGCCTTAAACCAATATTAAAAAAGGGCTTTTCTAAGAGGGAATCATTGCTAAAATGGCAGAGAAATTCTCAGGAAATTCAGCACACACAATAGGAAGAGACTTCTTTGGAAGCAGCAGGCCCAAAGCTCCACACAGGAGTGTTCCCTGCTCCCCACAGCTCTGTCACACTCCTCACACAGCAGGAAAATTGGAAAAAGGCAAACACTGGCAAAACATGAGCAAACCCACAAATACTGAGAGGAAATCCAGAAGAAGGGAGTGAGAGGTCTCTGTGCAAACAGGAATCTCACGCAGGCTAAATCCCTTGCTTTATTGCAGGTGCTCAGAGCTGTGTTACCACAAGAACTTCCTAGGAGGAGGAATGAGGTCTAATCATGAAGGACATCAAGACTTGGAACACCAACTCCTTCCTTGGCTTTTTATTGGCTTCAGGAGCTGCATGAGCCACGTGGGTCCTTTCCAGCTCAGCATATTCTGTGCTACCTGAGGTCTGCTCAGCCCTTTTCATCCTGACAATCCCAGAGGCAGAGCTGCAAATTCAGGGAGCAAACTGCACCCAAAGCAGGCGCACACAGGAGGCAGCACATTCCCTGGGATGTGGCTATTATCCAGCCCAAATTTTCCATGGAAGATTTGGACTTCCTGATAGAGGTATCAGATCTTGTACCAGTGATGGGATTCAGCCCAGGCTGGTTCTCTGGAGGCTGCTGGAGGATTCCAGCAGCTGCTGGAGGAAGGGCCAGGGGAAAGAGCCCTCCCAGCCAGCCCAGCCCTGCCCCACTCACCGTGCGGTCCTCCAGGTACATTGTTTTGGACAGGAAATCAATTCCAATGGTTGCCTGGAAAGAGGAGAAGCATTAGGAGCTGTGACTTGCCTTCCAGCATCCCCTTGCTGCACAAACTCTCACAAATGTTCACAAACTTGTTATGAAGCTGGTGAAGAGATTTGCCTTCAATTGCCTTCAACTGAGGTGATGAAAACAAAGCAATCTGGGGATCTGCACCAGCTGCTTTTCACAGCATTCCTCAACACTTCTCAGCTCCACAAGAACCTCTGAGTCTGGATTTTAACCTCAGACATTCCTGCATCTCCACACAGATTGTATCTGAGCTGGCAGCTCCTTCTGGCCTGCCCCAATTCAGTCTGGTAAGAATTATCTTGGTAGAAATACCCAAAAGGTAGAACAAACGAGATCTATAAAATATGGGCAGCTGAAAGCTAAAAAGCCATTTTTATCCAGGCCTTTCCACTTCAGAATGTGCTTCCCTTCCAGTGACATTCAGCAGCTTCATTTCCCAGGCAGGTCTGCATCCACTCCCATTCCCACTGCTACAGCAATTCCAGCACAAAGGCATTTAAAATAAAGCACTAAGTTAGGTGCACTCCCAGGCACTTCAATCAAGGAGCTGTCCCAGCTCATCAGAACCCCAGGAAAGAGGAGAGAGCTCCTGATGTACCAGATTTGAGAGTTTTAGGCAGATTATCCCCATTCTTCACACTCACAGCTGAATGTGTACCATTGAATAATTGTAAAGAGCAACACAGTCAGTTTTGGGAGGGAGAATTTATTTCTGGGAGGTCAATTTTCCAACCAGGCCATGGTTTATAACAACTACAACAAGTAATAAATAAATCTATGAGAGCATCTTACAAGAGTCAGGAAAAGAAAGGGAGCACAGGAAAGAAAAAACACAGGAAGCACAAGAGGATTCAGTTCCAGTGAGTGACTTGTCTTTGACTTCCAATCATCCCAATCTAACCCAGTAACTCTTCCAGGCTGAATTAAAAGATAAAGCCCTAATCTCATCTGCTTTACAGGTATTTGATATTCCCATGAAATATTTCCGAGTGCCTTTGATGCAATTAATTCTTCCCCAAACCTTCAGGCCTCTTACACATCTTCTGCTTTTCATCTGCAGCCTCTTCATCCCCACCCCCCTCTTTGCCTGCCAAGACTTCCCTGGCTTTTCCTATCTTTAGTCCTTTAGTCAAAAAATAGTAATAAAAAAATTGAGAGACAAAATATACCAAGCTGACTTCTGGCAGATCCATCTACACACTCCAGACTCAACTCTTCTGAAATGGAAGCTCTAAAGATAACGGAGACTAAGAATGTCAGAAGATGTTGGGTTTTTATCCATTCTCCATTTCCTGAGGCTCCCATATCCAGCACCAGAAATCCTGACCATAAAACAACATTCTCCCCATTTTCCTCAAGGCTTCTCACAGGATCTATCCCACATCCAAAGGGGATCTAAACCTTGCTCCCTTTCTGGACACTGCACTTCCTGACATCACACTGGATGCTTTGATTTATCATTTCACAGCACATTTTAACCCATTATCTGATCTTGAACTGACATCTCATGGAGGAATGGGCTCCCAGGCATCAATTTAAACAGCAGGGCATGGATTCATTAATATAAATATATTAAAAAATCAAATAAATACTATCACATACCTGGTAAGTATTGTCAAAACTGTCATACATAAACCTGGTGATCAGGGAGGTCTTCCCAACTACAAGAGAAGAGAAAAATTACTTTCAAGCAGCAGTGGGGGAAAAAAAACCAGCACTGCTTTGGGAGTGGCACCGATGTGAGAGCAGCTGCCAATCTCAGGCCATTCCAGCTACACCTCCCTGGGAAACAGCCAGCTGGAAATTTCAGCCCCAAAATGACAGAGGCAGATCAATCTCCGCAGGTCCAAACTTAATCATAGAGATAACCTGGCCCTCAAATCAGGTGTGTTGATAACAAAGAACCCGTTGTTGGCTTTGGGCAAGCAATAAATCTGCTTTGTTACCCTGTTCTGCTCCTTATGTAATCCCCAAGTCTGGGACATAAACATCAAAACAAAGCAGGTGATATCCCAGATGCTGTTCTGCTGCCTCTGGCTGCGTGGAAAAGCAATATTCCACACTCCCATCTCTCCTTGGTAACTACATTTTAGATACAGAGCAAACTCTGATGGTTTGTTTCAAAACTTTAAATTTACATCTCCCAATATCATCACAAGATAAAGGGCAGAACTGATAAGAAGTAAAAAAAAAAAGATAAAGCTCCAATTCTGGTTCAGGAAGCTGGAGGAAGCCAAGAAAAAATCAAAAAACATGGATAGAAGAGGAAAGAGGAATAAATTGCCTAAAAAGGTTGTGAAATTAGGAACATTGGAGAGGGTTAAAACCAGATTAGACAAACGTCTATCAGCAGCAATATCAATCCTGCATTGGAAAGGCTGGGAAATCAGAAAACTTCTGGAAATCCCTCCAAGACCTCCAGTTCCAGGCTCGAGGAGAAGGTGAGGAGCAATAACCCCACGATGATTTGGGTTGGAAGGGACCTCAAAGCTCACCCAGTCCCACCCCTGCCGTGGGCAGGGACACCTTCCACAGCCCTGTCCAACGGGCCTCGGACATTCCCAGCGAGAACCCACCACGATCCCGGGGAAAACACACAACTCATCCACCCGCTCCCGGGGAAGGGGCACAAAAGGGAGGCCCTTCGAGGCAAAACAAAACCCCGGGCTGCGAGGGAGGGAGGGAGGGAGAGAAGGAGGCCGCGGCCAGGGGGGCAGCGCAGCCGCCGGGAGCCCCCGCAGCTCTGGAGCCGCCTCCCCGCCCGGGCTGCGGGCGCACTGCGGGCCCGGGAGGGCGGAACGGAGCCCCGGGCGAAGGGAAGGGCCGGGAACGCAGCCCCGGGTGATGGGAAGGGCCGGGAACGGAGCCCCGGGTGATGGGAAGGGCCGGGAACGCAGCCCCGGGCGAAGGGAAGGGCCGGGAACGCAGCCCCGGGTGATGGGAAGGGCCGGGAACGCAGCCCCTGTGATGGGAAGGGCCGGGAACGGAGCCCCGGGCGAAGGGAAGGGCCGGGAACGCAGCCCCTGTGATGGGAAGGGCCGGGAACGGAGCCCGGGCTCCGCCCGCCGAGGCCTCAGGCCGGGCCGCCCCTCCCCGGAGCGCGTCCCCCACCCCGGGCACGGCGCGGCCTCGGCCCCGGGCGCTGCCCCCGCCCCGCACGGCCCCTCCCGGATCCGCCCGGGCCCGGCCCGGCGCTCACCGCTCTGCTCGCCCAGGAAGACGAGCTTGAACTTCCTGAGCGGGTTCCCGAAGTCGCCGCCGCTGCCGGGCGCGGACATGGCGGCGCGGGGGGGCCGTGCGGGAGCCGTGATGGGGACAAGGAGACAGCGCCGAGCGCCCCGGTACCACCGCCCCGCGCGTCACCTCCGCCGCGTCACCGCCGGCCCGCCCCGGGGAGGCGCCTCGGGAGCCGCGGCCGCCGGAGGAGGGACGCGGCCATGGCAACGGCGAGGGCGGGGGCCGGGCTGCCGGGGAGGGCGGTTGCCATGGCGACCGGAGGGGGTTGCCGTGGTGACGGGGAGGGCGGTTGCCATGGCGACCGGGCGGTCTCCGGGGTGAGGATGCTGCGGCGCGGAGCGGGATGCGCTCGGGCTGTGGCGGGGGTGTTTCAGCAGAGCCGGGTGTCGCGGCACGGATCCGGCTGGAGCGCTCTGGCTGTAGCAGAATGGGGCTGCCTGTACCGGCGGGGTTGTAGATCCTGCGGCTGTAGCAGGACGCATGCAGCCCTACCTTGGATGGCTCGGCTGTACCTGGGATGGGCCCGGCCGGGAGTGGCCGTACCAGATCCTGCAGCACCTCGTCCTCCCCTCCCCTGCATGACGGCAGCGTCTGCTCCCCCCCAGCACAACACGGAGCCTGCACCGGGCCACCGGGTGGGTTTATTGGTATCAATGTCACAGAGCTGTGCACAACATGTCACGGGCAGGTGACAGCCACGCTGGTGAGGCGCTCGGCCGGGGCCGTTGCACCCTGTCCCTGTCCCTGTGCTGGCACCCGTGGGAACAGGGAGCACCGTGGGGCTTTGCAGCGTGGCAGGCCCGGGAGGAGCTGCAGCAGCTCTCACCACCACTACCAGGGCTTGGAGTGGGTGAGGAGGGGGCACCTATGGGGACTGTGGGGGCTGAGGGGGCCGTGCCAGGTGTGGCACAGTGGGGACACTACAGGTGGCTGTGTCCCAAACAGGGGCGTGGGGGGCCGGCAGCTTAGCTCTCCTCTTTCTCAGCTTCCTCCTTCTCATCTTCATCATCCTTCTCCCCCTTGAGCTTCTGGCGAGCAAATTCCTCGATGACAATGTCCTCCTCGCTGGAAGGGAGAGCAGAGCACAGTGAGCCCACAGGAGGAGGGGAAATCCCTGCTGGGCCCAAACCCTGCTCCTGATGGGGACAGCACAGTGGTCACCCCGGCCCTGTCACCCCACAAAGAACACTCAGGTCACTGTGAGGCACAGTCTGGCCCCAGCACACAAACCCAGGCCCCATCACTGCATGACCCAAGAAGTTGAACCTGCAGCTTCTGATGCTTTTTCACACAATATTTTGCATTTCCAAGGGAAAACAAGGAAAGGAAAACAAAGAGCTGAGTTACCTCCTTGAGAAAGGTGAGCAGCGAGTGACAGCAAGGGAGAGCACAAAGTGAAAAGTGGAGGAGAAAACAGAAAAAAAAAAAAAAAAAAAAGAGTCAGCAAAAGAAATTCCAAAAGCTTGGGAATGTGAAATGATTTGGCAAAACCTACATGGAGCTGTGGTGGATAGAGACCAAGAGATTTCCTCTTTGGAAGTTTAAATGTTCTCACTGAGCTGGGAAAGGGATAAGTGTGAAAGCCTGGAGTTACATCCTGGTTTCCCCGGCCCCAAATCCCAGTGTTCACATCCTGCTGCAGGGTGTAACCAGACACAAAACCTTTGGTGGGGCCATGGTGTCAGGAATGGATTTGGCACTGCAGCTTCCCAGAGGGAAGAAGTCCCAGCTGTAGCTTCAGCTGGAAGAAGCTGATTTGGGAGGAGAAGCCTCTTGTGCTGGGGAATGTGCAGGGGCACAGAGATGTGACTTCCAGCAGCCCAGGGAAATCTGTGTGGGGACCAAAATCATGGAGACATCTTCTCCAGTGATGGCACTTGTGGCTGGAAGACACTGCCAGCTGCTTCTGAGGGACAGGGCAAGGCCTGGCCTTGCAGCTGCTGTGGCTGCAGCAAAGAGAATTGTCAAATAAGCCCTGGGAGTTTGCAGAACACATCCCAATCTCAGGATTTGGGAGAGTGGCTGCTGTGGCAGCCTGGGTGGTTTAATCCAAAGGTGTGACCTCAAGCTGGGATGTCACATCCATCTGTTGTGGATCTGTGTGGTTTGTGTGTTAGAAGGAACATCTATTTACCTTGGCTTAGCTGTATTCCAGTGATAAGCACAGGGAGAAAGGGATGGGGAAGAGAAATATGTGCAGGTTAATACAGAAAGGACATTTCAACTGACAGCTCTCCTCAATGCTTGGGTGCTTTCCTGGAGAGAGGGACAGTGGGAAGGGTGCTATGGGGAGGACATTCCCCACCCTGCTCCAGGACATCTGCACAGCTGTGCCCATCCCACAGAGGGCACAGCAGGGCCCTTGGCACTGGGGCAGCTGCACTGAGTTGTTTTCACCAGCTCCCCCTGAAGCAGAAGTGCCTCTTTCCCTCTGATTTTTTGGCAGCATCCCGCACAGGACTCACAGTCATCAGGCTTCGGGTGCATGAGGATGACGGGCATCTCCACCCCAACATCACTGGAAGGAAAAGCATCTCTGTCAAGGATCCTGCCCAGCACAGCCCCACTCCCAGCCCCACAGGCAGCTCCCCTTACCTGGCAGTGAGATCCCCCAGGATGCTGTAGCAGCAGGAGAGAAGGGACAGAAATGAGCCAAGGCAGAGAAGGGGAGGTGTTAGGCTGTGCTTTATACTGAGGTGGAAGATGGTTGATAATAGGGGTGGTGGGGTGGAGGGTCAGAGATGAGGGGGCCAGGGGAGCAGGGCAGGGATGAGGGGGCCCATGGTGAGTGCCCTCTCATTTCCCCAGGGTACAAACCCCCCCAGCACAGCCTGAGCTGATGGCCCCAGACTCCCCTGCCCACAGAGCCTCACCCTCCTCGGGACACCACCAGGTTGACCTTCACTTTGTAGGACACCAGGATGCCCAGCACCTCCTTGTCCATGCCAGGTCTCAGGCTAGGAAAAAGGCAGAGGGGGACAGTGAGAGGGCAGTGCTGCCTGCAGGCCCCATCCACCCCCACCATGGCAGTGCCAGGGTTTGTCTGTGTCCTGCAACATGTGGGTTTAGCGGGGGAGGAAAGCAGGAGGAGAGGAGGACACTTGGGGGAAGCCACAGAGAAGCTTCTGGAAGCCCCTTTGAGCTCTGGAGAGGGATTCAGGAGCTTTGAACAGCATTGGAACTGGGAAGGTGTATCTCTCCTACCACAATGTCACAAAATCTCTACATTTTCCAGCTGGATGAGGAGGGCTCAGGGGCTCTTGGTGGGAGCCCAGAGCAGAGGGAAGTGGGGGAAGGCATGGTGGGGAGCAGGGGGAGCCCATGCAGTCCTCACATGGTGGTGGAGGCCAGGTTGGTGTCCTCGTGCTTGAGTTTGCCATCGAGAGCGAGGCCTCGCTTCTGGCGGTTCAAGGAGAGCAGGGGGGTCACCGAGTACGTTTTGGAGAAGGTGGAATTGGCAGCCACAGTCTCACTGGAAGGGTGAGAGAGAAGAGCTCAGAGCCAGCCCCAGCCTGGGAGTGCTCAGCATCACTGCAGGCACCTGTGCAGGGCCAGCCCTGCCCTCCCCATGCAGCTGCTGAGCCATTTCCTCCTTTCGTTCCCTCCTCTCTTTCCCCTCTACAACCACTTCTTTTTTCTCTGTACCACCTTTGCTCTCTCCCTCCTCGTTCTCAGGGTGGCAGAGGCTGTGTCTGGCCTCAAAAATGCAAAGTGAGGAGATTAAGAAGCCTGGGAGCAGCTGTGCACCTTCCCCAGGGACCTTCCCAGCCACCACCAGCCTGTGCTGGTGGGATGTGGTCCACGGCCTTCCCTGTTCTCTGCTTCCTCTGCACCTGCTCATCTAACCCAGACATTTTTGCTGCTGGGTGTAAAACTGTCACATCCTCTGTCCCATCCTCCTCCTCTTCCTCATTTCTCTTCCTCCCTCCCAGAAATGCCACTTCACCTCCAGCCCCCATCCCTTACTTTATCTCCTCGGAGCACACAGTCTTCGTGTATTTATCCAGGGAATACAGGACCACGTCTGTGATCTGATCCACTGGGGACAGACAAGGGGGAGCCATGTTGGTGACATGGCAGGGGCTCATAGTCCCCATCTCTGTCAGTGATGGGTGCTGGGACATGTCCCTTCTGCCCCTCTCTCACCTGAGATCTTTATCTTTTTCACAACCTTGTTGGTGGTGTTGTTGATGTTGACGGTCACATTGATGGGGTCTCCGTGGTAATAGATCTGCAAGGGGAAGAGGCTCAGTGATGTGACCAGAAATCCTGGTCCCCATCCCTGGCAGAGGGGACAGTGTCCTTACTCACCTCCCTGTCCAGGGAAGCTTCGAGGTGCAGAGGTTTGTCTGACATCATGAACTGCCGGGTGGTCTCGGCCCGCGGGGCCGGCCCCGTCTGCGCCGGGGCGAACTGCACCTTGCGGATGATGAGGCGCACCGAGTTCCTGTGGGGACACAGGTGGCACCCCCAGTGTCCCCCACAGCGTCACAGGGACTCTCTGGGGACTTGACAGTGTCTCCAGCCAAAGCGTGAATGTTTCACCTGGCTCTGACACAGGGATCACTCCCCCAGTTTCTGGCAGGGTTCCCCATCCAAGCATGGCACAGGCTGACAGAAGAGCTTCAGCCTGACCCCTAAGCTGGTCACCCCAAAAAGATCCTGTGGTTTAGTTTTAGGGCCAAAAAGGGGAAAAGGGATCCCCTGAAAATACCTCTTGTGGATTTTCTCCTCCAGATTTTCAGCACAAAATCCTTTGACCTCGAAGTCAACGCCACAGGCCTGGGGAAAGGTATGTGGTCACTGAGCAGGGGGGGCTCAGAGCTGCCTTGTTCCTTGTGTTCCTTCCTTCCTCCTCTGCATTCCCAGAGATCCTGGCTCTCACTCCAGCCATCCTCCCTTCCCACCCCTCGCCCCATGGCCTGTGAGAATCAATTCTCATTTTTAGCACCCCACAACTCAACCCCTTCCCAGGGAGGATGTCTAGGGGACACAGCCTGGGGACAGCAGCTCACCTTTCCCACATCATCTGGCCCGGGCTGGAGGGTGATGGAGCAGGGCAGGTTGGTGGCAATCTGGGCAGAGCAGGAAAAGAGAGAAAAAAGAGAATAAAGGGCGTGTTCAGAGCCGAGCCCTGGTGACACCACGGAGCCACAGGGCCCGGAGGGGCTGAGCAGCCCTTACCTCAAAGGTGAAGGGGTAGGCGTTCTCCCCGAGCTTCTTCATCAGCTTCTCCTGCAGAGGAGTGAGGGTTTTGGGGGCCTGGTCTGGCACGGGGGGGTACAGCTGGGTGGTCAGCACATAGATGTCCTTCCTGAAGGTCAGGCCGATCACGTCGAGGTCATCGCGGCCGTAGCGGAAGGCGCAGGTCAGCGTCACATACACTGAGCCAGGCAGGGCAGGGACAAAGGGGAGAAGGGAAGGCACAGGGGGTGAATGAAGAGGCAAGGAAAACTGTTCATAAACTCTTCAGCAGAAATGAGACTTCCTCAGACACTAAATATGAACAGGATCCCTCATGTCCTTTGCTGCTGTGGCCCCGATGGACAGCGAGCTGTGGGTGACAGAGAGCAGCCTCAACCTGAGCACAGCCCCAGCTTTGGGCTGGTTCCATCTCATCCCCTCATGCTGCATTTCTGTATCAATACCTTTCCTGTCCTTCAGGTACTCCGGGTCAATCAGGCAGACACCATCTGCAAACAAGCAAAAGGAGAAGGACCGGTGAGCTCAGCTGCATGGGGAGATCTTTGCTAAAACACAGTTTTTTAAACCCAAATAATCCACTTTACAGCTGGAAGGTGACAAGAAGAGCTGCTGCCAAGGGAGATGCTGATGTCTCCTCCAGCAGCGTGGCTGGGTTGTTTTGTAAAGGGACATGGTCCCCTTCCCCACAATTTTTCCTAAGGATATTTGCAGGAAAACATGGCATTTGCTCCTCCAGAGCTGCCCCTCCTGCTCTACCAGCAACCCACAACACTGGGGCTGGCTTGCCCAGCCTCTCTTGCCTGTCTTTCCCCCTCAGTGCTGGGCACTGCCCCACTCACCTACAGATTCCACTGAATCCACGTTATCCACATAATCTCTCTTCCCTAGGTACAGGGAGAGCTGGAAGCAGCACATGGGAAAAGGGAGGGAGAAAACAAGTTAAAGTTTGCCAGGGAATTCACCCAAATTTCAAAGCCCTGAGTTGTGTCATGGGGTTTGTCACCAGGCTGGACCAGAATCACCTTGAAGGGGTCATATCAGGGTATTTTTTAAATTTCTGTTTTGAAAAGCCAGTCCTGCAGTGACACCATGGCAGGTCCAGGAATCAATCAGATTTTGAAGGGAAGGCAGACCCAGCCTGGATCCTGTGGGCAGATCCAGCCCAGGGGGATCCCAGCACAGCCCAAACCTTGGGCTGGCCACACGAGGGGACAGGGCACAGAGACTCACCTTGCTGTTGGGGCTGGTCTTCTTGAAAACCCTGTGGAGAAAACAGAGGTGGATGTTTGGGAATGCCTTGGACAAGGCTGGATGGGGCACAGGGAGATGATGGGCTGCCCTACAAATGTGCTGCATCACCAAGGGTGTTCAGTCCCTGGGGAATTCCATGTCCTGCAAATTCAGGGCCAAACCCACCCCGTGTGGCTGCCCCAGGTGTGCTCCTGAGCTCATGGTGACCATGGAGGATTCTATGGAGGACCATGGGGGGATTCTGTGTCTTAAGGGCAAGTAGAAAAGAAAGGCTAACACAGAACTCCATGGCAGCTCCATGGGAGCTCACATTCCAGCCCCTGGGAGCAACAGCTGGGTTGAGCTGGGATCTCATTTTCCCCCTCTGCTCCTGCCCTGCACCATCCCAATTCCAGATAAATAAATCAATAAAGATACTTACTTTGATCCGTCTCCCATTTTAGCTCAGTGCAGGAATGTCCACAAGGAAATCTGTGGGGAGAAACAGGGAAAGCACTGCATGAGGTGCTGGGGAAGAGGCAACTCCAGCCACGGCCACCATCCAACATCCTGCACATCCCAACAAACTGCAGAGCCCTCGGGACAGGGCACTGCCACCTTTGCAGAGCCTGGGAGCTCCAGGTTTGGCTTTGGGGTGGCACATGGGAGCTGAGCCAGCTCCTGTTCCCAGCCAGAAAGGTGAGGAAATGAGAGAGAGTTGGTCCAGAAAAGAGAAAGCACAAGGGTGATTCCTAATGGAGCAGGTTCAAGACCGGGAAAAGCAAGAAAATGAACAAAAGGCCTTATAGAGTCTCAATGTTAATAGTTTTTCCTGGAAATTGCTGTCATGGCTCAGTGGTAGGAATGGGTTTGTTTTGTGCTGTCACTCACAGGAAGATGAGGAAAACCCAGGGAGAAAGTCAAGGGAAGCTCAACTGCCCATGGAAAGAGGGGTCTCAGGGCACAGGATCCCTCCTGATCCCCAGCCCTCAGTGCTGGGAGTGGGGCTGGAGCTGCCCAGCCCTGCCCAAGCTCTGCTGGCTCCAGCCGGTGGCCAGGAGGAACCTGCAAAGATCCCACTGATCACCAGCTGATTCTGGGATATTAAATGGGATGAGCTCAGCCTCTTAGGGATAGGCAGCTCTGACATGAGCACAGCTTAAGCCCAGGCAGGATTTTAAGCCCCAGGGGCACGTGGACAGTGCTGCCTCTGAACACAGCCTCAGGGAAGCTGGTGAGAGAGAAGAAATGGCCATGGGAGTGAGGGGATTATTCTCTTCCCCACAGGAAGACAAGAGATTAGTCCCAAGCTCAGGATCTTCGAGGTCCTTTGGTGCTGTGGGATGTGAAGTTTGGGAATTCTCACAGGGTGAGGAGGTGCAAAGGGAGTGGGAGCAGAATTTGGCTCCCTCCAGACCCCAGGAATTGGGGATGAGGCAATGAAAGGTGGAGGGGAGAAGAGCTGAACTCCTGCTCTGCATCTCCCAAGCCCCAAGGAGGGAACTCAGATCCCCCCTGGCTTGGCTCAGCTGTCCCACACCAGTACCCAACCCCTCCACCACGTCCTTTGGCCACACTGGAATCTTTTTTGTCCACATTTTCCCCATTTTTCAGCTGTAAACCACCCTCCTTCCAGCCACAACCCAGCACCAGCGTCCTTGCCCTGTTTTCCAAACCCTCAGAACCCCGGAGCCGTGGCAGGGCCCAGGCAGCAGAGCAGGCAGCACTCACCTGGCAGCTGGATGGACAGACAGACGCTCTCCTCTTGCTCTCCCAGCAGCTCCCAGTGCCACCCAGTCACTACAGGCTGCTCCCAGTGCTGCAGGTTCTTATATCCCCCCTGGCTGTCCCTCCCCTGGCATCTGATCTCGCCCACTCAGCCTTGGCTGGGCTGGGGGGGCTGTGTGTCTGTGAGGGCTCCAGGAGAGGGACTTGAGGGAAGAATCCTATTAGTTGATTAATTGGGGAGACGCTGCATGAGTAAGAGTGGGCTATAAATACAATCCCTTGCTGGAGCCCTGGGAAAGCAGCTTAGAGGGATTGGCAAAGAGGGCTTAGGAGCAAGGTGATGGTAATTGAGGTGGAAGCTCTGCTCCCGGTGGGAAGGAGCGTGGATTCCCACAGGGGCTCTCTGCAGCTGCTCCCATGGCAAGGGGAGGTGGGATGGGTCTGGGCATGGGCTTGGATGGAGGTGGCAGAGGAGGGACCAGCCTGGAGCTCTCCCTCCCCTTCCTGGCTGGATAACAGGAGGATGGAGGCACAAGCAGCTCCCTGCATGGCCAGGGTGCCCATGAGGTTGCTCACCTAGAGGTGACCTGCCATGGCCCAGGGCACAGAGGCCACCCTTCCCATGGGGACACTGCTGTGCAGGAGGATGGGGTGAAGGCAGGATTCACCCTCCCTGAACCAAGAGGGAAGGACCAGCCAGCCCTGGTGGGTGGGACACAGAGCTGCCACTGTCCCCAGCACAGCCTGCCCAGCCCAGCACCATTTCATAACTCCAGGCTGGCCTTGACTGATCCAATTAGTGCATCACTAACTCCAGGTTTACTGCAGCAAAGAGGAGACTGTCCAAGAGAAAGCCCAAAGTGGCTCTGCTTTATGGCTGCCAGGCAAGCAGGATTCCCACTGCAACCCTGCCACAGCCATTGTGTGGGATAACCCCCCTGGGAATGGCTCTAGGGATGGGACACAAGGACAGCCCAGGCAGCTACAAACTGCTCCAGGAATGCCCCACTCACCCTCCTCACCTCCAGCACCACTCAAGCCCTTCCTTTGGGGCTGCTCTTGGTTCTGTCTCAACCCCCAGAGCTGAGCACTGGGATCAGGATATCCCTGTAGGAGCTGTGCCTCCTCCCAGGCGCCTGCATCAGCTCAACACCATCTATCACCCGGGTACCAGCTCCTCCCAAACACAGCTCACAGCTCACCTGTTCCCCCATGGCCACCAGGAGCCACCATGCCATGCCATGCCATGCCATGCCATGCCATGCCATGCCATGCCATGCCATGCCATGCCATGCCATGCCATGCCCAGCAGCCCCACTGCCAGGGCTTTAGCTGCCAGCACACGTTCCCTGGGGCTGAGACTTGTGATCTCTTTAATTGCACACAGGAGAGCTGCTTAGGGTCCAGATTAACGGGCGCTATTTCTGCCACAGTCAGGGGGACACGTGAACTGTGACCTTCACGCTGGCAGGTGAAAGAGGAGGAGGAGGAGGAGGAGGCAGCCCCACTTGGACACCCTCAGCCTCACCAGGGCCCCCAGCACTGTGCCTGGGGCACCTAATCCTGTGCTTGTTTGTGGCTCTTCATTACTCTCTTAATGAAAGTCCTGTGACCAGGGCCGCTCACTGGCTCTGCAGGGGCTGCACAGTGTGGTGAGGTGGAGGGCAGGGCTCACCTTGGGTCCCTCCAGCTCAGCTTAATCCCAGCTGGGTGGATTCAGCCTTGCCCAACCTGGGGAGCAGATAATTCCCCTCCCCAAAACAGAGGGGAGATGGACAGAGCCCACATCCCTTCCCACGCTCTCCTTGTGCTCCAAACCAAGCACTGGCGAAGGAAGCAGAGCTCAAAACAGGGAAATGAAAGAGGCTTCTTCCTGTGCAATGAATGGCCAGAGGTTCCTCTCATCTCCTCATCCCACCATCCCTCCAGGTACATGCACTGTGTGAAGCACAGCTCAGCCACTTCCAGAGGGCAGGACACCAGTGGATGTGGGGCTGGTGGAGTGTGGTGGCTTCATCCCTCTGTCCCAATGGAGTGTCCTGCCTTCCCAGGGAAGGGCCACGGTGCCTCCTGCGCCCACAGGCTCTGGAGGGAGCCTTGGTGCAGCCAGAGCCCTCTGGTGAGCCCACATTGCCCTCCCAACCTCACCTGTGCCCAGGTGCCTCTGGCTGGGTGCCAGCTCCGCCTCTGGCACTGCACACCACGGCCACCTTACATAAACACTCACAGCAGGCACTGCTGATTTCCCAAAGCCCTTCAGAGCTCCTGGGCTTTCTCCCCTGATCCGGATTAAGCGGCGTGGATGGCATTAATCAGGAGACAGGCACCTCCATGCCTGCCAGGAATTACTGCCCTGCTGTTAAGTAACGGGATGGAGCAGCGCTGCTGGGGCTCCAGCAGGATGGGTGTGTCCAGCCCCACACAAACCTGCCACCTCTGTGTGTCCCCACTGCAGGGGCCGGGCAGAGTGACACCCACTGCTGTGTGACCAGAACACCAGCCCAAAATAAACCCAGGGGCCCAACTTCTCGCTGGCCTGGCCACAGGTTCCTCTCGAGGCCGAGGAGCCAGCAGGAAGCCTCACAGGGGGTTTTGGCACATCTGTGCTGGAGAGCTGGGGCAGGAGGTGGGGGAACAGTCCCTGAGCACTGCAGGGATGGGCAGTGGTGCCAAGGGTGAGGAGCAGTCAGGAGCGGGGCTTGGCACAGTGCTCCATCCTCATCCTCCTCCAGCAGGGGTCTGCTTCTCCATCTATCTCCTGAGCAGCTCTGGAGCTGCCAGGCACTTGGACAGCAGACGGTGCTCATCTGTAATTAAGTGCTGTTAATCACCCTGGCAGCTCGAGCCACCACACGCCTGTGGGCCCTGCTCACTCCCGGCCACAAGGAGTAAAACCTCAGGGGCTGCACCCAGGACCTGCGGTGCTGTCCAAACCCTGTCCTACCAGGAAAAGTCTCCCTCCTTCCCGACCCCTTCCCGAGAGCCCCTGCACCCAAATTCCCTCCTCCCTGCAGGCAGGGCACACCCAGGTGTGGTGACACGAGTGCCACTGTGGGTGCCTGGCGTCTCTCTCGGCCCCAAGGCGGGCAACAGGTCCCCAGGAGCGGGCAGCTCAATCCCTGCCCACCACCCCAAACATTTCCGGGGCTTTGTGCCGTCCTGCACCGCTGGCAGTGCCTTGTCCCAGCGTTCTGCCATCCCTCACCCCGGGAGGATGTGCAGGGAGCAGCTGGAGGGAGGCAGGGCGCGCCCGGGGCTGTCCCCGCCGTGCCGAGCCCCGCGGCCGCCGCCTGGCCCCGGTGGCGGGGCTGGAGGAGGAGCGAGGAGGCCGCTCCGGGCCCGGGGCGCTCCGGAGGAGGAAGAGCGCGGCCGCCGCGGTGCCGAGCGGGGGGAGCGGCCCGTGGGACGGGCACCGAGGGCATCGCGGGGGGCACTGCGGGACCCCGGGGCCGGTGTGACCGCCGGGGGACCCCAGCAGCATCACAGCCCCGCTCCCCCTCGGCTGGACCCCAAAAGCTCAGCTCGCTGCCCGCAGCACCCCGCAGGAGCCACGGGAGCCCCGCACGGCGTGTGAGAGGGACGGTGAGTGCATCGGGTGGGGTCGGAGCCCTGAGCGCCGCCAGCACGGCCTGTCCTCGCCGCGCTCAGCGGCAGGATGGTGGCCCAGGGCCGCTTTTCCTGTGACCCACCACCAGCAGAGATGCCCTCGCTGATCTGCCCCCGTGCTCCCTGCAGGCTGGAGCCCCCGTGATGAGGATCACCCGGACCCCCAGCCTCCCCCAGCTGCCCCCCGGCTGCTCCTGCCACGCTGCCCGGCCGCAGGGCACCCTGTCCCCATGAGCATCGCCTCGGTGGCTCCCTGTCACCGGCCGGGACCTGCGGCCAGCACCACGCTCGGGTTCAGGGGACACGGTGTCCCCACGCCGCCCCCTCCTTCACCCGCCCCAGCAGCCCCCGTGAGTGCCAGCAGCCCCTGCTGAGCTGGATGTGGCGCTGGGACGGGGACACGGCTCGGCAGGATGGCGGCAGCGCGCTGGTACCACCGCGACATCAGCCAGGTGGTGGCCGAGGAGCTGCTGGCCAAGGCTGGGCGGGACGGCTCCTTCCTGGTGCGGGACAGCGAGTCGGTGAAGGGCGCATATGCCCTGTGCCTGCTGTGAGTCCCTGCCCCTCCTCTGCCTGTGCCTTCTGTGCCTCTGTCCCCTGCCGGCCTCCCTCTGTGCCTCTCCCCGCTCCAGGCACCGCCAAAACCTCATGGAAGAGCTGCAGGGATGTGGGTGGGGTGGCAGCTCCCTGGCACCGGGGTTTTGGGTGATCCCCGAGTTGGGAGCAGGATGAGGGTTGGGCCCACAGCCGTGCCCAGCACCATGGCTGCTGAATGGGTAACCCCAAATCCGGGGCACACTGAGCTGCTCTGGGGTGCCTGCTGGCCTGTGAGCATCTCCCAGCTGGCATGTGCTGGGGATTTGGGGCTACAGCCCCCAAGATGGGGCCTCTTGCCACCCCCACACCTGGAACCAGGTGTGCAGCCCCTGAGAGCGCTGCTGCCTGCACCCTTCCTGCCCTGCACCCTTCCTGCCCTGCACCCTTCCTGCCGCTGTCACATGTCTGTGCAGGCAGGTTTGGCAGGATGCGCCCCCTTTCCTTCACTGCCCTGGCTCTTTGTGTGGGACAAACTGCAAATTTGGGCTCTGGGGGTGCGGGGCATGAGCCAGAGATGGTGGCATGGGCAGGGATGGGCCCTGGCCCCACAGGCAGCACGGCAAAGGCTCTGTGTGTAGCCCAGTGAGTGCTGGGGGAGTCACAGCAGTCCCGAGCTGTTTGGGAGCAGGGGAACACTGCACATCCTCCCGCAGACTCCGAGCTGGGGGTGATGATTTATTTCTAGAAGTGCTGGCTCGGCCCCTCTCCCTGCAGAGGGGACGGGGTGTTTGTCTCAGGGCTGGGCCCCAGCGCTGCCGAGGGCAGCAGAACGGGGCCCTCACCTGCTCTCTCCAGGTTCCAGAGGCACGTCTACACCTACCGCATCCTCCCCGATGAGGAGGGGCTGCTCTCCGTGCAGGTGGGTGCATCCCCCGGCCCGGGCGGTGCCTGGGAGCTGGATGTGGGCAGGATGCAGCTGTGCAGGGCCCCCGGTGCTCGTCCCCCTCCCCGGCGAGATGGCATCAGCCTGTGGTTTGTGTTCTGCACAAGCTGCAGGATGCGGGCGCTTTGCAGCCTCACCAGCTCGGGAGGAGCTGCCTCTGCACAGCATCCCGGCGCTGTCCCTTGCTGCCACACGCCCTGTCACAGCCTGGCCACACAGAGCCAACCCCACGGTGGGTCTGTCCTGCCCTCGCTTCCATGTCCCCTCGGGGCTTCTCCTGGTGCCCAGCTTTCTCCAGCTGCCCTTTCTGCCCCCTAAAAGGAGCATCCCGGGTGCCCGCAGGGGAGCATCCCTGCCTGCTGGGCCCGGTGTCCAGCTGGCCCTTCCCACTCACCACGGGCACATTTTGAGGGACAGACCCACCGAACCCTGCAGGCTGGGGCTGCCTTGGCAGAGGAGGGGATGTGATGGCTCTTCCCCCGCTCTGCCTCCCCAGACCATCCAGGGCATCCAAGCCAAGTGTTTCCGCACCCTCCCCGAGCTGATCGGTGCCTACCAGCACCCCAACAACGGGCTGGTGACCCCGCTGCTGCACGCCGTGCCCCGGCCGCGGCCCGAGGAGGACTCGGGTGAGCCGGGAGGGGCCGGGGGCCGTGCCGGGCTGGCGGCGGGAGGGGAGGGTCCCGCTGAGCTGCTGACTCTGCCCGCAGACGGGGAGGATGCCCGGGGCTGGGGGCACACGGTGCCGTGTCCCGGCGCTGCCCCCTCCAGCCGCACCCACATCCCGCAGCAGCTGCACCAGAGGCTGCAGGAGCAGCTCCACAGCAGGTAACGCAGCCCTGCCCGCCCCGGGAGATGGGATGGTGGTGCCCAGTGGGGATCTTGATGTCCACCCCTGTCCCAGCCCGGCCAGCGACTTCATGGGCTTCATGGCCGAGTACCTGACCCACCACGTGCAGGACCTGGAGGCTCTGTGCCACGGGCACCCGCAGCTGCGGCACCTCAGCACCGCCTTCGCCACGGCCTGCCGGGCACTGCACAGGTCAGCGCGGCCTGGGGGCTGGAGCGGGGCCACCCCCCGCTCCCTGTCCCCTTTTGGTGCGTCAAGGCCCGGGAAACGCCCACAGCGCCCCTTCTCTCCTCCCCTGCAGCGAGATCGACTTCACGCTGGCGGGTCTGGAGACCCTGGCCAGGGTGTTCGACCCCCCTGTGTCCCCTCGCAGCCCGGCCAGGGAGCAGGTGAGTGTCCCCACAGCCCCCAGGGACATCCACATCCCAGACCCACAGCGAGGAATCCACCCCTCCAGTGCCACCGTGCTGCTCCAAAATTATCCATCCTCCCCTTCAGGGCTTCCTGAGCAGCGACCCAGACCTGGAGCTGCTCCTCAACAAGATCTCCACTGTCAACCACCTCCTGTCTTCGCTGGAGAAGAAGGTGCCTGACCCCAGTCATGGTGCAGGAGGAGGCACAGCTCCCCCTCCCCTAAATTAACCCCTCTGCCACCCCAAACTCTGGTGGCAGCACAGGGCTCCCAGCTGTCCCAGTGCCCCCATCATGCTGCCTGTCCCTCTGGCAGGTGCTGAAGTCGCTGCAGGAGACGGTGACAAGGCACAACCTGGCCCTGCCCAGCGTGGCCGTGGCCCCCCAGCCAGCTGCCAGGCCCCTGGCCGTGCAGAACTTCGAGGTGAGCCTGGGGACACAGAGGGACCCCGGTGCCACTGCTGGGCAGGGCGGGTGTGGGGACAGCTCCAGAGCCACATCCCCACGTGCAGGTGAAGGTGGGCAAGTCGCAGCGTGCAGGCCTGGTGGTGGACGTGGAGTCGGGGACAGTGACGGTCACCAAGCGGGGCAGTGGATCCCCGGAGGAGGTGATCCCACAGGATAAAAGTAAGGACTGCTGCACTCCTGCTGACTGCAGCTGGCATGGTTTGGGGCTGTTCACTGCCATAGGCCTGATGCCACGGGGATGGGCCACAGGCTCTGTCACATCCCCTGTGGTGGGCAGTGGGGGCCACCGTGCCCCCCTGACCCCCATCATTCAGTCCTGCAGCTGATCAAGTACCAGAGTGTGCAGAGCAAGGTGAGGCTGGTGTGTGCCCGTGAGAACCAGAAGAGCCTGAGCAGGGATTTCATCTTCCCCAACGCCCGGGTGAGCAGCACCAGCCGTGCCCATGGCATGTCCCTGGGGGAATATGGGGCCCTTGGGAATGGGGGAAGCAGCAAATCAGTGGTCTCAGGACTGTGACACCTCTGCAAGCTGGCTCCTACACCTGGGGGTGATGCCCACCTCGTCCTGGGGTGCTGTGCCCCCCATGTCTCTAAGACACCCTCACCATCCTGCAGAAGCGAGAGGCTTTTTGCCAGCTGCTGCAGCTGATGAGGATCCAGCACTCCAACCTGGACGAGCCTGAGATCATCTCGGTGTATGTCGGGACGTGGAACATGGGTAAGGGACCAGGAGAAGGTGGCCTTGTCCTGGGAGGTTTTGTGGCTCTTTGTGAGCCTGGCTGGGTTTTGGGAGGTGTCTCAGGTCCAAGCTGGTGGTCAGTTTGAGGAGGAGGCTGGAGAAGAACCAATCTGGCTGCCACGTGCTTTGTCTGCCCTGTGGCCATGCACTCACTAGGAGGGTGCTGGGGAGACAGAGGAACAGGGATATCACGAGGGTTTTGGGCTGTAAATCCCAGCAGCAGCCTGGGATGCACACGGCTGATCCAGGATGGCAGGCAGCTCCTGGAGACGGGCAGGGCTGCGCTGGAGAGGAGCTCGGGGTGCTGGCACGTCCCCTCCGTGTGACACATGTCCCTGCCCGCAGGCAGCACGCCCCCACCCCGCTCCCTGGCCTCGTGGCTGACCTCGAGGGGCTTGGGGCGCACACAGGACGAGACCACAGCCTGCATCCCCCACGACCTGTACGTGATCGGCACCCAGGAGAACTCCCTGGGCGACCGCGAGTGGGTCGAGTTCCTCTGCGCCTCCCTCAAGAGCCTCATGGCCATCGACTACCGAGTGGTAACGGCGGGCACAGCCAGCCCTGGGGGGCTGGCTACCAGCAGCCATCACCCCACAGCTCCCACCCCAACCCCCAGGTCCTCCCCCCCACCCAAATCAGCCCAGGGAACACCCAGTGCCCCACAGTCCCCATGAGCGCTGTCCCCAGGATTTAGGGTCACACTGACCTACCTGTGTGTCCAGCCCCATCCTCCTGGCCGTGGGGCAGGATGGGGGGCAGGCAGGCTGACCCCCTGCCCCCCACAGGTGGCCCTGCAGTGCCTGTGGAGCATCAAGATCGTGGTGCTGGTGAAGCCGGAGCACCAGCGGCGCATCAGCCACGTCCACACCTCCAGCGTGAAAACCGGGATTGCCAACACGCTGGGTAGGGAGAGGATGGGGCTGGGAGGTGACCCCGAGGGAGGGGACAGCCCGAGAGCCAGCACAGGAACCCTGGGCTCCCCCAGAGCTCAGCGGTGGCACATCCCTGCAGGGAACAAGGGAGCTGTGGGCGTCTCCTTCCTTTTCAATGGGACCTCATTTGGCTTTGTCAACTGCCACCTGGCCTCCGGCAGCGAGAAGACCCACAGGTGATGCAGGGATGGGGAGGATGGGTGTCTCAGGGGGCTGGAGGAGCCCCGAGGGGCTGTGGGGCTGCCCCCACCTGGCAGGAATAGAATGAGAGGTGTCCCCGGGGAGGCTCACGCGGTGCTGCTGTCCCCCTGCAGGCGTAACCAGAACTACAGCGACATCCTGCACTCCCTGGCCCTGGGGGACAAACGTCTGGGGGGCTTCGACCTCACCCTGCGCTTCACCCACCTCTTCTGGTTCGGGGACCTCAACTACCGCCTGGACATGGACGTGCAGGTGGGACCTGCAGTGCCAGGCTGGGGACAGCGCGGGGAGAGGAGCCCGGGGGTCACTGTCCCTTCCCTGGCACAGGACATCCTCAGCCACATCGTCAAGAAGGAGTTTCAAGCCCTCCTGGCTGTTGACCAGCTCAGCCTGGAGCGGGAGAAGAACAAAGTGTTCCTGCGGTTCAGTGAGTGTGGGGACAAGGGCGCTGCTCCTCTTGCGGGGACAGTGCCACCAGGGTCCCCACAGCCCTCCCCGTGTCACCCCCAGCTCTCAAGGTCCCCTCTCCGGGCACAGCCCTGCACAAGGTGCTGAGAGCCTGGGGGACCTTGGCGTGCACTGTGCCAGGGGTGTGAGCCTGCTGTGGGGACAATGACACCCCATGGGGACAGGCAGGACCCCATGCCACCTGCATGTCCTGATTGCAGGTGAGAGTGACATCTCCTTCCCTCCCACGTACCGGTACGAGCGGGGCACCCGGGACACCTACGTGTGGCAGAAGTCCAAGCCCACAGGGGTGAGTCCAGAGGCGTCCCTGCAAGCAGGACAGCTCTGGGGACAGGGACAGCAGGGTGCTGAGGGGGCTGTGTCGTGATGCTGTCCCCACAGCTCCATCAGCCTGTTCCCTACCAAAACAGGGTCTGGGCAGGAGGGAACTCACTTTTTGGGGTGCTGGGATGCCCTTGTGGGCAGGGGGACCCAGAGCTGAGGGGCTGCTGGACCAGCTGCTTTCTCTGTTTGTAGATGAGGATCAATGTCCCCTCGTGGTGTGACCGCATCCTGTGGAAGTCACACCCGGAGACCCACGTGGTCTGTAACTCCTACGGTGAGTGAGACCCTGAGTGACAGCAGCCAGGGGTGGCCAGTGCTGCCCAGGACCCCAGGGCTCTGGGACCCTCCCCAAGCTGTCCCTCCCACCATCCAGGCTGCACTGATGACATCGTGACCAGCGACCACTCGCCTGTCTTTGCCACCTTTGAGGTGGGCGTGACGTCGCAGTTTGTGCCCAAGGAGGGTAAGGGCTGGGGTCTGTCACCCCTCAGGCCGGGTTTGGGGTGAGGCCTGGCACACCCTGACCTGCCAGGACCTGCCTGCAGCTCCTGGCTCCGGCCCCGAGGCGCTGGCCTGCATCGAGTGGGAGAGCATCGAGGTGATCCTGAAAACCACGAGCCGCAGCAAGTGCTACATCGAGTTCCACTCCTACTGCCTGGAGGGTGAGGGGGTGCTGGGGTGCTGGGCATGGCTGTGGGGGTGACCTGGCCTGGCTGGAGCTGTGTGTCCCTCTGTCCCCCCCAGAGGTGCAGCGGAGCGGGGAGAACACCTTCCAGAACTGTGACATCCCCGGGTTCCTCAAGCTGGGCTGGTCCTCCAAGCATCTGCCTGTGGTGCGTGGCCCCGGAGCATCCTCACCCCCATCCCTGCCTCTGGCTCTCTGCCCTGAACCCCAATGCGAGCTGCACCTGTCACCACCCCCAGGACAGAGCCTCCCTGTGCCCCCCACCCCTTGGCAGCCCCCTAAGCCTCCCCTCTCTGTGCACAGCTGAACCCCATCCTGCCCGACCTGGAGTACCTGGGGGACCAGCACCTGCTCCTCAGCATCAAGGGCGTGGACAGCTGCGAGTCCTTCGGTACGTGGGGATGGTGACACTGGGGCCACCGTGGTGGCAGGGGGTGCCAAGCACAGCCCTCAGGTTACAGCCTGCTGGAGGTAGCGGGACCCTGGCACCCACCCTGCTCGGGGTGCTGCTGCTCACGGGGGTCTCCCGTGTCCCCCGAGCCCCGGGGGCTGACGCTGTGCCCGCAGGAGAGTGCTGCCTGGCCCTGCGGTCAGCGATCGGCAGCACGGCCCAGCAGTTCGAGACGTTCCTGTTCCACCGCGGCGAGGAGACGGGTTCTGTGCGCGGCTGGATGCGGGTCCGGGTGCCCCGGGGCCGGAGCGGCACCCGCGAGCGGCTCTACGGTAACGGCGGCCGCGCCCAGCTCCCTCCCGGTGCTCGGGGACGTCCTGGGCCACGTTTCCCTCTGGCCCCGGCCGTGAGGTGAGGCCTGACCTCGCTGCCTTTGCAGAGTGGATCAGCTTTGAGGAGGAGGATGCTGAGCCGGCGGCAGAGCCCGCGGCGTGCCCCAAGGCAGCCCCGCAGCGCCTCAGGTACCCCGGGCGGGCTCGGCCGTGCCGCAGCCCCGGAGCGGGGGGATGCTGAGCCCCTTCCCTCTGTGCGCTTCGCAGGAGCCGCCCCCGCAGCCTCCCGGAGCCGGCCACCGGCTACACCAACCCTGCCTACTTCATCTTCGAGGGGGTGCCCAACGCGTGGCTCCCGGCCCCCGGAGAAGGCCCCAGGCAGCAGGGAGAGGGCCTGGCCGGGGGGCAGCGCTGCCGGAGCCCCGCCGGAGCGCGGGTCCCGCTGTCCTCGCAGGAGGAGCCGTGGTGTGGCCGGCCCCGCTGTGCCCCACTGAGCCCGTCCCCAGGGCACCCCCTGAGCCCCCCCAGAGCGGGACACCACAAGAGACCCAAATCAGCCGTCCTGACACGGGACGCGCTGGGGCTGGGCGACTGCTCGCTGTATGCGGCCACTCACCTGAGCCAGGTGTCCCCGCAGGGCAGGGGGGACAGGCAGGAGCTGCCACCGCGCCAGAGCCAGCACGGCCTGGAGCCGCCGCCGCGGCCGCACCGGGAGGCGCCGAGGCCGCTGGGGAAGCGGGGAGCGCTCGGTGCCTTGGACCTGGAGGCTCAGCCCGCTCCTCCCGCCGACCTGCAGCCCGCCAGGATGTAGCGACAGCTGTGCCCCGTGCACCCCGGTGCCCTCGGAGCTGCTCCCTCCTCCCTCAATGCTCCCGGAGGGATTTCCCTCCAGCACAGCTCCCCAGACCGCTGCGCTGCTTCCCTTTGCTCTCACTCTCCAGAATAAAGCGTCAGGGACTGGGTGTGTGTTTGCTCACCTGCTTCTGCGGAAGGGCAAGCAGAAAAAACGCCGAGCCAGGCGGAGAAAACACCAAAGCACTGCCCTACAGCTCTCTGCATCCCATGGGAACCCTGCACATCCCATGGGAACCCTGCACATCCCAGCCCTCGAGGCTGCCCCTGCCCGTGGCAAAGCTGACGGGTGTCACAGCCCTTGACCCTCTCGCTCTGCTTTGCCCTGCACAGGGAGAGGGGCACCCCCTCAAACACACAGGGATCGGGCCGTGTCCCGGCTGTGCCACACGCGCGGTGGCCCCGGTTTGGGGACACGATGCCCGGGCTGGCCTCAAGGTGGCAGTGGCCGCCTTTGTCCCCAGGATCGCCCCGCAGGGCCGGGGGCCAGCGAACAGCGCCGCGGGCACTGCGGGAGCCCGGGGGCAGCGGGGCTGTCCTGGGGGGGGCGAGGGGCCCCAGTGATGGGGCTGCGACCCTCGTGGCTGGGGGACTGCGGTCTCCATGAGAGAGGGGCCGTGGTGGCCGTGGGCAGAGGGACACAGCCCATGGGAGAGGGACTATGGACCTTGTGGTTGAGTGACCACGGTCCCCACGGGCAGAGGGATGTGGCCACCACGGGCGGGGGGACACGGTGCCCATGGATGAGGGGCTGTGCCCTCATGGCTGAGGAGCCTTTCCCTTTCCTGGGAAAAGGGCTGTGACAGCATGGGAGAGGCCACCATGCCCCGTGTCCGGGGGCTGCAGGTGGCCCAAAGCCTGCGAGGGCAACAGAGGGATGGCAGCACATTGGGGCTGAGCCCTGCGGCAGCTCCTGCCTCCGCCTCTGCCCGCCTCCAGCCCTGCCTTCCCTGGGCACTTTGCTCCCGGCCGTGGGAAGCGGAGAGGGCACACTCGGCACGGCACGGCACAGCACGGCACGGCACTGTCAGAGCCACCCACAGCCCCCGGCATGGTCCCGTCCCGCGTGGGGAACAGGCTGTCCCCGTGGGGGCCCCACTCCTGAGAGCCGCCCAGGTCTGCAGGTGAGCCGGGACAGCCCTTGTTCAGTGACAGCCGGGAGGGACAGCCCTGCCTTGTCACGAGGTCCCAGCTGGGCTCAGGGCTGAGGGACAGAGATGGGACCTGCAGGGCTGGGTGGGTGCAGGGTGGGGGTCAGCCACTGCTCACCAGCCCCCCAAATCCCTCTGTACCCCCTCCTCTCTAACATGCCACCTCTTTCCTCTGTCACTGAGAGCCTTCATCCGTCCCAGTGTGTCCCCTTCCTCTCCTTCATCCTCTTCTCCATCCCCCAAATCTGTCTCATCATGGGTTGGAGCTGCCCTGGTGCTGCCGTGGCTCAGCCCGACACCGTGGCTGGGGACAGGGCCAGCCCAGCAAGGCTGGAGGGGAACCCTCACCCTCACCCCCACCCTGCCAGGGTCACCTCGGGCCAGGAGATGGGGTGGACAGCGAGGGAAACGCCCGACCCTGCTGGGCTCCCTGGGGATGTGTCCCGGCAGAGCGTGCCTTGGCTGCTCCTGCAGGCCAGGGGAAGGATTGGAATTGGGTCACATCCCCTTGTGCCGGGGCTTTGGCTGCACCAACCACGTGGCGATTAGGGACAAGGGTCCTTCTGCAGGGTGTTTTGCATAATTTCTCCTTGTTTTGCAATTTCCAAGGGCTTAGGCCAGGAGAAAAGCCCTGCTTTTCCCATGCTCCAGCAGCAGCCGGTCCAGGCTCACCCATCCCTTGGCAGCTGCTCCAAAATCTGCTCTCACCTCCCCTCTCCGAGCTCCTGCTGCTGCTCCATGGTCCCCAGCACCACCATTCCCATCCTGTCCCACCAGCAGGACTTTGGCTCCAGGGCAGGTTCTGCTCTGGTGTTGTCCCACTCCTCCATTTCTCTGGAGCCTTTCCAACACCTCCCTGAATCCCCAGGGCTGGGGGAGCCCTCAGATCCCACCAGGACTGGTGCTGCCAGCGGGGCCAAAGAACAGTTCTGGCTGGGAACATCTGCAGGACCAGGATTCAGGGAAAAGCTGCCAATCCTGAGGCCAAGGGCATCGTGTGCCCTCAATGTGTGCCACACAGCTGGCCCTGCCCCTTCCCACTGGCCCATGGCCATTGCTGCCTTTTCCAGGACCCCCCTTGCTGCTTCCTGGGGAAAACCACTCCAAAGACACCATCCCTGGGGGATGTGCCTGCCATGGACAAGGGGTTCTGCAGCATTCCTTGTACACAAAATGGGCAGAACAAGAGCATCACCTCTTCCTGCAGCACCTTCCATCTCCCTGCTCCAATTCCTCTCCCTGCAGGACCTTCCATCTCCCTCCTCCAATTCCTTTTCCTGCAGCACCTTCCATCTCCCTGCTCCAAGTCCTCTTCCTGCAGCACCTTCCATCTCCCTGCTCCAATTCCTTTTCCTGCAGCACCTTCCATCTCCCTGCTCCAATTCCTCTTCCTGCAGGACCTTCCATCTCCCTGCTCCAAGTCCTCTTCCTGCAGCATCTTCCATCTCCCAGCTCCACATCCTTGCCCTGCAGTGCCTTTCATCTTCTGCTCCAACAATCAGTCCCAACTCTTGGCTCACACCTCAATCTCACCTCAAAAGGTCACGGCCAAGGATAGTTCTGCTAGGAATGTCAGCAAGAAATAGGAATGGGGCTGGTGGTGATGGGTCCTCAGACTAGACCAATCTGATTCATTAGGTTCAATCACTGATTTTGGTTGTGACTAAGATAAGGAAGCAAGAAACTTGTTAAGATATAACTTGCCAAATGTCATCTTCTTCTGCATTTCTATATTTCGGTGTTTATCCTCAAAGGAATGTGCTTGGGAATGGTTAAATCCCACTGCTGACTGTGCTTCAGGCTGTGTCAGCTGCCAGAATCTGGGTGCCTGTGCTCTCCTCTGTGCAGTCCAGCAGTCCACAGCTGCTCAGGAGTTTTCCTCATGCATTTTTCACACTTGATTATTAACTTTTATGTACTGTCTTCTCCATATCTGAATTGGTTGGTGACCTGTGTCACAAACACTGATCCTGCAGCAGCTCTGCTCTGGTCAGCCTCAAAGCTTTGTGTTCCCTTGCACCCAGAGGCTGGAAGAGGAAACAAAATCTCCCGGTCCCTCAAGTCCTCAGCAGCTTGGGGACATGTGGCTGCCAGGCCAGGACCACCACTGGCACCTGCTGGCAAGCTCAGCTTTTCTACCACCTGTTTTCCTGAGAAAACAAACCAAGTTCTCCCCACTGTTAATGTTTGATCAGGACCTGCCTGTTGCTCTCTGAACTCATCCCTGCAATAAAGGCGGGAGCTGTGGCGGGCCAGGCGCCGCTGGGTGTTGGATGCAGGCCCGGATCTCAGCCCGCAACTCAAACAGAGCCCCGGGAGCAGGGCTGGAGGGGCCCTGCTGTCCCATCTGCCTGCTGAGTCATTTATGGGCATCTCTGTCAAGCCCAGGTATCTCTGCAGGCAGGGCGTGGCAGGGATGATCCCACAGAGACACCCCAAAGATATTCCTGCTGGGAGGAGGCCGCACATCCTCAGGGCAAAGGGAAACAGGAGGGGATGATGAGGGAGCCAAGGGATGAAGGAATCTCAGAGGATGTGTCCTTCCACCTTGCAGCACCAGCTCCAGCTAGAGTGCATCCCTGAGCCCTGAGTTCTCCCCTGTCCTGATGCCTGCCACCTCCTGGATGAGGTCTGGACAAAAGGAATTTTGTCAATCAAACATGGTTTTGGCTACACCCTGATCTCTGCCAGCAGCACAGCACTCCTGCTCCCAGGTTACTCATCCGAGCATCCATCCTCTGTTGGAGGAGTCGTTTCACCAGGGATGGTGGAGGGTGTAAAGGGGCAGTCCCAGGCAGCCCTCACCAATCCCTTGCTGGACACCACGGAGGTGGCAGATCCTTCCTTTTCCCTCAAGAAGAGAGCTCTGAACTTTGACAGCTTATCCTCCTTCCGACTTCCCAGGAGTTCACAGGAGATCCCAGCACAGCCAGGAGGGTCATGCCTGCCTTGCTCTGCCTGCAGCTGGGACTTGGCTCCAGCAGCTCCTCCCCACAGGGCTCAGCTCATCCTTCCCTACGGACAAACCCAGCAGCCAGCAGCTCCTCGCTGTGCAGGGACACTCTCTCCCAAAGGCTCCTTTAACAGCCCCCCCAGGATTTCTCCGGGCCACATCATTCCCCCAGACCAGCCTTTCTTCTCCTGCCGCCTTTCTTCTCCCGAGGAGCCCTCCGGGAGCAGCGGCACTGTCGGGATGGTGCCAATTAGGCTGAGGCAGCTTCCAAGAGGGTGGGCTGGCCCCGGCCGGGGGCTGCTGGTGCTCATCGGGGTCTCATTGCTCGGCGGGGCCGTGGGGCTGTGCCCGGAGGGGCTCTGTCCCCAGCGCGGGGCTCTGTCCCCTGCCCGCTCCCGGCTCCGCGCAGCGCGGCAGTCCCTGCACCAACTCAAAGGGGTAATTAATGGGTGATTAATGGTTGATTAATGAGTGTCAGCGCAGGGGCTGCGGAGGGGAGCTTTGCCGAGCCCGCTCCCCCCGCGCGAGTTGAGAAAAACCAGAGAACCATCAAAGTGGCCGGAGCTCCTGGAGGGGCAGAGAATCTGGCAGCTTTGGCTCCTTTCCACGCTTTGTGCCTGACAATGGTGGACAATCACTAGATCAGTGACTAGCGTGCTTTGTTAACTGCTCCCTAGGTCTGGCTGGCACACCATGGCCGCTCCGGTGAGGATGTTCCCGGTTTCCCTGAGGACACCGACGCCGGCTCCCTGGCCAGGGGGGAACACCACAGCAGCACCCGAGGCTAAGTGTGTCTTCAACGAGGAGTTCAAGTTCATCCTGCTGCCCGTCTCCTACAGCATCGTCTTCGTGGTGGGGCTGCCCCTCAACTCCTGGGCCCTGTGGATGTTCATCTCCAGGATGAGGCCCTGGAATGCCACCACCACCTACATGGTCAACCTGGCCCTCTCGGACACGCTCTACGTCCTGTCCCTGCCCACCCTGGTCTATTATTACGCCGACCGCAACAATTGGCCCTTCGGGACGGGGCTGTGCAAGATGGTGCGCTTCCTCTTCTACGCCAACCTCTACAGCAGCATCCTCTTCCTCACCTGCATCAGCGTGCACCGCTACATGGGCATCTGCCACCCCATCCGCTCCCTCAAGTGGGTGAAGACCAAGCACGCCCGCATCATCTGCGTGGCCGCCTGGCTCGCGGTCATCATCTGCCTCATCCCCAACCTCATCTTCGTCACCACCAGCTCCAAGGGCAACACCACCCTGTGCCACGACACCACCAAGCCCGAGGAGTTCGACCACTACGTGCACTACAGCTCCTCCATCATGGCCCTGCTCTTCGGGGTGCCCTTCCTGGTCATCGTGCTGTGCTACTGCCTGATGGCCAAGCGGCTCTGCAAGCCCAGCTTCTCCAGCCCCGGCCTCCGCATGCCCTCCTACAAGAGGCGCTCCATCAAGATGATCATCGTGGTGCTGGCCGTCTTCGCCATCTGCTTCGTGCCCTTCCACATCACCCGCACCCTCTACTACACCTCCCGCTACTTCCAGGCTGACTGCAGGACCCTCAACATCATCAACTTCAGCTACAAGATCACGCGGCCGCTGGCCAGCATCAACAGCTGCCTGGACCCCATCCTGTACTTCATGGTCGGGGACAAGTACCGGGGCCGGCTGCGCCGCGGGGCCGCCCAGCGCCTCCGGCCCGTGCCCACGCTGGACCTGGCCCTGGTGTCACCCTTTGCAGACAGCCTCACGGACGACAGCCACATGGCCGGTGTCACCCGAGGGACAGGGACAGCACGCAGTGGGGGCGGGTGCTGAGGGGGTTTGCAGCCTCAGCTCTGGGCTGCAGGAGCTGCAGCCCCTCAGGGCACTCACAAGTGCCCAGCTCTGAGCTGTCCCTGCCCAGTCTTGCCCTGTGAGAGGAGGGTGCTGGCACTGGACAGGGCAGGAGAGCCGCCCAGCACTCATGGGAATGGGAAGGACACTGAGGAGGCTCTTTTGGGGCAGCAGGCTGATGTTCCATCCCTGAACTCCCGGGGACGCATGGGGCTGACAAATCACTACAGAGAATTGTCACTGGTGCCTCCCTGGGCAGGCACAGCTCTTGCAGGTGACTCAGAGGTGACATGCAGGGACCAGACTGAACCTGGGGACAGAGCCCAGGCTGGGCGGGTTCTCAGAGATGTCCCTGTCACACTGCTGGCCGTGGCAGAAGGGAGGGACATGGCCTGGGGCATTTGCTGCCCATGACCCCCAATAAAGCCCCTTCCCCTCTCTACACTCAGGCCTGTTTCTCCCTGCAGCAGAAGGAAGAGGGACAAGACAATCATCCTCACCCCAGAGAAAATCCACTGGGGCAGGTCTGGGGGGATGAGCTGGAGCTCCTGTGGTGACAGGAAGGTTCTTGGGAATTTCCCTTTATGGGTGTTTGCTCTCAAATGTTTACCCAGCCCTTTTGTTTGACCAAGTGCCTGCGCAGAGCAGTGCACTGAGATTGGTATCAGTGCTGTTGACTCTCCCACGCCAGCCTGGCAGGAATGGGACAGGGACAGGGCTGTCCCCACTCCAGGAGCCCCAGGAATCCCTGCAAGTCCTTCCAGCATCCACCTAAGAAAGGGGTGCCCAGAGTGTCACTGGGTGTCACACACAGCAACCACACCAGTCACACACAGCCACATCCCACAGGAGCTGCCCAGGGGAAGGAGATGGCCCCGGGGATGGCCCATCTCAGCCCCACATCCCTGTCCCAACCACAGAGACCCTCACTCACCACTGAGCCAAGAGCAGAGAGAGCAGGAGACATCCCTCCGGAGCCCAGTTAAACCAGTAAGAGCTGCCCCTCACCTCCCATTATATTCAATGTGGCTCAGGTGCATCTGGGAGCTGCTTGGCTGCACCTGAGTGGTGCAAGGGCCCTGCCAAACACTGCCCCAGCTGCAGGTGGGACTGCAAGGGCACCCAGATGGGCAGTGCAGGGGAACTGCCAATCCCAACCTCTGGAACACACACACAGGCATTGGGAGGTTCAAAATCTGTATTGGGTATGGAGATGGCAGGAAAGGCTCATCTGGGGCCTCATGGTCCTGGCTCAGGACACATCCACAGGTCCCCAAGTCCAGGAGCGTCCCCCTTCCATCCCAGGGTGGGCTGTGCCCCAGGCTGGTCCCACTGGTCATCAGGATGCCACCCCAAAACCCCACGTCAGTCCCTCCTCCCGTGACACCCCTCCCTCAGCTTGTGGTGACCTGGTTACCCCAGGGGACCGTGCCCACGGCTGGCCCCAGCCCCACTCCAGCCCCTTGCAGGGAGCAGCTGTGTCACCCACAGCCCCCTCAAACCCCCTGCCAGGGGGAGCCTTTCCCAATCCTCCCCTCGCTTCCCCCTCTCCTCCCACCTCCCCCTCAGGCTGGAGGAGCAGCAGGCCAGAGTGGGGACTGTCCCCCGCATGTCCCCCATGCCAGGCTGGCTGAAATTCCCCCTGCAAGAGCCCTCAGGAGCCAGGACGGGGCCGGTGCTGGTGGCGCTCAGAGGATGTGCAGCTCGTCTGACTCGGACAACCCGTACTTGGTCTTGTTCTCGTTGAAGAGCTTGAGCAGGGCGCGGATGTAGAGCTCGTGGTACCGATCCACCAGCTCCCGGCTCGGGTTCTCCACCTTGGGCACGGCCAGCGGCTCCCCCACTGCCGGCAGGGGATGGGGTCAGCCTGGCGGCCGCACACCCGGCTCGCTGGGGACACAGCCCAGGAGGTTCTTCCCTGTCCCCCCAGCCCCAGTGCTCACCCACGGTGGTGATGGGTCTGGCGTAGGGCAGGAAGCCGCGGGAGCGGCAGGAGGTGAGGCCGCGGCCGTAGAACAGGCAGGGAGCGAAGCCCATCATCTTCTGGAAGCGCCGCTGGATGCTCCTCATCCAGCTGCCCTCCTCAAAGACCACCTGGCGGAAGAGGTCGTTCTCGCCAAAGGAGAAGGAGGGGACGAGGAAAGCCCTGAGGAGGGAGGGAGGGGACACGGTGGGTGGTGACGGGGCGCTGGGCACCGCCGGGACCCGCGGGGTGGCAGTGCCAGTGTCAGTGTCCCAGCCGTGACCCACCCGTGGCGCAGGGCCATGCGCACGAAGCCCTTGCGGTTCTTGAGGATGAGCGTGGTGACACCGGGCCGGCAGGACAGCGACTCGGCCGCGCCGCCGATGACGATGGCCACCGCGTTGCCCGTGCCTTGCTGGGACAGCAGGTACCCGATGGCACGGCGGGTCACCGGGAACAGTCCTGCGGCGGGACGGGACACCGGGGCTGTGGCACTGCAGCGCCCGGACACCCGGCAGGGACCGCCGAGGGTTCCCCCGAGCGACGGCACCTGGTGGGACCAGGGTAGGGACAGTGCAAGGGCTCCCTCTGCTGCGGGCAGGGCTGGGAAAGGTGCGGGCAGGGCTGGGAAAGGTGCGGGCCGGGAGAGGGCAGGGATGGGAAAGGTGCGGGCAGGGCTGGGAAAGGTGCGGGCAGGGAGCGGGCAGGGCTGGGAAAGGTGCGGGCAGGGAGCGGGCAGGGCTGGGAAAGGTGCGGGCAGGGAGCGGAGAGGGCAGCGTGGGGCAGTCAGGGCGGGCGGAGGGAACTCGCAGGGTGTGGACGAGCAGCGGGCAAGGCGGAGGAGCGGTCCCGACAGGGCGTAGCGAGGTGCGGGCAGAGTGCGAGCAGGGTGAAGGTGCAGCTCAGGCAGGGCGTGGGCAAGGTGTGGGAGAGCTGCGAAGTGAAGCCGTCGCTCAGGCACGGCGCAAGCAGAGCAGCATCCCTGCCCTGATTCTTTCCAGGAGCGCCATCCCTCCCGCGCTTCAGGAGGGATCAGGAGCCGGGCAGGGCAGGCACCGCTCACCGCCACTCATCAGGTACTCCCGGAACAAGGGCAGGCGGAAATTCCCGGCCAGCGTGGTGAGGAAGGAGCGGATGCCCGGGAACAGCTCCTCGAAGCCCGTGGAGCCCGTGATGAAGTTGCAGAAGGCGCCGACGCAGAGGATGCCGTGGGGGTGCGAGCCGATGATGTAGTTGTGGCTGGGGGACAGGTCGTGTGTCTTCACCAGCTGCGGGGACAAAAGGAGTCACGGAAACGTGAAGGTGGCACCTCCTTTTGGGTGGTCCCACCTCGTCCCAGCGCCGTACCTTCACCGGGAAATAATCCCGAAAGTGCTTCCACACGGTCCATCGCCGCAGGCACGACAGCCTCCTGCCACCTGCAAAGCCGGGAGGGGCCCCTGGAGATGTCGCCCAGCCCAGCCCAGCCCAGCCCAGCCCAGCCCGATCCAAGGGAAACCCTCCCCGCGGACCCGCTGCATCCCCCTGCCCACCGTGGTGCTGATGATGGAGGAGTGGAGGGAAGGGGAATGTGGTGCTCCCCAAATTCTGGGAGACACCTGAAAGGAGGACCCCTCTCCCATCCTGCTGCAAAGCTGGAGGAAGCGGGGACACGGCCAGCACACCTTTCTCCGGCGTGTCCCAGTCGAAGATGATCCAGGCCAGGTAGAGCACGGGGATGAGCCAGAGGCTGGTGAACAGCAGGTAGATGAGGAGCAGGAGGCTGACGATTCCTGCGGGAGCCGGGCAGGGGGTCAGCGGCTGTGTGGCCCCCCGGAACCCCCCGCAGCCCCCTACTCACTCACCCAGCAGCAGGAAGCTGAGCACCCACTGCAGCACGGCCAGCAGCTGGAGCGCGGAGCCGATGTCGCGCTGCGAGGGCCAGGGCACGGCCAGCAGCGTCCGCAGGGCGGTCTGGATGCTGGCCCGGCTGCCTGCGGAGAGGGGGACACGGCCCCCGCCCGGAACAGAGCGGCTCGTACGCGGGCGGGGCCACCGGGCTGCCGGCGGGATGGGGATGGGGATGGGGATGGGGAGGATGAGCAGCTGGGGAGGAGGGATGGGGTGTGGGGGGTGGAATGGAGGAGCATCCTCAGGAAGCTCTGGACCATGCCAGGAAGCAGCCCTGGGCAATCAGGGTGGGGAGCACTGGGCACCCCCAAGTCCAAAAGTTCCGTGCACCAGCAGGGCTGAGAGCAGCGGCACATCCTGCTCCATGCCCAGTTCCCAGGAGCACTCCTGTGCCCTCCTTGGTGGGGAGGGGATTTGGGGATTTCTCAGCTGGCACAGCAGGGAGGCACCACCCCCAGCAAGTGCCAAGGCCAGCAGCAAGGCCAAGCCAGGGTGGCCATCCCAGTCTGTCCCCACAGTGGCAGCGCAGCCACTCCACTCCCCCTGCCACCCCTTCCCTCCAGCTGCTCTTGGTGAACCATTAACCTCCCTGGGCTGGGAGCCAGGATCCAAACTCCAAGCCTGGCCCCATCCCTCTCCCTAAAACGGGCCTGAGGTGCCGGCACAGTGCTCCTGGCCAAAGGTCCCCAGGACAAGACCGCTCCAGAGAGACACTCCAGCATCACAAAAGCCTTGTATTCTTGGGAAAACTACCCCAAATCTGCATGTTGGCCAGAGAGATGATCAGGGGGACACAGGAGCACCCTGTCCCTGTGGCTTCCCAAGGCAGGGACCCCTGTGTCAGAGCAGAGCCACCGACCCCTGGTTCAGAAAGCTGGCAGAGGTTCAGTTCCTCCCAGCTCAATCCAAGCCAGGAATGGGACAAATGAAATAAATTAAACACTGGAGCCATCTCTGGCCCACGGGGGAATTTTCCAGTTGGAAATTTTTGTCTTTTTCTCCCATGCAGCACACTGGGCTCTGGGTGATCCCTTCCACCCACCACACATCCCCAAATCCCAGGCACCTGCAGAACCCAGGGTCTTTTTCCCAGGGAAGACACAGAGCTCTTCCCAGCAAACTTGTGCCCACCAAACTGTTGCTTTTTAATTTTCATAGCTCCTATTCCAAAAACCCCTGAATGTCCACACCACAGACACAGAGAACCCCGCAGGGCTCTGCTGTCAGCCCCATCCACAGCGACAGGAGCCTCTGCAAACCCAGCATTTGGAATTTCCAGGAGCATCTTGTGTGTAACACTCCCAAAGCCATCCAAAATTTCATGCCTGTGGAGCAACAGTGCGTTTTTTCTGTGGAGTTATTCTCTAATTGCT
Organism: Melospiza georgiana; assembly: GCF_028018845.1. Taxonomy (NCBI): domain Eukaryota; kingdom Metazoa; phylum Chordata; class Aves; order Passeriformes; family Passerellidae; genus Melospiza; species Melospiza georgiana. The sequence goes on from NC_080441.1 coordinate 5,381,498, forward strand.
CCCAATACCCCTTTTCTCCTCAGCACTCCCAAGCAAGGAGACAACAGTGACAACCAGCAGCTCCTGGCACTGCTGGTGAACCAGGAGCCATGCCAACCCTTTTTGGGGATCTCTTACCACTGAGGTTCTGGGAGCAGGCTGCTATGATGGTTTTCATGGTGGCAGGAGCTCGGTGGTGCCGTGGGTGGAAAGGTGAGTTTGGCAATCAGAGGGCGCCGGGCTGTGTGTCCAGAGGCTTTAACCAGGTGACCCGAGGGACTCCGGCCCTGCTCAGGGGAGGGGACCTGCTCCAGCTGGGATTAGGAGCATGGAGAGCAAGTGCTGGTGCCTGCAAGGGTCACACAGAGGGTGAGGCACTGGGGCTGTGCTGGGAAGTTGCTGTTCCTTGGAAAGTCCCGGCTGTTGGTGCTGGCGGGGGCTGAATTCCTCTGGGAATGCTGCATCCCCCTGGGAATGGTACCGTCCACGCTGGGGGAATGTCACAAACACTGCCATGTGACAGCCCCAGAGCCACCCAAAAATATCACCCTGGAGCTCCACAGCCACCAGACCATTGCTGCTGCTCCCAGCCCCGGGATGGGCACTCTGCCTCCTGCCCAGGGAGCCTGGAGCGCTGTCCAGAGAGGTTTGGGGGGAAAAATGACAAGAAAGGGAAATAGGAGCAGCAGGGAGGCAGCACTGAGGGGGGGCTTCAGGCCAACAGCCCAAGGAACAGTGAGAACCCACAGGGAATAAATCCCTGAAGCTGTCCAGAGGTGCTCCTAGGAAGTGCTGGCTAACATCAGTGTAGGAGAGGGATAAACACACCCACAGGATCATGGTGGAAGAGTAAGAAATGTTTCCTGGGAGATCTGGAACCCACAAACCCTCCTGTGAATTGTTGGGACTCAGTACCTGGGAGAAAGGACCACAGTCCCTGCAGGCTTTCCTGGGTGTGGATCAGTGCTGAGGACAGGGATTGCTGCATGGAAAACATCCCAACTCCAGCTGTGCCCAAATCCTGCTAACAGGAAGGAAAACCACCAGATTTCTACAGAATCCCATTGTCCCAGGGTAAGGAAGCACAGTGGAGGTGACACTGCTCCAGGTGACACAAAGTGCCAGCCATGCTTTGCTTTTCCATCCCAGTATTTTACCAGGTTTGGAACAAGTCCATCCACAGCTACCAACCCACACTGGGCATTTCCAGAACTTCCAGCTGTGATTCCTCACCTTCCTGCACACACCTGCTCTGTGCCAGCTCAGTCCTCCCTCATTCAGGAATGGTGCCAGAGGGATTCAGTTTTCCCCTTTTTAAGGACTGTACTAGTGGGTTTCAAAGCACACTGACTACTTTGTCTTGGAATATGGCACCATTTGTCCCAGTTCTGTCCCTTGTGGGCTCCATGAGGGCATCCAGGGTTCATGTCCTGGAAAAGTTCAGGATGAAGAGCAAGAGAATTTCATGGCAAGAACCAGACAGCACAAAGAGAGTTTATTTTGCTTAAAATAGAGAGGAAAAAAAAATAAATATATCCACCCACAATACAAAGAGCAGTTTCCAAATCCATGGAGCTCCCCTTGGAGGCTGCCTCCGCCTGGGAGGGCAGAGGGAGCCTGACCCTCATGGAGCTGCCCCTCAGAGCTCCAGGGCACCCCCCAACACCACCAGTGGCCCCAGTCTGACATGGAATGCACACCACAGCAAGGGGCCACGTGTCCTCCTGCCATCCTGTGCCCTGTCCATCCAGGGAATTCCCAGATGCTCCACCTATGTACACTGTATTCCCTTCTCCCTCTCCAGGTTGTTCTCCCAGGATCTCCAGGCCCTGCTGGCAGCCAGAGCCTCAGCCCATGTTGTGCCTGTTGCCGTAGCCCCGGGGGTGTGTGTCCTTCCAGTCGTCCCAGTCCCGAGCTTTCCGAAGAGCTTCCTCATCATCCTCCTCCTCCTCTGTCTCCTTCTGCTGCTTCTGCATCTCCTCGTCACTTGTACCTGCTGGAGGGGAGGGACAAAGAGGAGATCCAGGTTCTCCAAAGGCCTGCTGGGAGCCGGGCTTGCCAAGACAGCAGGAGTGAGAACCTTGGAATGGGCTGGGTTGGAAGGGAACTCAGAGCCCATCCAGTGCCACCAGGAACACCTTCCACTATCCCAGGCTGTTCCAAGCCCCAGCCAACCTGGCCTTGGACAGGCCAAGCACAGTCTAACCCAATTGTTTTCCTAATAAAGCTTGAATTCTTCCATAGTCAGGGGTGTTCCATACCCTTGTTCACCCATCCCCTCAAGAGGTTTCCCAAACCCCCTGTTCCCATCCCTGTTCCATACCTGGAACCCTCTGTGGGGTGGACACGATTCCCTGCTTGCGGCGTTGCTCGTACCAGTCATCCACAGTCATGGTGGGCAGCCCAGGATAGCCAGCTCCAAACACCCTGCAGTGGGACAAGAACAGCCAAAACCAGGCAGTGAAATCCCCTGGAATGAGCAGGAACACAGGCAAGAGGCACAGGGCTATTCCATGATCTAATCTGTGCTAAGAATGTCACAAGGCAGGCTTGAGGGGTGACCCAATTGTGGCTTTCCTGTACCTGAGGGAAAGATGGAGAGGGACTGGAATGACAGGATACAGGGAATGGCTTCCCACTGCCAGAGGGCAGGGATGGATGGGATATTGGGAAGGAATTCCTGACTGGGAGGGTGGGGAGGCCCTGGCACAGGGTGCCCAGAGAAGCTGTGGCTGCCCCTAGATCCCTGGAAGTGTCCAAAACCGGGTTGGACAGGGTTTGGAACAACCTGGGATAGGGGAAGGAGATCCCAGGACACCCCTGGGAAGTGAAGCAGATACATGGAAAGCTCAGCATAAATCATGTCCCAGGCACGACAGGAAATCTGGTTTCTCTCCCATTTCGTGCTTTAGGTGCTGAAATTCCTGCACAGATTTCAGGGTGCCACAAACATGAAGGCACCACCTGGATTTCTGCACTTGATGGAATATTTTAGGTTTGACATGAGAGCAGTGCCCCAAAGTGTGTCTGGACCACCCCAACCCATACCTGGCCTGAGCAGCATCCCGGGTGAGGATGAAGGGTTTCACCGGAGTCCTGGCTGGCCGGGGTGGGCCACGGGAACCTGCTGGAGCCTGGGGGTGCAAACAACAGTCACCAGGGAATGGAGGGGATCAAAACTCCCCCTCTGCTTCCCATCCTGAAGTTATTAAAGGTCTTGCAGAGGAGAAACACTTCAGCTGTCAGAGCAACGCCCCAGGATGGAGAATCCAGGCCTGAATTTGGTTTAAATCAGGAATTCCAACTGTGCCTGCACAGGAATCACTTCCTGTGCCTCTGTGCCACCTGCTGGGGTCAAAGCAGAACTTTCCCAGGGCTGAGCTCAGAGGAGAGCAGGAAATGTTGTTTATTGTTGCAGTGGAACATTCTGAGCCCATCATTCCATGGACACCTTGGAGGAGCTGAGTCCTGCAGTGCCAAAAATGACCCCCCAAACCAGCCCTGCCAGGAGGCTGTGCCAGCACATCAGGAGCTGCTGCTCCCAGCAGACAGCCCAGGTCACAGAAACCCTGGACACAACGTTCTGCACAGGCATTGCAGGTCTGTGGGAATGTTCTGTCATTGCAAATGGGCTGATAACACCAGGACAGGCTGCAGACCAGGAATGGAGGCCTGACAGAAACCACAAGGGTCTCATTTTAATATCCAAACCCAACTGTTCTTCAGAATTAAGGATCTGCAGAAAAACCTTTGTACAGCCTATTTCAGCTCTGACATTCCAAGGTGCAGCATTCCACAGGCTGGATAGTGGGGGAAGTGTGGCAGCAGAGCCCAACCCAACACTCAGAATTGAGAATGAAGGAAACCCCATCAGCTCATGCTGCGATCGAGCTCAATTCCAGCTGGGAAGCCACTGAACAAAACTCAGCCACTGAATTCCTCTGGGATTCATCCCCTCATGCCCTGGATCTCAGGAAAGCTCCCTCACCTGCCTGGCTGCATCCCTGCTCTTCAGGATCACCAGCTCCTGCTCGATGCTCTCCATCTCCTCCAGGCTGGTGCCGATCCATTTCTGGATCTGGAGGATGTAAAATTCCCGGATCTGATCCTCGTCCGCTGTCCCGCTCTCCACGGAGCTGCTCATGGAGGCCAATTTGTTCTCCAGCTCCTTCTTCTGCTTGTATCTGCCTCAAACACAGCAAAATCACACCATGGAATCATTCTTCTCCAGCACAGCCCAGCCCTGGGGTCTTTACCACCCTTTCTAAGAGGATCAACCACATTTCATGGAAGTTGAGCTGGTTCCTGTTGGAATTTCAGCCTCTCCTGTCTGTTAAAAGCAGCTGTAAAGTGATATTTAATTCAGAGGGATCTCATGATTTTATTCTTCTCCTAAACATTGAGGAATCCTTGGAAATTGAAGCTTTTCTGGTAACATCAAGCAAGACTGGGAACATCAATCTCCTGAGAAAGCAGGACCGAGGAAATCAATGGAATGGCTGGTTTGGGGGGATTGCATGTCACACAAACAGAATAAAATGCTTTTCCACGGTGTTTTTTAAAATATGATTTTGGCATTTTGGACTTTTTGACCTATTCAGAAATTAGTTATTAAAGGGAATTACTCCTATATAATAAACTTCCAGGGTAAATTCATTTTTACTTTTTCAGGAATTAGTTATTAAAGGGGGAACTACTAAATCCTTGTGTCTTCCTTCCCTCAATTATTGTCACCTGAAGAATGAACAATAACAGCCAGGAAACCTTTGGGAGCTGAGAGGACAAAGAGCATAAAAGAGTAATTCTAAAATAGAAACCCTTCCCCTTTAGAATACAAATCATATTTTTCTATGCTTTTCTACAATTCAAGTCCAGCCCAGTTTGGACCTTCCAGTACTGCCACAATGAGCAACTCAGCGGCCAAAATCCCAACAAAAGCACCAAAGGCACCAACCACCTTTTTTCTAATGAACCCACTGGTAGGAAAGTTCCAGTTTGGAAGTCTTTGTGCTGCCAGCAGTGATTAAAGAACTAATTGTAAGATTAATTATGAAAGATTAAAGAGCTAATTTTAAGTTTTTGAGCAGTTTTTCCTCGGAGACCAGAAACTGGAGTCACAAACGCCCCTCCCCATTAAACAGCGAGCTGCATCTTTTAAAATAAGCATTTTATGATCAAATTATTCCAATACCCAGGGAAGCTCTTCCCTGTCCAACCCTAAGCTGTCTCAGGCTCCTGCTCCTCCCAGAGTGATTCCCAAAGCCCTTCCCAAGGCACAGAGCCCACCCACCTTTCAATTTTGGCTGATCTGTTCACGGCCATGGCCATCAGGGTGGACTGGCCGGGGTCCCGGGGGGCCGGGGAGCTCCTGGCTTCATCCTCACTGGATGTGCTGGAGGGCAGCTGGAAAGAGCCCAGCCCGTAGTTCCTGCAGAGCTTCAGGAAGTGCAGGAAATGCTCCCGGGCACTCTCCAGGTGCTCCCTTCTCTTGCTCAGGTCCACCTGCTTCAGCGTCAGGGCTCCCAGCAGCGCCGGCAGCAGCATGAACTTCAGGTCGGCTGAGGCGACCTCCTCCAGCTCCTCATTCTCACTGCCAGGGAGAGAGCAGGGAACAGGAATGGAGGTGGGAAAGGGGATGGACTCATCCTGGGAGGGGCGGCTGAGGGAGCTGGGGGGGCTCAGCCTGGAGAAAAGGAGGCTCAGGAGGGACCTTGTGGCTCTGCACAGCTCCTGACAGGAGGGGACGGCCAGGGGAGGCTCTGCTCCCAGGGAACAGGGACAGGAGGAGAGGGAAAGGCCTCAAGCTGTGTCAGGGGAGGCTCAGGTTGGAGAACAGCAGGAATTTCTCCATGGAAAGGGCGGCCAGGCCTTGGCAGGGGCTGCCCAGGGAGGTTTGGAGCCCCCATCCCTGGAGGTGTCCAAGCAACGCCCAGACGCGGCACTCAGTGCTCTGAGCGGGGTGACAAGGTGGGGATCGTCACAGGTTGGACTCGATGGTCTCAGAGATCTTGTCCAGCCTCGGTGATTCTGGGATCCTGTCCCGCCCCACCTCTGCCCTGCCCGGGGACCCTCCCCGTCCCCTCAGAGGCGTCCCCGGAGCTCACCTGAACAGCTCCAGCTGCGTCACCATGGCCGCCGCCCGCTTCAGCGCGTCCAGCCCCTGCCGCACCTTGTCCTGCACGGCCGGGGCTCCCGAGGAGGGCTCGGTGCTGGCCTCCAGCTCTTCCCAGAGCCGCCGCCCCAACGCCAGCAGCTCCGCCAGCCGGGGGCCGTCCGCGCCCGCCTCCGCCATCATGGGCCGGGAACGGCGCCGCCGCCACTTCCGGCGCGGTCGGGAGCGACCGTACCCGCCCCGGCCGCCATCTTGGGGAGGTCACCGCCATAGACACAACGCGGGGCGACATCTTGGGGAGGTCACGGCCGGAGCCACGGCGGGCGCCATCTTGGGGAGGGCACGGACGCAGTCGGGGCGCGGAGCCGCCATGTTGGTGAGGGCGGGCTGAGGGGCAGCGGGCCCAGTGGGCGCCGTGATGGCCCCGCCTCGCCCCGAAACTCTGGAACCCCCGGAGGCCCGGGCACCCCCGGCAGGAGCGGCTCGGAGCGGCCGGGAGCGCTCAGGGGCCTCCAGGGCCCGCGCGCTTTTCCCTGCCAGGTCCTGCTTGGTGCGCCGGCCCGCGCGGGTCCTGGCAGGGAGCGCTGGGATGGAGGCTGGGAAACTGGGAAAAATGTGGATAATTAGATAAATTGGCGGAAAACATCCGTTTTCCCGCTGTATAAAAGGGGGACACAGTGGAGATCCTCGACAGTGCAGTCAGTAAATATAAATCTATTTATGTAAGCACAGCACTTTCCTATACTCTATTTTTTCTACAGTACAAGTGGGACATGCGACCTTTTTTTTTTCTTTTTTTTTTTCTTCATTTATTTCACTCCTAAAATCCCCAAAATTCAACCAGACATCAGGCAGGTTAGGGTTAAACCTGTGCTTTTAGGAGCAGGTTATTTCCCTTAGAAATACAGGTGATTGACCTGGCTGTGAGCTAAGCATGGATGTAGCAACTACTGCTACTACTCCTGAGTAATTCCAACTCAGCCTCTGAGCATGACTCAGTTTACAATTGACTCTGTTTGTTTTCTTCATGCCTGTGTCAGATTGTGCAATGAGTTGTTACTCGCAGAGCCCAGGAGTGCTGTGGGTCCTCCCAACCTGTCCGGCCCCATTTTGCTGCTGGGAGGATCTCCTGGATATTCCCGGTGGGATGGCAGCCCCAGAGGGGGGTTCACAGCCACAGCAGTGTCTGCTCTGCAGAGGAGAGAGTCCCCAGGCTTCTGTCCTGCAGAGAAATTCCTCCTGGGAGAAATCAAATCCTTCCCTGTGAGGGTGGGGAGGCCCTGGAATGGATTTCCCACAGAGGCTGTGGCTGTTCCATCCCTGGAAGTGTCCAAGTCCAGGCTGGATGGGGTTTGGAGCAACCTGGGATGAGGAAAGTGTCCCTGCCCATGGTAAAGGGTGGAACAGGATGGGCTTTAAAGTCCCTTCTACCAAACCATCCAAGAATTCCATGATTCCAAGGGTTGGAGAGCTGCTTTCCCTCCAAACCCCCCGCAGCCCCTGCCAGAACTGCCCTTCCAGCTACACCCAAAATTCCTCAGGCTGCAGCTGGTTCCCCCTCAGACCTTATGGCTCTTACTCACCCCTGATTGTCCCTGTCCCTCAGCTGAAGATCCCCACACGGACAATCCCTGCTCTGGTTTGTCACCCTTAGAGCACCACGGTGCTGCTGAGCACCCCAGGAGCAAAGGAGAACAGAGAGGGAAGGGTTTTTCCTTAAATACAGGCGTTTACTCATGTCTGTGCCTTGTGGTGTGATGGTGCACGGACCAACCATCCCAAAGGTCACAGCAACATCCCCCAAATATTCCCAGCAGTGCGGGCTGGAAGGGGTTTGGAGCACCCTGGGGTAGGAGAAGGCTCCCTGCTCACGCCAGGAGGTGGAACTGGGTGAGCTTTAAGGTCCCTTCAACCCAAACCATTCCAGGATTCCCTGATTCTGTGAGATGTCACAGCTGAGCCCACCCTGGGCTTTGTCCTGCTCCTGGCTCAATGTGAGCAGCACAAGGAAAAGCAAGTGCAGGTCCCCATCCACACTCCAGGGCTGTGCAGAAGAAATGGCCCAACACATCCTTGAACTTTTGGAGCCATCCTTCCTCCAAAACGCTTAATTACCAATGGTTTGTTGCTCATGTTACCCTCCTGGAATGAGTTATGCAGCATCCCCCAGTGAATAAGGAAATAAAAGGGAAAATAAATATAAATCAGCGTTTTAACAGCAAAATCAAAAGAACCCATGAAAATCACTCGCCTTCCTCCCGACTTTATTGTTTGCACAAGTCTGACCAGCAACAAATAACCACGTCCACACCAGCGCTACTCCCTTAAACCCCCGGGGACAAACACAGGGCTCATTCCCACCGCATCCATCCCCTGGCTCCTGGGGGATGCTGCCATCCCGGCAGATCTCACATCCCTGCCAATTCCAGGTGCGGGCCCGGGTTCCAGCAGCCCCACCGAGAGCTGTCACAGAGCTGTCACCCCCTGCCAGCCTGACCCTTTGCACTCCCCAGCCAATTCCGGCTCCTTCCCATCTCCCGCGGGATTCCGGCAGCACAGGGACCCCTCCAGCCTTTTCCCAGCTCTCCCCTGTCGCGTCTGGAGTCAGGGAGGGAGAGGAGGAGTGGATTCTGCATATTCAGCACTTGACCCTGCCTTTTCCCAGGCAGAAATTCCAACAGGACCTCTCTAGGAGGGACCCCGACAGCTCCCCTGGGCATTCCTTGCTATTGTGGCTCCTCTCCTCTCCCCCGGGCGATGTGTGTTTGTAGTTACCAAATGCAAATCACATTTCCCACCCTCCTGGCTGGAGTTCTCACTCCTCAAGATCTTTCCCGGTTTTTTTTTTTTCCTCTCACCAGCGTTTTGCAATGCTCGGCGGAGTTCACAGCCCCTCCCGTTGTCACCTCCCTGTGATCTGGGATGCGCGGGGAACTGGATGGAGGGAAGGCGTTGAGGCAATCCTGATTTAGTACCTGCATCCCTCCGAACACAGAAACTGCGGCTGTTGTGCAGCCTGGCAGCTGAAACTCCTTTTTCTGGGGAATGCCGGGTATTGATCCCTAATTGCATTCTAAAAGGAAAACTCGAGATCGCTTTTGGCCTTGGGCAGCTGCGGTTTTCCAGGGGCTCTCGGAAGGGAGGTGGCAGCAGGCAGAGCCTGTCAATGGCACATTTACAACTGATAAGGAGGGTTAACTCGCTCCTGGCACTTCCCAAGCTCGGGCTCAACTTCCAGCCCCTGCATCCTGAACTCCCAGCCCCTGCATCCTCAGCTCCCAGCCCCTGCATCCTCTCCAGCCTCCTCCGATTCCTTCCCTGCTCTCACAGAAAGCTGGAGCACATTAAGGGGAGGGGGTGTTTTACAAGAAAAGCTCGTGCATTGATTCCGTGACCCAGCAGAGACCATTAAAAGTGATGGAATGGATATGGAAATGAGTAATCGTCCAGCTGGGCTCGGGCTGAGCGCGGCCAACTCCGCTCAATGGGAACCAAAAATAGAGCGGAGCTGCTGGAGCCTCCAGGCAGGGCTGGGAGCTGCAGGAATCCACCCGAGGGTTCCCATCCCCTTTACCTGTGCTCCTGGTGCTGTGCAGTCCCTGCAGCACCTGCTTGGACTCATCCTTTCTCTCCAAGGGCTGCACCAGCAGGAATCTCATCCCATCCAAGTGCTTGGCCAGATTCCGTGCTAAGGGAAATGTGGGAGCCCCCATCCCTGGCTCCCAACCCCTTGCTGTTCACACACACACTTGGCTCATCCAGCCCACATTCCCAAGGATCAGAAAATAACCCTGGAGTGCCACAGATTCCAGCAGCAGCCCTGAATGCCAGGCAGACAGAGACCTGAGCAAGCAGAGGGTAAAACAGGAGCAGAGGAAGGCAGGGATCTGTAATTAAAGGCAAATCCGGGCCAGTGAGAAGCAGAAAGAGTTAAAAGTGAGCTGGTCCTCAGAAAAGGAGAGGAAAAGTATCGACATGGGGCTTTGGGGACACAAGGCTCTCCTTACAGCCTCTCTCTCCAGGACCAGCTTGGAAGGACATGCAGGAAAGATTGGCCTAGAAAACAAGACACAGAAAGTTATAACATTTATTTAAAAACACAAACTAGAATCCCACTTACAGGAAGTACAGAAAATAAAGGTTATTTCTTGCTTCCCCAAGACCCTGGAGTTGTGTCCCCTCTCTCCAGGCCAGAATTCCAACATACCTGGTCCTGAAGGGTGGAAGGAGTGGGCTGAAGACCTCAGTGGGGCGGAAGAAGGGGCAGGAAGGACAAGCCATGAGAATTTAATGTGTTGAGTGTGTTCCCACCTCTGATGTGGGGACAGAAGCTGCAGCGATGCCATGGCTGGGCTGTTAACATGTGCTCAGGCGTGGGTTTGCCAGGCTGCCCAGTTTTGGCAGCCCCCAGGAGCTCTCCTGTCCCTGATGTCTCTGCCATCAACAAGAGCAGCACCATCTCCATGCATGCACTGGGGTGCTGCAGAGGGCCCTGGAGCAGTGTCCTCCCCTGGATGAGCCCACAGCACAGTCCTGTTCCCAAGGGAGCTGCCCATGACCCCCTCACCCGAAGCAGCAGTGTTCCATTCCTGCAGCTTCCCCCAGTGGATAACTCTACCCCCTTCCATCTATCACTCCTGGCTTTCAGGAGCTGTCAGAATCCTCCTGCAAAGGGACAATGGCAGCCCAGGGTCCCCGTTTCCCCCAGAGAAAGGGGTTTGTGGAATGATCAATGGCTTTTCCCAGCTGGAGACAAAGGGCTGGCCACTGACCAGCTGCAGGAGGGCAGCTCTTTGTCCCGCCCCGAGGTCTGGGTTGGAAGGCACCGAAAATTCCCAAAATCTCTCAGTGTGAGGCTTTCCATGAGCGACCAGGCTTCCCGCACAGCCTCCTCCTTGCTGGGGCATCCCTTGGGACGGGCTCCTGGTGTCCAGCCGTGCCTGGTGGGTGCGGAGGGGGTTCCCTGCTCACTTGCAGACGTGTCTGTCCAGGCTGCGGCGGCAGCGCCGGCACACCACGGAGCAGCACCAGCGGTAGCGGCAGTGGCAGCGCTCCTGCACCTCCTCCGTGTAGGTGTTGTAGCCACGGCCACAGCACAGCAGGTCACAGCTGTCACTGCCCACTGAGCTCCTGTTGCACGGCCTGCAGAGAGATGTGGGACATGGGGACCTGCCCTTCCTCAGCCCTGGCAGTCCCCAGAGTTGGTGTGCTCAGAGCAGGAGGCTGCAGGATCATGGAATCATGGAAATGTTGGGGTGGAAGGGACCTAAAGATCATCCAGTGCCATCCCTGCCATGGCAGGGACACCTTCCACTGTCCCAGGCTCTGTCCAGCCCTGTCCAGCCTGGCCTTGGACACTCCCAGGGATCCAGGGGCAGCCACAGCTGCTCTGGGCACCCTGTGCCAGGGCCTGCCCACCCTCACAATCAGGAATTCCTTCCCAATATCCCAACTAACCCTGGCAGTGGGAAGCCATTCCCCCTTGTCCTGTCCCTCCATCCTTTGTCCCAAGTCCCTCTCCAGCTTTCCTGGACCCCCTTTAGGCTCTGGAAAGGGCTCTGAGATCTCCCTGGAGCCTTCTCCTCTCCAGGTGAGCACCCCCAGCTCTCCCAGCCTGGCTCCAGCCCTGGGAGCATCTCCCTGGGCACACACAGACTTATGGAACAAATCCCTGCCAGTCTTATATTGGGGTCCCAGACCTGGACACAGCAGTGCAGGAGGGGTCTCACAGGACAGGGATTCAGGGATTCAGGGATGTGCTGCAGGCTCACCCCAGCCCAGCCACATCAGCTGCCCAGGACACCCAAACCCAGCAGAACAGGCACTCCTGGAATCAGAGGCTGAGTTCCTCCTACCTGTCCTGTGTCCCCAGAGAACCCAGCTGGGGGTTTGGGGTGCAGTAGTCAGGAGAGCTGATGAGATAAACCAGATCCATCTCTGTCACTGGCCTGGCATCCCCTTCCTTGGGGATCAGCTGCTTCCTGGGCCCCACGAGCCGATGGGTCACCTTGAGGGCTGCCAGGTACCTGGATTTGAGGTCAGAGGCGATTTCACCCAGGTCTGGCAGCCCTTTCCAGCAGGTCTTCACTGAACAGGAGCCTGAAACCCCGTGGCATTTACACCTGGTATCCAGGGAGTCACTGAGCACCTGCAGGGAAACAGGTGAGTTTGCTCCCTCCTCTGCTGCCCCAGGGATTGACTCCCAAGGGCACCCACGGGAGTTTCAAGGCATGAAAGAGCACAGAGCTGAATTTAATGGGGCAATCAGGGGCTCAGCCCTGCTTCAATCCCTTCTGATAAGAACTTGATCCTTGGGGAACTTCCAGGGGAGCCGGCAATGGGGCTGGAGGCTTCCCAAGCCTCACCTGGGGAACAGGAGTGGATGGAAGCACAAAGATGGGATGGGCTGGGGAGTGGGGCAGCATGAGCTCTGTTTCCAGTGAGAAGGGTGGAAAGAAGAGCTCTCCTGTCTCCCAGAGAGCTGTCTGCCAGCTCCCCCAGAGCACTGGGAGTACTGGTGTGAAATATCAGCTAACTGGGACTACTGGTGTGAAGTGCCAGACGTGCTGGTTATGGAAAGGGTGTGGGATGTCTGGGGGTGGGTAGCAATGCGTGTCTGCTAACACACTTTTAACCATTTTGTTGCCTCCTGACGTTCAGGACACCCCAAAAACCCGTCTGGCTTAAATTAGTGACCTCTGCTCCTGCTGCTGAGCTCCATCTATCCCAGGGGGCTCAGACCCACTGTGTCACCCCCGGGCAGTCCTGGGGGGCCTCACACACCCCATCCCAACCCGCATCCCCGGGGGGGCCGCACCCACCGCCCGTCCCACGGCTCCGTTGTGCCGGTTCACGGCGCGGAGCCCGGGCGCGGTGCCGGCTCTGGCGGAGCCGTCGGCGAAGGCGGCGCCGAGCTGCAGCCCGTGGCTCAGGTTGTCGCCGCAGCCGCCCCAGCGGGAGGCGGGCGCGGGGGGCTCGGCGGGCGCGGGCCCGCAGGAGCAGCGCGGGAGCTCCCCGGAGGCGCAGGAGCGGGCGATGCTCTGCGCCACGGCCGCCGCTGCCAGGGCGTGCACGAAGGCGGCTTCCCGCGTTCCTGCGGAGAAATCAGGGGTATTTGGATGTTTCCTTCCTCGCTGCACAGCCAGGCTTCCCCTCTCGCACGTCTCTCAGCGCAAGGAGTTTCTTTATTTCGCAGGATAAACGCAAGGATTCTCAAATTTTGTGTTTTAACCTGCGGTCCCTGGGTTACACTGATCCTATCCCCACCTCTTACCCCGCTTTTTTTTTGGGAGCCTCTGGCAGCTGTTTGAAATGGAATTTACTGTCTATCACCTCCCCCAGACGGAACTCGCACAGGATTAACGCCACGTAAAGGCAGCATATTTACCCCAAAACAGAAACCCACGCGCTGCCAGCCCGGGATGCTCCTGGGGCAGAGCGGGCTGGGCGGGAGGAGCATCCCTTACCTGTGAGCAGGTCGGGGCCGAAGCTGGGGGCGCGCTGGATGGAGGAGCAGTTCCAGCGCATGTCGGCAAAGCTCTGCTGGCACAGCTGCTGCGTCCGCCGGGCGGCCCGGACAACGCTGGGCATCGCCTCCAGGTGCCGGCGGCACAGCTGCAGCTGCTCGGGCACCAGCAGCCGGCAGTGCTGGCTCTCGTTCCAGGCCACCCCGCTGCCCGCCAGCCCGCTGTGGGGAGAGCTGCGGGTCACCGGGGGGCCCGCAGCGCCCCCAGGGAGCGCCGAGAGGGGCTCTGCAAGGAGAGATCCCCATCCCTACTCACAGCCACTGGATGGCTGCGGAGAGCCCCAGCTGGCACAGCAGCGCGGTGGCAGCGGCGGCGGGGCGGCCCATGGCCGGGAATGGGGCTGGGATGGGGACTGGGAGCTGGGATGGGGCTGGGATGGGGATTGGGAGCTGGGATGGAGCTGGGAGTGGGGCTGGGAGCTGGGATGGAGCTGGGATGGGGCTGGGATGGGGATTGGGAGCTGGGATGGGGCTAGGATAGGGACTGGGAGCTGGGATGGGGCTGGGAGTGGGGCTGGGGCTGGGATGGGGACTGGGAGCTGGGATGGGGCCGGGAATGGGGCTGGGATGGGGCTGGGAGCTGGGATGAGTATTGGGAGTTGGGATGGGGCTGGGATGGGGATTAGGAGCTGGGATGGGGCTAGGATAGGGACTGGGAGCTGGGACAGGGATTGTGAGCAAGGCCGGGGCCGCTCGGCCCCACCGCCCCCTTTATAGCCGCGGGTCCTGCCCCCCGGGGAGGGGAACAAAGGCGGTTTCGGTGCCATTCACACACAGGGTTCGGGACAAGGAGGGGCTGGAGGGCCAGCTGTCACCAGCAGTGACATCCCCAAGCAGCACCTGGAGGGGGTGAGGGATGAGCCGCTGCAGGGTGTTCCCCCAGCAGTGCCAAGGCCACCGCTGGCCGTGTCCCCAAAGTGCCACATCCACGTGGATTTTAAATCCCTGCAGGGCTGTGACTCCACCGCTGCCCTGGGTGCCCTTTCCATAAGGAATTTTCCCCAATATCCAACTAAACCTCCCCAGGCACAGCTGGAAGCTGTGTCCTCCTGTCCTGTCCCCTGGGAACAGAGCCTGACCCCCCTGGCTGCACGTCCTGTAGGGTCAGCACAGGCTCACAATTTCTGCTGCTTTTTCTGCCCTGGCAGGGTACCAGGGCTGGCTCGTGCCTGTCACAAGGTGCATTTCTCGGGATCTCTCTCTCCTACAAGTACAAAACCAAAAGTGCTGCCTGGAGCCCGTGAGGAACCAGGTAGGACGGGATTTTCCCACAGTGGGAGGTGACATTTGACACAAGCCCAGCTGACCCCAGGTTTTGGAAGGCATGACAGGTTGAAACCACTTTTTAGGCTTTCACTTTCTCCCTGGCTGTGCTACTTCCTCTCTTTCTGGAAGGTGCTTTTCCTTGACAGACCCAAACTGGGGGTTGCCATCCCCCTGTGACCTCTCACCTTGACAGGACGTCCCTGGATGGTTGATTGTTGTCCCCTTGTGACCTTCCTTTGACTTGGGACCACTGCACTGAAACCAGAACACAAGGCTTGAGTCATTGTCCTTCCCAAACGATTCCCTTGGGATGCAGAGGCCACAGCCCATTGTGCTGGAGCAATGGCCCTTGAGAAGGGTCCCAGGTCACTCCCAAATCCCCC
This sequence comes from Melospiza georgiana, assembly GCF_028018845.1. Lineage (NCBI taxonomy): Eukaryota > Metazoa > Chordata > Aves > Passeriformes > Passerellidae > Melospiza > Melospiza georgiana. The sequence goes on from NC_080441.1 coordinate 5,396,763, forward strand.
ACCAAGTTACAGGGGGATTGGTTAAAGGGCAGGGAGAAAAGGAGGAACACAGGGGTGACCCCTAAACACCAAACCTGACGTTGGGATTCTGTCCCTTGTGGCTTCCAGCTCAGCTCCTCCTCAGGGTGTGGATGGTGTTTTGTTTTGGGACCTGGAGGATCTCCAGGGGGTTGCCAGGACAGCACTGGGGTTGGATGGCAGCTGGGAAGGCACCTGAGTTCCCAAGGTGTTCCAAAACCGTGAGAATGGTCAGGAAAAGCTGCTGGAGAGCTGGAACGCAGAGAGGAACCACTCCAGGATGGAGGGAATTCCCTTCACAGGGATGGGAGCTGTGATCAGCACCAGGACAGGGGGCTTGGTCCCATCCCATCCCTTCCTTTGGGATGGGAGCTCACCCTGGGAATGGGCAATGGAAGCAGTGCCAGCACAGGGAACTGTCACAGGCTGCCACCTCCCACCAGAGGTATTTTTACCAATCCCTTTTCACAGGAAAGTTTTGCAATGATGGAGTAGTAGGAAAAACACAAACCCTTCCTTTTAAAGCAAAGCCAGCCCTCCTTTGAACGTCAATTCCTCTTTTTAGCTCAATCCTTGGAACAAGAGCAGGGTGAGTGCTAAAAATACCCCTTCCTTCCCCTTCCAAACTGGGCTGGGGGGTGGCAGGAGGGGATTCCCAGCCCAGGAGAGGCTTCCCTTCCCCAGCTGGGGCTTCACTGCTGGGGGGAGACCAAAGGAGCCGGGAAAACTTTGGGAAAGGTCCTGTCCCATCCCATCCCCCTGCCTGGCGCTGGCCACCCTGGGGACACGGGGAGGGGACAGCTCCAGGAGGGGCTAAAGGGGCAGAGCTGGTGCTGGGGTGAGGCTCTAGTGCAGGAACAGCAAAGAGTTGTCCTGGAGGGCCAAAGGTTGCTGTCCCTCCCTGCAGGGAGGCAGGGGCCAAAGCAAACAGCCGTGAGTGGATTGTGACCCCTGTGAGCACGCAGGGTCCCCATGCACTGTCCCAGCTCCCAGTGTCCCCGATCCCTGGCACAGCAGGGGCAGATCCAGAGACCTTCCAGGGGTTTCCCTGCCACCAAAGTGTCCCCCCAGGCCCTGGTGACCTCCCCACCCCAGCCTCACCTCCGGGCCGAGCCTGTGAGGAGCCACGTCCTGCGCCAGAGCGGTGACAGTGACGCAGGGGGAGGTGGCACGTGGTCACGGGGCACTGACGCTCCAGCTCCTGCCATGGCTCGGGATGGGGATGAGATTCCTGCTGCTGGTGGGCACTGGCAGCACCCTGTCCCCTGTGGCATGGTCACCCTGGGTGGCAGGAGCCCCTCCTGACACGGAGCTCAGCTCTCCTGCAGGGAAACCATCCCCTTCCTCCTTCCTGAGAGCACCAGGACAGGCTGGGGACAGTGGCAGGGACCTGATCCTGCAGAGCCACCTCCCAGTGCCACCTGTCCCTCCCTACAGCATCCCAAACCCGGCAGCAGGGACAGCGGCTCTGCACGAGGACACACACAGGGGGTGACACTTCCCTGTGTGCCCGCAGCAGCGTCCCCGTGCAGGCAGCCCAGCACAGCTGGCAGGGAGGATCCAGCTGCAGAACATGTGGCACATCTGTCCCCAAACCCCCAGCAGAAGCAGGAGGGACCCGGGGGAACACGTTCCACATCTGCCACACCCCGGGGCACCTCGGGATGGAGGGCCCAGCCCGGCCAGATTCCCTGGAGAGGAGGAAAAGTGTCATGAACGACACGCCCGGCCTCCCCCGGGCTGGGCAGGGCTGCCAGGGGAGCTGTGCCAGTCACGGAGCCGCTGCACCAGGCCGGGATAATGGGAAGCAGCCCTACGGATGGGAGGGACACAGGGCAGTGTCCTGGAGGTGCCACCAGCCTCTTGTGCCATCCCAAAGCCACAGAGAAAGCGCCACATTCACCAGGAGAACGTCCCAGGTAGCACCAGGATGGGCTGGACGAGATAAAACAGATTTGGGAATGGGATCTGCAGCAATATCAGGGAAAATGAAATAAACTGTACCTCCAGCAGCCCTCTGGAAAGGGAGGTACATTCAGCTGGGTGAAAGGACTCCTTATCTTCCTTATCTTATCAGGACTGGGGAGATTTAGGTTAATTTGGGCTCTGTCTGAACACAGAACAAGAGAAATTCTCCCCTCCTCTCCTCACTCTGCCCAGCTGGGATGGCCTGAGGAGGGAGATCTGCCAGGCACTTCCCAGGATATCCTTCAGCTCCTGCAGCAGATGAAGCCCTGGATCATGAAAAAAAGACCAAAAAAAAAAGAAGGAAAAGGGAAAAATAAAAAAAAAAAAAAACCAAGCAAAAAGGGAAAAGCAAAGCTGCCGCAATTGAAGGGAGTTGAAGGAAGGTAATTTCCGCCTGGGTTAGTGAAACAGCTCGGTGGAAATTCTTGATAAAAATCTATTCTTCTTTGAAAATGCAGATCCAGGGAAATGTGAAGGCTTTCCACTGGAAAGAATGAGTTTTGCTGGATTTCTCAACCAGTTCTCTAGAAAATTTGTCAATGGTCACAACATTTTAATCACTGCTGCTTTTTTTGTCAGACCAAAATTTACACTCCTGCCGCCTTCCAGCCTGACACGAAAATGCAACATTTTTGGCATCGCCGCTTTATTTGTTCAAAATTTAATATTCTACAGATCTTTTGCCCTCCTTCTGGATCAAGAAAACGCTGGAGATGCCAAGACATGCCTGGGATAGGGAAACCATTTCCCCTAAAGCACGGGAAGCTCCGGATGAGCAGCAGAGCAGAGCTCAGCACAGACCCCGCATTTCTCTTGTCCTCGTGCTGGTTCTGGGGACACAAATGTGGTTTGGTGCCACCTCATTGTCCCACCCCGGGCCAGCACAGGCTCACCTCATGTCCTGCTCCTGGCCAAGCTGCTCCTGGGGCTGGAAGAGGGATTAAATTCTTGGTAAATCCATGAGAGCACAACCCAGAATCCCGTTTTTCTTTGAGGCAGGAAAGCACACAGACATCAATAATGGTGATAACCCAACAGGATTGCCCTGGCTCATTTTCCACACCTTCACAGCCTCTCCTCAGCCTGGGGAGTTCCCCCTCTTCCCCCCTTACCCTGGGCTGTACAGAACCCTTAGGGCTCAAAAAATCCTCTGAGATCAAGTCCAGTTATTTGGGAGCTTTTTTCATGGGGTAAAACCAGCCCCAGGATTCTCCCCCTCTATTTTCAGTGCATTTCCCAGCAGATGCTTCAGTCCCCAGAGAAACTCCAGCACCAGCAGCCGCTGTCCCCAAGTGCCACTGCCCTGAAGGGGTCAACCCCCGCCAGCTGCTGCTCCGCGGGGACACAAACACGGCTGGGGACACTCAGGGTGCCCGAGGCAGCGCCTGGCACCGAGTGCCGGCAGCGCATGGTGTCCCTGAGCACCCGGTGGTACGCGGTGTCCCCGCCCGTCCCCAGTGTCCCCGCCCGTCCCCAGCTCCGGGATTAACGCTGGTGGCAGCAGCACAAAGCCAGGACATCTCCTGTGATACAGCCTGGGAAAGGGTGAAACGAGGAGCAGAGGCCACAAAAATGCACCAGAAACACCCAGGGAACGCACTGAAGTGTCCCTGCAATGTCACCGAGCGCTGGGGCAGGAGGATGGCAAAGGTCGGGATGGGCTGAGCTCCCCCAGCTGCTGTCCCAGCACTGGAAAAGCAAATCCTGCCCCAGGGACAGTCTGAGCTCACCTGGGGACACTGGGGGAGCAGGTCCCTGCCCCAGGGACAGTCTGAGCTCACCTGGGGACACTGGGGGAGCAGGTCCCTGCCCCAGGGACAGTCTGCGCTCACCTGGGGACACTGGGGGAGAGGGTCCCTGCCCCAGGGACAGTCTGAGCTCACCTGGGGACACTGGGGGAGCAGGTCCCTGCCCCAGGGACAGTGTGTGCTCACCTGGGGACACTGGGGGAGCAGGTCCCTGCCCCAGGGACAGTCTGAGCTCACTTGGGGACACTGGGGGAGCAGGTCCCTGCCCCAGGGACAGTGTGTGCTCACCTGGGGACACTGGGGGAGCAGGTCCCTGCCCCAGGGACAGTGTGTGCTCACCTGGGGACACTGGGGGAGAGGGTCCCTGTCCCAGGGACAGTCTGCGCTCACCTGGGGACACTGGGGGAGCAGGTCCCTGCCCCTGGAGCTCAGGTGTCACCCAGGGACAGGGGACAGAGCTGGGGAGAAGCCCAAGGTGGGCACAGCAGCTCCTGGGACACCCCATGCCCAGAGAACAGCTGGCTGTGGCTGCCCAGGGACATCAGGTGGGGACAGCACTGGGGATGGAGCCAGGGAGCATCAAAATGAGAGCAGACAAGGGTTGTGGTGGCTGTGACACAGGGACCTGTCACCTTTTGTGACTTGAAAGGGACGTGGGAACAGGAGTTCAGGGGAAGGGGTGTGGGAGCAGGAGATCCAGCAAACAGCAGCCCTGGAGCAGGAGGCTGGGTTCCCTCCTGTCCCCAGGGTCCTGCAGGGTGGTGACACACAGTGACAGGCTCCCCTGCCATAGCTATTCACTGTGACAGGGCACAGAGCTCTGCATCAGAGGGAAACTGAGGCAGAGGTGGAAATGTGGGGGCCACCAAAGTCACTGAGGGGCCTGGAGCTGTGTGCCCAGCAAGGACAGGAAGCTGAAGCCCTGATATATTTTACATCAAAAATGCCCTTTCTGCTTCCCAGTAAAACCATGATAAGCTTGAAGGAAAAAAAAAAAAAAAAAAAAAAAGGAAGAAAATGAAGCAATTGGGATTTTAAGTAACTTCCAAGCCCTTTTGCCCCCACAGCTCCAACCCACCAGGTGTGTGGAGGTGACTGGGCCCAGCTGGGGACTTCCAAGGTGGAACCAGATGGATGTGAAACATTAAAGGTTTCACTGCAGCCTCAGTCTGTCTTTCCTGGAGCTGGACCAGACCTTCAGGTGTTCCCACTCTGCCCAGGGAAGCTGGACAGGTCACCAGCACACAGTGACAATCCCACTCAACACCTCCTCCTGCTGCCTTGCTGAGCCCCTGGATCATCCCTGGCTTTGGGGGGTGCTCAGAGGGCGCCAAATCCAGCCAGGACCACAATTTGGGCAGCACTTACCTCGGGCTGGGACCAGCTGTCTCTGCCACCATCACCTTGGGGGTCCTGGCACTGAGGGTGGGACATCTTGTGCCAGCAGGGACAGCACAGACCCCCAGTTCTCCCATTCCCACCATCCCAGTGGGTGAGGACAGGGTGGAATTCCTCCCAGCATCCACAGCAAGGAAAGGCAGCAGAGAGGTGGGCACAGAAACCCCCTCCCCACCCCAGCACTGTGAGCCACCACCAAGCACTATTCCCATTCCCTCCTGCTCCTTCCCGAATTAGGGAATGCTTCAGGAGCAGCAGCAGGGTGTTAGCAGAGCTATTAAACCTTTATAAAGGGGCTGCTGGGCTAGCTGGGAAACAGCCAGGTGGCCCCAATGGAGACAATTCCCATCCAGCTGAGTGCGATGTGGAGGAAGGGGGGTGCCCTGGCAGCCAGGTCATGGTTCTTTTCTTGTGCTGAGAGATGGGAATGTGTGATGGCACCCCAAATTCCACATTTAATTTCTGGCAGGGATCACAGAGGATGGGGAATGTCCCTTCTGGAGAAGAGGAGGTGGCTCAGAGCCCAGCACCCACCACGCTCCTGTCACTGGGTTCACAAATCACGCAGGTAACCAGCGAGACTTCAACCACAATAATATTATTAATATTAATATTATTAATAATAATAATTAGAGTTCTGACCGATGGCTGCAGCTCTGGCCTACACTTTGGTGATGCTGTCAGGTGGCCTCTCCTCGGCTGGCCCCTGTCCTTTGGGGTGGGGCTGGGACACTCCCACCCTGTTGCTCTCCAGTCCCGCACATCCCGCAGCCTTCCGCCCTTTCCTCAGGAGGCAGAACACCCAGGCACCGAGGAGGAAAAGGCCCACCAGGGCCACCAGCAGAGCCAGGGAGGCAGTGCCCTCGGGCTGGGGACAGTTCCACCGGGCAGCGCCGGTGATCCTGGCCGAGATATTCCGGCCATGCTCCTGGAAGAGGCAGCGGGCCTGGCGCAGGTCGGGCACGGCCACGCCGGCCGCACGCAGCGTGTCCAGCCAGCCCAGAGAGCAGCAGCTCCAGGGGTTGCCAGCCACAGACACGGCCCTCAGGCTGTGGGACCAGCTCCTGACCGCTCCCAAGGCCTGCAGGTTGTTGTTCCGAACGTCCAGGCTCTGCAGAGGGGAGCAGGAAAGCCCCGGGGGCAGCAGGCTCAGGTGGTTGCCCAACAGGTCCAGCACTCGGAGCGTGCCCAGGCAGGGCAGCGCTGCCTCGTCCATCTGGTTGTCCCTCAGAGAGAGCTCCTGCAGGGACAGCTCCAGCCCTGCCAGCGCTCCCGGGGGCATGGACAACTCCCTGTTTCCTGACAGGTCCAGGGAGAGCAGTGGGGTCCCACTGAAGGCATGGGGCTGCAGCCTGGAGATGTTGTTCTTGGACAGGCTCAGGTGCTTCAAGTGAGGCACGTTGTAGAAGGGGGTGCAGGTGTCTCCTGGGGCTGACGTGTGAGAATCCCCTTGGAAATCCCTTCCCTGGTCACTCCCCTGGCTCTCACAAGGCTGGAAGCTGTTGGAGCCCAGATCCATGGATTCCAGGTGAGGCAGGGAATCGAAGAACCAGCGTGGCAGCACACGGAGGGCGTTGCTGTGGAGGTCCAGTGAGCGCACGGACAGCTCCGTGCCATTGGTGACAGATTCCCTGGCCACGTCCTGGAGGCAGTTCCTTGCCAGGCTGAGGCTGTGCAGGGAGCCCAGGCTGTGGAAGAAGGAAAATGGGAACAGCTCCAGGCGGTTATTGCTGAGATCCAGGTCAGCCACGTGTGTCAGAGCGGCCACAGGACGCACAGTCCTGTTGAACCTCTGCATCTCCTTGTAGGGCACGACAAACTCCCAGGGATGGGGTGAGCCTGGGAGCAGGGAAGAAATGAGGTTGTTGGAGAGGTTTAAGTGTGTGAGATCATGGGCTCTGGGGAGCTCTGGGAAAGAGAGGAGTCTGTTATGGCTCAAGTCGAGCACTCGGAGCAGGTAGGGCTCCGCTCCCTCCTCCTCGGAGAAGAGCTCCAGGGCGTTGTGGCTGAGGTTTAAAACTTGCAGCTGTGTGAGGCTGAAGCCAGAGATACAGTGGAGGGAATTCAAAGCCAAGTTCAGCACCTCCAGCTCTTCCAGAGGCTCAAAAGTTCCCTCCTGGATCTCCCTGATGTAGTTGTGGCTGAGGTCGAGCTGGCGCAGCCGCGGTGAGCTCCGGAAGGTCCCTGCCTGCAGCTTGGTCATCATGTTCCCAGAGAGATCCAGCACCCTCAGGCTGGTGAGGTTGCTGATGTACCAGCTGGCCATGTGGCTCTCCAGGTTATTCACAGACAGGTCCAGGACCTCTATATTCCTGAGCAGATGGAAAGCTTCCCCGTTAGCCAAGTAATTCCGGTCCAGGTGGTTTGAGCCCAGGAGCAGCGAGCGCAGCCGAGGCAGCTCAGCCAGGGCGGTGGCTGACACGGATTCCAGCTGGTTGAAGCACACATCCAGGTACTCCAGCTGCCCAAATCCTGGCATGTTGCTGCCTGACAGGTTTTGGATGAAGTTGTTGGAGAGTTCAAGGTACTTAATTCCTTTGCCAAGCTCCTTGGGAAATTTCTGCAGGCCGACTCCTTTGCAAGACACCTTCGTGGGGCTCTGTGGAGAGACAGGAGAGGTGTGAATGAGGAGGGGCTAAAAACCATGGCTTCAGTCAAGCCAGCTGCTGTCCAAGATGGGCATGAGAAGTGGGAACGAGCACTGCTCCCCTTTCCCAAGCCCAGCTGGTCCAGAGCATCCCTGTCTAGGCAGAGGAAGGGCACTTTGTAGGCTCCACCTTTCCTCTTGGTCTGGTTTCCTCTGGAGTTGGGAACCTGGATGGGAGCAGCTGATTTTTTTCTGGGGAGACAGAAACCTGCTGATCCCCATCCAGGCTCTCAGCTGCCTCACTGGAATCCCTGCACTCCATCCTCTGAGCACCTCAGGCATGGCAGGGATGTGGGAGCAGCTGGATGCCAGGGACCACCTCACAGGAGACCAGCTCCAAGGCAGGAAAACAGAGGAAAAGCTGGGAAAGTTAAAGAGATGGGGGCTGGAGGGAGGTGAGAGCCACAGGGAGGAGACCCAGGGCGATGCTGGCAGCCCCAGCCACGCTGCTGGAGCCATCCCAGCCCAGGTGCTCCTTGGAAAACAGCCTTACCTGCTGGCACAGGGGGGAGCTGGGCCTGGTCTCGGGGCTAGCCCGGGCTCTGAGGATGGACGGGAGCAGGCAGAGCAGGAAACATCCCCGTGCAGCCCAGAGCATGTTGGGCTGCGGGCGCTGCCAGCCCCGTCCCGCTCCTGCGGCGTCGCTGGCAGGCTGGGCAGGAGCCAGGCTCTGTATAAATAGGCTTCAGGATGGGATGGGGGAAGGAGATAAGGCATGTGGGTGTTCGTAGCTACGGAAGTGGGAAAAGAAAGACATCAGCTCGCAGAGGGGGAAAAACGGCACAAAGCCACAGGGAAGGGAAAGAGAAACGGCAGGATGGGGAGGAGGGAGCTCAGGTGACCGGCTGGACCCGCTGTGACATCAAATGCCAGGGGGCAGAGATGGCACTGGAAAGCTGAGAGGGTCTGGGGGAGTTTCCCTGTGCTAGGGAGAGGATGTGCCAGCTCCCGGGACAGCAGGGGCAGCTGGCGAGGGCTCTGCAGCCATCCTGAGCCAGGGACAGCTCCTGGCTGTGGGATCACCCGACTGTCACACCCAGGCAGTGACAGTCCCTCCCCATCCCAGCGCAGCCCAACCCAGGGGGACTCTGCCTCTCTCGGGACACAACAGCTTCCCAGGGCTCTTCCCCTGGGATGTGCAGAGCTGGAATCCCCCTCCTCCTCCTCCTCCTCCTCCTCCTGCTGTCACACCCCGTGTCCCCACCTGGGCTGCCGGGTCACCTCCTCGCCCAGGGCAGGAACAGAAGGGAACTGTCCCTGCGGCAGCTCCAGGTGGGATCTGTGCGCCCGGAGATGTGCCCCACCCACAGGGGCACTTTTTTGGTGATGGTATCTCCGTGTCCTTGTGCCACCTAGTGCTGACACACTCCTTGGGGACACGCCCCTCATGCTTCACGGGACACTCTTCAAAATGCACCGTTTGGGTTTTTTTTTTTTTTTTTTTTGCTCAATGTGGCTAATTGCATGTGAAAGAGCAACTCAGGCTACTGAAAGGATGTGAAGTTTCAGCCACAGAGCTCATGCTCTAATCCTGGAGGTGTCTGGCAGGAAAAAAATAGTATATAGACATAAAATACATAAATAAATAGATTATTTATATATATATACACACACAGAGAGTTACACAACTGAGTTACCCCTCTGATAGTCAGCATGGTGGGGGACACTTTGTCACCTCAGGATGTGACTCAGCCTTGAGCTGGCCGTGTGTCCCCAGCATCCAGGCCAGGCAGAACAGTGGGGACAGGCCAGGGCTGGCGTTTTGGGCTGCTGCCCCGTGGTGTACATGGCACATCTGTGCAGATGTGAGCTCCTGCCAGGGAAACACCGACCTTCGGGTGACCCCCGAAGCAGAACCGGCACATCCGGCCCTGCCACGCCCGGGGAAGCCCGGCCTGTCCCCCTGCACACCCCGACTGCTGGACGCGGCTCTGCACGGTGACACAGCCCCTGTCAGCAGCTGAAAAGTCCCTGATGTGGAGCAGGGACTTCTGCAGAGAATCCCTGGGCATTTGCATCCCAGGGCTGTGAACTCCCTTGGTGGGAGCACCGGGTGTGGATCAGAGCCGGCAAACACCGAGAGGCTGCTCTTGGATTGTGATAAAGGCAGAGTGAACCACACGGCCTGAGCAGGGAGAAACCAGCTCCCTTGTGCTTCTTGGCCTTCCTGCCCTCCACGCTGGCTCCAGGGCTCCAGCAGGATCTGTTGGAGAAGTTCCCTGCTCCCACTGAGGCTTTTGTGGGAGAAATCTCCAAAGGATGTGAGGAACGAGCAGCAGGACTGAGGTGTGGAGGAAGCAGGGACAGAACCACCTGTCCCTGCTGTGAGTGATGGGCTCCAGCCTGGCTGTTTGGGAGCAGGATACCTGGTTATCCAAGTCCACAGGATCTGCCCTTCCTTCCCTGGATTCCCAGGGCATTGGGCTCCTGAGCAGCTCTGATCGCCGTGAGGGGACCATGGCTCTCCCACCCCTGAAGGATGGAGCTGTCTCCTCACAAAGCACAGCCAACCCTCTGCTGTGGCCATACAGACCTTCCTTGGGAGCTCCTGGTGTGGCTGGGGAGAGACATCCCACCAGGAACACCAAGACAAGGAAAGAGCTGTGTTTGCCAAGGCCACCTGAAGCCAGACCCAAGTCCATGTCTTCAACTCACACTTTGGTTAGTGTGAGCACCAGAAAAAGCCTGTTAACACATTCCATGAAGGAGTTGCTCCCTCCTGCACCCCAAGCATGCACCAGGAAGAACTTCCATGCAGGAAATGCTGTCTCCTGTTCTCCTCCAACATCCCAAGCACACACCACAGGGAACAGCAACACTCTGGCCTTTTACAGAGCAAAGGGATTCTCCCTCTGCCTCCCCCTGCCCACAGCCATGGAGCACATCCCAGATCCTGCCAGTGGGGGACAAGGAATGCAAACTCCATCCCTGGCTCTCCCAACCCCCTGTTATTTATGGCTGCCCCCAGCCTTGCTGCTCAGGCCTGTTCTAAAGCAATCCTGTTAACGATTTGCTTCATGTTCTCACTGTACACAGTTGTCCCGCTTCATTCTTGTCACAGGAACATGTCCCTCTTAATCCATTTGAAAGGAAAGAAAACCACAAAGCCCAGTGAAGAGCCCCCAAGGCTCCTGCCCGTCCCACATGTCGAGGCTGAAGGGAGGAGAAGCCACTAAAAAGGCAGAGCAGCCCATTTGTCACGCAGTTGTTTCCCGAAGTGCACGGCTCCTGTGAATAGCGAGGCCGCGGCCAACGCCGCTGCCCAGAGGAATTTTTGTCTCCCAATAACTGCAACACTTGGCAAGGGACATCACTCACTAGGGCTGGAGCCAGGAATGCTCCAGGCAGGGCGGACCCTCTGTGGCCACAGCACAGAGCTGGGACACGTCCCTCCCACACCCTGCAGGTGACCACGAGCCACCTCCGAATGCAGCCAGCACCCACAGATGGAATCACAGGATTGGGCTGGGAGGGATCTTATGGATCAAACAGTTCCACACCCTGCCATGGGCAGGGGGTGCTTTCACCAGCCCAGGGTGCTCCAAGCCCCATCCAACTTGCTTTGGACACTTCCATGGATCCAGGGGCATCTTGCCCTGTGCCAGGACCTCAGCACCATCACAGGGAAGGATTCCTTCCCAATGTCCCATCTATTCCTACCCTCTAGCAGTGGGGAGCCATTCCCCCTTGTCCTGTCACTCCAGGCCCTTGTGCAAAGTCCCTCTCCAGCTCTCCTGGAGCCCCTTGAAGCACTGAGTCCCCAAAACCTTCCCTGCTCCAGGCTGAAGATGTCACTTTGGGATTTGTCCCGTTTCTACACAAGCTGCAACTTCACTCCCCTCTTGAAAGCACAAACAGGCTCTGGAAAGAAACACAGGGAAACAAAACCCCAACCAAGCTGAGCAAGTGTGAGCCAAGGGCTGAGACAACAGAGCAATTTGTGCCTCTTATGGCTCAGAGCATCTTATGGCTTTAGGTCTCCCCAGCTGAGGGGAGGTAACGGGACAGAGTTGCTCAAGAAGCCAAAAGAAACAATAGTGTCCCAGCTCCTCTATTAGTCACCAGAAATCAAGTTATGACTAGACTCAGCAGGGCTCAGAGAAAAGAAAAAGTGGTGACTTCATGCTGGACCGGATTTTAAAATCCCATTTTTTTTCCTTTGCTAAAGTCTCCATCACCACTTATTTTAGGTAGAAGGGTGCCAAAAGGAAAGGGGTGGGGGGAGGAAGGCTAAAAACCACATCTAAAAGCAGGACAGTTGCTATTAAAACAGAAAAAAAAATCTCCTGTTTGAATATTTTATTCTTAAACATAACAAACTTCCTCCGAGTGTTGTCACAAGTACTTGTGGCTGCTCTACGTGGCTCGGTGAAGCCTGTAGAAATGTGTTCTGGTTTGCAAAATATTAATTAAAAAGAACAAAACAAAACTCCCCCCCCCCAAACAAAACAAAACAAAACAAAAAAACCAAAACAAAACCAAAATACCCCCAACCCAACTCAACTTGCTGTAACAGCAGCAGTACTTGAAGGCAGCCCCCGCTGGGGCAAGGTTACCTCTGGGGTAAGGGCAGGAGCTGAAAGGAGCAGAGGCCTGGACCCGGGAATCGGCGTTTTCTTTGGGATTTGGTGGTTTCTGGAATGTGGAGGCAGTTTCCTATCTGCTAAGCCTGCTCTAGTTACTCCTCTTCCTCTCGCACTTCCTGCTTTTGCTTCCAAGCTCTAGGTCGAGGCACTTTTCCTCCTCCTCCTCCTGAGGATGAATGTAAACACCACTGACCCTATCTCACGCACCTCCCCTCGCCCCCCAGCCCTTCCAGCTCCCCCTGGGAAGGCAGGGAGCCAGAACCCCCTTCCTGGCTGTGGTTAGCGTGCACATGCAGGAGCCTGGCTGGGATTTGGGGACAGGAGTCCGTGTCCTCCCGCTCCCTCCTGCCTGGGATGCTCCTGCCAGCGCCAACATCCGAGCAGAGCCCCCAGCTCTCCCAGCAAGCCTCGTGTGAAGGTCACAGAGCAGAGTATCAGTGCAGTAATACTTGAAATACTGAGACAAGGCACACCCAACAGCCTTTCCTCCTCACAACGCTCTCCCCACCAGCTTTTTGGTTTGATCCGAGTCTCCCCGCGAGTCACAGAGGACAATTGTGCTTCCTGCATTCACATATAGGAATAAATAGCTCTGGATCAGTTTCCTTTATGGCCGGATTACAGAACCCCTGAAATACTGATAGGCTTTATGAACAGCAGCACTGGGCAGTTCCGTGGGCGTCCCTGGCCACGCCAAGTTCCTCTCTAGGACGCGGGTGCATCTCCCAGGCGGATGGCCCCAAAGAAAGTCGTGTGCTTGCTCATGTTGATGGAGATGTCAGCGTGGACCATCTTCACAGCAATCTTCTGCCTGGCCTTGAGCAGGCACACGCCGGCCGTGTAGCAGGTGTTGAAGTTGGTCTTGCCGGTCTCGATGCTGCGAGTGCATTGCAGAAAGGGCTTCTCGTCCACCACCACCTCGTAGCTGGCGAAATCGGTGAAGTTGATGTAGTAGACCTGATGTGAAGCAGGGGGGAGAAAGGCGTCAGGGAGGGGGTTTGGGTGTGGGGAGCAAGTGCAGCGTCCTGGGGGTGTGTGCAGCTCCTGCTGGCCCCAACACCTGCACTCACAGGTGACTTGTCCCAAACCAACCAGGAGCCTCTTTTATTCCACTTCAGACTGACCCAAGCATGCAAAACCCCCTGAATCCGTGTGCCTAAGGCTGAGCTACCATCCTGCTTATTTCACACACCTGCACAGAGCCATGCAGGACCCCCTGCGTGCTACAGCAGCTTCTCACCCCACACACAGACACACACATTCCACTGAAGGCCTCTTGCACTTACCTGGCCAGTCCTGCTTCCTGGTGCCAGGAGCCTCCTTTAGTGGTGACATCAGAACTGCCCTAAGGTGGCCTGGGAGCTGCCTCCTGGGTACTGGACTCGGTGCTTGCACAGGCACGAGCTATTACAGGGAAAAGGCTCCCCCAACCTCCACAGCTTGGAAGGAAATCACCTCACAGTGCTGCTACTGATTGAACACCCTGACTTCTTCCAAGGCTCTGTGACTCTACTTGCCCTCACTTAACCCTCTCCCACACTCTGATTCCAAACAGCTGCAGGAGGAAGACCTGTCCAAGGAGAAGTCAGTCTCAGGGAGCTGCTTCATCCTGAGAAAGGAAATCCAGCCCTTTTGGAGGCAGGAGCTGCCTGAACACTGAATCCCTTTTTGCTCCTTGATGGACCACAAATGATGAGGCTTCACTGGTCCAACACTGTGGCCAGCAATCAACATCTTGTGAAACAATTATACTTTGGCCCATGTGGAGTTGTATTTTCTGTCCCCATCCAAACTGGACACGTGTCACCTATTCCATGGAAGAGCACCTGACATCCATGGTCCACTTCATCCCAGAGCTGGCTCTGGGGAGGAGCTACACAGATCTGGGGAGGCAAACGGAGTCACCTGGGCTGGAATCTGGCCAAACCACCTGGACTGGGAGTCCTGTGCTTCCAGAGTGACACAGCTCCAAAATAACCACAAACGACCAGAGTTTGGGTCTTTTAAAGCACTGAGCTCAGTGTCCTGCCTGCAGGGAGGTTTGGAAGGGCCGGGATATAGATAAGCAGAGGGATAACCCCGAGATTGGCTGGTGTGGGGTGTGCTTTCAGTGACTAATCCCTGGCGGGCGGTGTCCTGGCGGTGACAGGGGTGTGACACTCCTCCCCACACCCCTCCTGAGCCGAACACAAGCTGCTGGCATTTGTCTGTTGTCTGGAGCCCTCTCGTGGTTCATGCAAGGCTTCCACCGGAACACAAGAATAGGAGGAGTTAGCCTAGGACCGTACTCACTTCTACCTGACTATAGATGAAGTATGTGCCGTCCACCAGTACCTCCAGCTCCCCACTGCGGGCATGCAGCTTAAACACCTTGGGGTTCAGAGTGATGCGAGACCAGTCATTGAGGACTCCACCTGAAAGATCTCAGTATGAGAAAACGGCGGTCACTCAGTACCCGTCAGGAGGAAAGCGCAGGAGCAACACAAACACAGTCACAGCACCACGGGGAGCAGGGAACTCACAGGGGGATCCCAGGATTACACACCAGGGAGTGGGAGCAGGGACTCCTCTCTAGCTCTGAGCACACACCATGGCTTGTGACATCACCTGTCCTCCCAGCCCTCTGTGTTCTCCACCTCAAAATCCAGTGTAGGGCCTGTTGTGCTCTGCTTATCCCAGGGCTGGACATGGACCTGCCTCCTCCTGACCCTGCAGCTGAGCTTGTTTGATCCCTATTCCCTACTGTGTGCATGGGAATGGTCACCAGAGAACCATCATGGAATGGTTTGGATGGGAAGGGATCTTAAAACTCATCCCATTCCATCCCCTTCCATAGGCAGAGACACCTTACACTATCCCAGGTTGCTCCAAGTCCTGTCCAACCTGGCCTTGGACACTTCCAGGGATGGGGCAGCCACAGCTTCTCTGAGCATCCTGTGCCAGGGCCTCTCCACCCTCACAGGGAAGGATTTCTTCCCAATCTCCCAACTAAATCTACCTTCCTTCAGTTAAAAGCCATTCTTTCTTGTCCTGTCAGCCCAGGCCCTTGTCCCAAATCCTTCTCCAGCTCTCCTGGAGTCTCTTTAGGCACTGGAAGGGGTTCCCTGGAGCTTTTTCTTCTCCAGGCAAATGGAGGCCAGCTTTGGGTCACACAATTGATTTTAATTCTGGGGTTCCTTGACTTCACCATTCTCAACTTTGTAATTGGGATAATTATAACAAAACTTTTGCCTTTACAACGCCTAAGGTTTCAAAAAGCCAGAATAACAAGGAAGTAGGAAATTGCATCATATCTCACAACACAATAATCCCTCAATATACGGATTTATGGATCCACCACCCAGTCCTCTGGGATTACTGGGATAACCTAGGGACAGACTTGGCTATGAGCCCCAAACTGAGCCAATCTCTGTAGGTGCCTCAGTTTGTCAAATCCCACTCTTTTCCTCTCAGTCTCCATCTGCCTCTCCTCTCCCTGCTGGATGGGCCTTTTACTTAAGAGTTGGACTCGATGATCCTTGTGAGTCCCTTCCAACTCAGATTATTCTGTGCATCAGCTGGAGCTCTCCAGGCTGGCAGCTGGACAGCATTCCTGGCTCCCAGCTCTGGATTGTTCCTGAGCAGCAGGGAAGGACACTCACAGGGCATTCCCACTCTTAGAGAGCAGCGTTATCCCTCTGGAAACCCTCAGCATCCCCAGTCATGAAGGGAAAATTGCTTTCTGAACGTAAGCAAACAGCAGCTTTTCCCTCACATTGTTCCTGGGAACGGGCGGTTTCCTTTTCATTCTGGGGATCTGCAAGCACAAATCCCTGTCCATGAGAAATTCCAGCTGCCACTGCTCACAGGGAAAGCTGCCTTCCCCCAGGAGCAGTGGCCAGCCCTCCCCATCCCATGTGTGAGGCAGGGATTCATGGACAGGGATCCTGCAGCCCCTTCCTGCAGCCCCCACCCTCAGGAGTCCCTCCCAGCCTGGGATTGGGGTGAGGATGGATGGATGGATGGATGGATGGATGGATGGATGGATGGATGGATGGATGGATGGATGGATGGATGGATGGATGGATGGATGGGGTCCCTGGGGAGCTGCACGTGGGGACTCAGGGAGGGGACAAGCCAGCTCCTGTCCAGCACAGCCAGAGCAGGGAGGCAGGAGGTGAGGAATGAGCCCCAGCTGTTGGCAGGGAGAGCAGCAACTTGAGGAGAATTTGGATGGGGATGTGGGAAGGAGGAGGAGGAAAGCAAGGAGCTGCCTGTGGATGGGAAATGGCTTGGCAGGATCTGGGATTAAAGGCTGTTGGTGGGGACAGAGGTGCTCAGGGGACCTCAGGAAGAGCTGGACAACACCTCTGCGTCCTCTCACCACTGGGTCTTCCCTGCCTTAAATTCCTGGGAAACTGGAGGAAAATGGGCAAATGAGGAAGAGATAGGACAAGGATCCACCGAGGGCTTAAAATAGAATGGGGGGAAAAAAGGCCTGGTCATGGAGGGGCTGGGGAGGCACGAGATGTACCTGGAGGTCAGGGAGAGGGAGATTCAGGGGGACAGAATTACTGGGGTGGGCAGGGCAGGGATAATCTGGGAGATACACAGGAGCTATGGGGAAATGGAGGTGGAGACTCCACACAAGACTCTTCTGGGGCAGTCTGGGCAGGGGTATTGGAGAACAGGGATGGGCAGGGATCATCTTGGAGCTGTGTCATGGGATGGACTGGGATCCAGGAGGGGCTCTTCCCACAATTATCAAGAGATCCTTACCATTCTTCACTTGGATTGCTGAGCCTTGGCCTTGGAGATGGACCACAGCTGGCTGCAAGGGAAAGCACAGGGATTGAGGATTAATGGGAAGCACCGTGCCAGTCCACAAAAATGCCCCCCAAAGCTGGGTTTTTCCATGGAAAGATCAACCCACCTGGATGTCTCTGGAGCTGGCCTTGTCTGTGGCACCTGCAAAAGGCAATTCCACATCATTGAGGAGGGTTGAATGAAAAATCCCATAAATAAAACTTATTTTATCCCAAAAGAACCCTTAAACCCCCTCATAAATAACCTTTTTTTTACCCCAAAATAACCCTGAAACCCCACATAAATTACTTTTCTTACTCCATAATAACCACTAAAACTCCATATTAACAGAAGGAGAGATATGGGGTGCAGGTAATATTAAAATATATAAAACATACATATTCAATATTTAAAAATATTTAAAAATATACAAGGAAGAAAAAGACCCATTCTACATTTCCCTAGTTTATTCCTGGCATTTCTGTCCAGCTATCAAAATTCTTTATTATTCAATGGGCTTCCACTAGAAGGAAAAATTGCACAACCCACTCCCTGATCCACAGCAGGAATAAAACCTCTTGGCTGCCAAGCTGCCAAGTTTCCCTCTGCAGGTCATCCACTCCATCTCCCTTCCCTGGGAGCCAAATCCTAATTAGGGAGGGGATGCCTGTGGCAGCACAGCATGGAGCTGAGGGGCTCCTGCTGCTCCCAGCCATTCAGAGCCACAGAATCCCAGAAATCCAGCATGGTTTGGGTTGGAAGGAACCTTAAAGCCCATCCTGCTGCCATGGCAGGGACTCCTTCCACAGGCTGCTCCCAGGACACGGCCCAGCACACCCCAGTCCTGCTCCAGGCCTTTGTGCCATGGCATTGGGACACTCTGGTGACATCTCCAGCATTCCCACTGCCCAGCCTGGAGCAGAGAGCTTGGATGGATGCTTACCTGAGGGGCCCTGCAGGCCGGGGGGTCCCTGAGGGCCCGGGGGGCCAGGGGGGCCGGGCGGGCCCATGACGGTGGTGCCTGGAATGCCGGGGATGCCGGGAATGCCGGGGGGACCCTGCGGCCCGGGAGGCCCCGGTGGCCCTTGGGGACCGTTGGGCCCTGGAGGACCAGCCTTTTTACCTGGAAAACACAAGGACAGGCCTCACTGGGGCTGCAGGGAATGGGAGCCTGGGGATGGATCACTCCTGGCTCAGCACAGCCGGGGTTGGGGTCCTACGGCTCCACGCCATGAGGACAACGCTGCCAGCAGGGCAGGAACAGGTGCCCACCCTGCAGGCTCCTTCCTGGTGGGAATTACACTGAAACGAGGCATGGGGGCTCTCTGGGGCCTCCTAAAGGATGGAGGCTCAGGGGGGCTCTGGTTCACTCTGCCCTCAGCATGGGGTCACTCCTCAAGTCCCATGCCCTGGGGCTGGTCACATCCCTACACACCTGGGATCATCTCGATGCAGTCAGGATGCTCCCACAGCATGTTCTAATGCACCCAGCCATGGCTGGGCTATTCTGGACCACACAAACCACTCTGCAGTTGCTGTATTTGCTGGGTTTTGACGGAAAACAGGGATAATCTTTCCTACCTGTTGCACAGGATTAGGACTGGGAGATGATCCCCATGGCTTGGTCTCCTCCAGAGGGCAGTTCAGAGCTGAGCTCCAGCTCTTCCCCAGCGTTGCTGGAGGAGCCCCTGTGCTGCTCGTGCCTCAAAATAATTCAATATTTTGGATTTGGGAAGGACTAACCCCATCCAGGGGATGGAAACATGGGGGAATTGTTACAATCACAGATGCCAGACTGGTTTGGGTTGGAAAGGACCTTAAAGCCCATCCAGTCCCACCTTCCACTAGCCCAGGCTGCTCCAAGCCCTGTCCAAGCTGGCCTTGGACACTTCCAGGGATCCAGGGGCAGCCACAGTTTCCCTGGATAACCTGTCCCAGTATTTTACCAGCCTAGTGGTAAAAATCTTCTTCCCTACCATGATCCTCAAACACCCCACAGGTCCCAAGGAAGAGAAATTACACAACCACATCAGGAATGACTCCTACATACAGAGAGTGGGATGAAAGAAACTCTGCAGGGAAAGCCTGGTCCCCACTCTCCTGATTTTCCTGACAAATTGATGTTCTTTTGATGTAGGTTTTAAAATGCGACTTTGGAACAGCTTTTCTGCCAAGGAACATAAACAGAGTAAAATCTCTTCAATTGCTGCCACAAGGTCCCCAGTAGGACAGAATTAAACTCATATTTAGATGACAGCAGCAGTTGGGATATGAAATTATAGTTGTTGGAATAGTTTCTGAGCACATTTATGTACTTGTTTCTCTACTAATATCCATCCTTGTAATGGACAGAAGTGTGAGGACAAATCCATCTGTTTTAGCACAGGACTGGGAATCTCTAGGTGGCCACTAGCCAGGAGCAAGGACATCAGGGTGGGACAACTGTGGACATAATTTAGATGTGCAGAAAATGAAGTTAAAGTAAGCAGGGGTGAGTAAAGCCACACTGGTATCCTAGAAAAAGTGGGAAAAGGCTTCAGGAACAAATCTCCACAGCAGTATTTCTCCCCAAATCAGCAGCCATGACTTCCTACCTGAGCTGGCCACAATCCAGACCTCCTCTAATCCAGTACTTCTCTTCAGGATGATGGCCTGCTTTGGAAATGATCACCTTGAACCTTTTTCCCAACACCAAACTCCTCTCACTGACATCCCTCCAATCCAGGCCCTCCCAAGGGAGGACTGCAGCCACGGAGTTGGGAATGCTGCTGCTGTCACTCCAGGCTTCCCTTCCCAAGAGGGAGGCACATCACAGCTGGTTTAACTCATCTGCCTCCAAAATCTGCTCTGCTACTCAGGGAGCTGCTGCTTGAGCAGTGACACAATTGCTCATCCCAGCCACACATTTCTGTGCCTTTCCCTCCTCCGAGGCACTTCAACCATTTCTCTGCATTAACAAACCTCACAAGACATAAGATATTCTGTTTATTATCTGATAGCTCCCTTGTCAGGTCTCCAAGGAGGGTCCCAGCACCCAAATCCCAGCCTGCCAAATCTCCCATGTCCATACCCACAGGCTTTGAAACTCAGAGCAGGCAAAAGCAGGGAGTTCTCCATAATCCTTACTCATCAAACAATGAACTGGAACTCTAAAGGAATTAAATATGACAATACCATAAAATTAAGCTATTTTATACAGCTGTATGCAATCCAGCTCCACAAGATCCCCTTGCCCCTCTGGAATTGCTCCGGAGGCTGCAGCCATCCGTTGTTATTTGTGGGGCTGATTGAACGCGGGCTGAGCTTTGTTAGGACAAACTTCTCCAACATACAATTTTACGCTGCTTCTCGGGGTAAATACAAACAAAGTTGCTAAGTGTGGCCTGTTCCCACCTCTCAGCTGTGGCTCTGGAGTTTGCATCCAAAGATTAGAGCCATTTGATGTGCAACTGCAGTAGTACAGACATTGAAAACGCAACTGCTCCATCCTTGGACTTGCTCAAACTCCTGGAACTAAATGTGGGACCCTATGTGTGGGACCTAAGTGTGGGACTCTAAGTGTTCCCAGCAGTCCCACAGAAACAAGGATGGCATCAGGAACCCCCCACAACAGGGCTGCCTGAATAACCCAAATCCCAACAATCCACTGCAAACTGCCTGAGGAACATCACGAAATCCACAAAACCTCGAGGGCTGAGCAACACTCAAAAGGGGCTCATAAAATGATAATTTGGAGGTTAAAACAAGGAAAAGCAGAATGCAAAATGTGTTCATGCTGAGTTTGGTGGGTCTGAAGGAGAATCCAAGCTGCAAGTTGGCAGGACTGGGATGAAAGCCAAGGCAGGAAAACAGCAACAGCTCCTGGTATTTGGTACTGACTCAACTCAACTTTTCAATCGCAGAATCTTCAGGATTACTTCTGTACGATGTAATTAACTTCTTTCAGTGTTTAAGGAAGTTTTAAGGGGTGCTTGTGGGTGTTATTTCAGCCTTTCCTCGAGAGGGAAGCTGCCATTGGTTTCTCCTTTGTATTGGCTGAAGAGAATTCACAAAGCACAGAGAGGAAAATCCAGTTAAAAGTCAAACTTACCCTTTTTCTTGTTTTTCACTGAACTTGGACCTACAAAGCGGAAAAGAAGAAAGAAAATTAGTGAAATTCAGTGATCATTTCATCAGAGAAAATCCCCATTGCCATTTTATTTTTCAAGTGGACAATGGATGTATTTGTGGCCCATGCAGCAGCACAGGAATGGTCTCAGCTGAGAGCAGTAACCCAAATTTCAGAGCATCACAGAGTGGTTGGGGTTTGAAGGGACCTTTAAAGATCATCTGGTCCAACCCCCTGCTGACTCCTTGTGAGCCAAGTTGTTTAAAAATAAGAATAAAACACTAAAAAACCACAAAAGCAAAGAATTATTCTGAACTGGCTGTTTGAAACAATGGGAACCCAAATCTCCCGAGCACAGAGAGAAAATATTTACAGTGGATCTGAGAAATGACAGGACTTTGTGAGCTGAGGCTGAAGTGTGAAACATATTCCACTGCTTCCCCAAGAATTCATCATGTATGGGAATTAACTTCAAAAATCCCCAAATACTCCCTTGCTATTCATCAAGAAAATCCCACTAAAACCTGGGGTTTAGCACAGCAATGACTGAAATCACCTTTAACTGAAATAAAATTATAACCAACTGAAAGTAATGAGGTTGCTTTCAGTCTGAGGGGGTGGGGAAAGGTAAATTCCCAACAGAAAAGCCATTTCCCCATAGATAGGTAGAGGAAAGACAGGAAAAGAACCAGAGAAATTACCCATCAACTTTACTGATGCTTTTCCAACAGAAATATTGATTTTCCCACATTGTGCTGTTGGGTCATGGGAAAATGATGGTATTATCTATAAAAGGCATTATCTGTAAAAGACATTACCTATAAATGGGAGATTATATAATTTATATAATTTAAGGGAGTAATTCCTCCCTGTGAGGGTCTGGCACAGGTTGCTCAGAGAAGCTGTGGCTGCCCCATCCTTGGAAGTGTCCAAGGCCAGGCTGGACAGGGCTTGGAGCAACCTGGAATAGTGGAAGATGTCCCTGCCCATGGGGATGAATGAGCTTTAAGATCCTTCCATCTAAATGATAATTTCTGCTCATTTACTATTTTTTTCTAATACTCAAAGGTTGGACAACACATGGATTCCTAACAATGCCATCCCAGTATACCACTAGGGAGTCACACCAAATTGCAAAACCTTTTAGGCCGGACAACCAGGCTCCTGATTCTGCACTTCTGAGCCCCACCAGTCTTCATTGTAGCCACCAGCCACTGAACAACATTAGAAGAGTGGAAAAAAAATCCCATTTAAAGATCCCAGCCCATCCCAGCCCAGCGAGACGCGAGCGGCTGTGCCTCGGCAGCCCTCGGAGTCACGAGAGTTTATTTCATGTTCCATAGATCCCACCATTAGCACCAGAACCAGAGTGAAAGTACAAATAGCTGTGGCCAGCCAGACACATTTGGGCTGGCTGGATCCAATTAGCTTCAAAGATGACTGGGAGGAATGAGAACCACATGGGATGTCAATGTTCGCAGTCTATATTACAACACACGCATCTGTTCCAGGCACGACAGAGAGAGATGTTATGGATCTGCAAGTGGAGCTTTCGACAGACACAAAAGTATTCCTGACACGAGGGGGGAAAAAAACTCAGGATTATTAAGCTTGGGAGCTTCTGAGTCTCTCTGGGGTTTGCATCTGTTCGCCTCCCGAGAGCAGGGGGGGATCGTTTAATTGGAGCACAGAGCTGAAGCTTCTGATACAGCAGAATTTCCCTTGGTTCTGCTCAAAATGGGAAGTTCGTGAGCTACTGCTCCATTTAGGCTAAAATGGTAATAAATTACTGGGTCTAAGCTGAGGGCCACCAAAATTTCAGATCAGTATTCCTCTCAGGTGCTGAGGTGTTGAAGCATAAGGTTTGAAAACTTGCCTAGATGTGCAGAGGAGAAAAATGGTAACTAAAAAATCCTTTCTGCCAGGGTTTTCAGAAGCCACAACCCAATGTTTAAACATCAAACTTGTTATAATATTTTAAAATACTTTTCAAAATATTTAAGCTTGTTAAATGCAATGGTTGAACACACAGATAATATAATTATAATATAATGGATACCCCATTCCCTGGAAGTGTCTAAGGCCAGGCTGGATGGGTCTTGGAGCAACCTGGGATAGGGGAAGGTGTCCCTGCTCATGGCAGGGCAATGAGGTGAGTGTTAAGGTCCTTCCCAACCAAACCAATCTGGGATTCCATGATATATCTGACCCACTGGTTACCTCTTAATTGATGGTTAAATACCTACAAGTTATGCAAACCATTTATTTACTGTGGCTTCACGCAGCCCTTGATTCCAAGGATGGCCTAAGAGAAAACTCTGTTTTTTCCACTCCAAGATGTGGATCACAGGTGTATCCACTGTGATCCTTCACTGTCCAGGAGTATAAAAACCAAATTACAGGATATCTTCTGCTGCTCCAGAGTCTACAGACCTGCCACCTTCATGGAGAAAGAAACTCAATTGACTTGAAGAATTTCTGACTGATCAACAGCTCCCACGCCTGATTTCAGGGACTTTGCCATGCTGCAGTTGAGGATTTATTCCAGTCCCAATGGGATCTGAAAGCAGCCCAACCTCTCAGCTGTTCCCTGGCACCTTTTTTCCCTTCTTTTTAAGTGTGCACCTTTCTGCTCCTGATAACCCCTTTCCATGGCCATCAGGAATGTCCCAGAGATCCAGGTGGTCCCAGCTGCCAGGAGTGAATGCGACAGCCACCCAAGCACAGTTATTCTTCCTGACCTCTATCCTTCTTCCCACTAATTCCACCTCTCCCTTTCCACATGCTGCCTGTTCTCCTTTGAGGCCAAACCAGGCCCAGACCTTGGGAAGTCCATCCCCCTTCTGCTTTTCCCATCTTTCAACTGGAATTAAATATATGTTTAAACTCTGACTCCTCCTTGAAGGAGTTGTCAGCTCTGTTCACCCCCTTGTTTAGGGGGAGGGAAGTTGGCCAGAGCTGTTAATACAGAAATGGACTGGGAAAGCAGGACAGGCTGGATGGCTTTGAAGGATAATAAGCATGGAATGAGATTCATTCATACAAAATATACAGTCCTATAAAAAAAATATATATAAATATATGGGAAATAATAAAGTGTTCTGGTGGATGCTGGAGGACACCTGCACGTGTTCAGCTGCTGCTGTTCAGCCTGGCAAGGCAGAAACACAATCTTAAAATGGGAATAACTCTGGAAAACATGGGGAAATCCTGATGCCACTTAGGGAAGGGTTGAGGTTGAGGAAATCCTGGGAACAGTGAAGTCAATCTGAATCATCTGATACAGAAAGATGAATTGAAATAAGAGGAATTCCACAGAAAAGATCCAGGAAGGAATAAGAAGTGGGTTCAGATGCAAACACCTCACTTGAAGCTGAGGGAAACCCTTGCAAGAGATGAGCTTTTGGTGTGCAAACCCCCAGCTGTGGCCCAGCCAGCAGCAGAAGACATCTCCCCAGGCTTCAGGGAGCAGGTTCCAGCCCCTGCTCCTGCAGCCATACCATCTGCTGGAGCCATTCCAAGGCCTTCAGAAAAATCCCAGATGGTGATGCAACTCAAGGATATTACATGTGACATGTTTGCTCTCAGCAAGATTAATAGAGTTGACTTTGCCCCCCCTCCAATCTCTCTTTCTGCACGCTACACACTGCTATGATTTACTCTAAATACAGAAATATCCCAAACTTCTTTAGGACATCTGCTGATATAAATAGGATATTAAAAAACCCCTGCATTCCCTTATTAGCTGTGTGTGTGGATTAACAAGAAATAGTTTAAATTCCTGCCAAACAGTTCCAACTGGTTTTATGGACGGGAACAGATCTTTGTAATTATGCTGATTTTATACCAAACCTATAAAAGGCTGACCATTATAGGAATCAGCCAAACAAAGGATACACCTAAAGAGGTGCTGAACATGCTGGAATTCCCAGTTGCCAAGAGCAGAAAAAAGCCATGGAATGCCACAAACATGTTTTAGCAGCATCATTTCATTCAGGACACAACACCAAGTGATGTCTTTAAGTTCATCCAGTTTGGGAAAGGTACATGGCAGCAGCCACCAGTTTTGGGTATCCATCCATCCATCCATCTATCCATCCATCCATCCATCCATCCATCCATCCATCCATCCATCCATCCATCCATCCATCCATCCATCCATCCGAGACTGTTTTCAGCAGTCATTTGGAATTATTGATCCTTCTCCTATTTCCTAGCACTGAGTTACTACGGAACATCCTCAACCTTCTTCCCTAAGTGTGACACTGGTCTGGGGACATGTAAGACCAGGTAATTCAACTGAGGCACCTCAGTGTTTCCATCTCCCCTCCACCTGGGAGAGGAGAGGATGGAGGTACTGAGGAATTCTCCTCATCCCAGGTTCCAGATTAAAGACAAAATGGTGGTGATTAATGAGAGGTTGGTGCAATCCAGAAACACCACACCACTTCTCACTCCTTCATAAAATAAACATTAAATCACTAAGTCACAGAATCATGGAATGGTTTGGGTTGGAAGGACCTTAATGCTCATCCAGTCCCACCCCTGCCATGGGCAGGGACACCTCCCCATCCAAGCCCTGTCCCACCTGGCCTTGGACACTTCCCAGGATGGGGCAGCCACAGCTACGCTGAAATCAATTCCAGCCCCTCACCAACCACACAGGGAAGAATTTCTTCCACATGTCCAAAAACTGCCCCTCTTTCAGTTTGCACCCATTTCTCACTGTCCTCTCACGGCCATTCCTGATGACGAGTCCCTCTCTGGCCTCCTTGTACATCCTTTCAAACACTGGAAATGGTGGAGTCCCCATCCCTGGAGGTGTCCAAGGAAGGTCTGGATGTGGCACTCAGTCCCTGGGCAGGTGACAACGTGGGGATCAGTCACAGCTTGGACTGGATGATCCTGGAGAGCTTTTCCAACCTCAAGGACTCTGGGTGAAGTCCTACCCATCAACCAACCCCTCTATCCCTATTTTACCAATACCAAAGGTGGGAAGAGCAGCTTGGGTGTTCCTGGAGATTCCAGGTGATGATGAACCTCCTGCCATCCGGGATGTCAGCTTTCCCAATGAACAAGAAACCTCCAGAACTCAGCACTTGCCTTTCCAGCGCTGGTGCAGTGACATTCATTTCATTCTCATGGGCAGAAGAAATGTAAAGCTTTTCAAATATTTTTAAGTGTGGGGTTATTAATGCCAGATTCCAGTGGATTGGGGAAAGCTCCCAACACATGCCTAATCTAGAACATGTGGTTTCGGGGGAGGTTTGGAACCAATATGTTTTCAACATTTTCAGGAAATTTGGTCTATCCAGATGAAAGCTTCTTGGACCCTACTGAACTATCAGTCAGTGATACAAACACTGAAACAAGAGGAATATTTTCCCTTTTCCCTGAAAAAGAAAGTGCTTCGTTACCAACTCGAGAGAAAGCAATGGGTCTGCTGAAAAGCAGCCTTGGGATTATTGCTGCAGAATATTTAGAGAATATGATAAATGATAAATCTAGGAAAACATCCCAGAAGTAAATCACATCCTGTGCTATGAATTCTGGCACATCTTCCCAGAGTGGCTTTTTGAGAAGGAAGGGAGATCCTTGGCTGAGAGTGGAGAAAAAGTGCTGCCCACACTCTGAGGAACCCAAGCCAGGGTGTGAACTAGAACTAACTTCAACAAATCTGAACACAGAGAATATGTTTGGTAAGGGAATGGGGAGGGAATCCAGACACAAAGTAGGGGAAGGATGAAACAGCGCTGTGGGATTTGTGAGTCCATAGCACAGAGCCCAGGGCATTCCAGCTTTCCTCAGCCCCACTTTTCCTTCTCTCCCTGCTTTTGTTTCAATCTTGTTTAAAACTCCTGAAAATTCACGTGTGAACACAGCCACCCTTAATGGCCTTTGCCTGGTTACACCTTAAATTGAGATGCTCCACAACAGCCCCCACAAGCAAGAGCTCCCTCCCTGCCCTTCATCCAGTGGGATCTCGGTCCCATGCCATTCCCAGAGGCACCAGAGGGCCATCCCAGCCTGCTCCACCAGCACAACACTGAATTCCAGGAGTCTTTGCTTTGTGTTGCCCTGTGCCACTGCGGAGTGAGAGCTGCAGAGTCCCCAGAAATGGCTTGGGGACAGTGACATTCATGATCCTCTAGCCCTGTGCTGGACAGTCCCAGCCTGAAGCCAGTCTCCACCAGCCTGGGAGATCAAGGACAGTTTGCAGCTCATTTTGGACTCTTATGAGGCACTCCCTTGGCTCCATGCAATTTTTGAGGCAATTCTTCATCTCTTTGATGGACTTCCCATGTGCCTCCAGGGGAAGTGTCCTGCACTGAGGTCACTCCTGGGGCTGCTTGGCCACAGGGTGTGAGAGGAGCTCCTGCCCCGGCACCAAGGGCTGGGAATCATCTCTCATGTGGTGGCTTAGGGCTGAGAGTGGCCTTTGCTGCCTCCCTGCTCCTCTCCTCACATTCCACCAAAGGACAAACCTCCATGCATGTGTCATCCAGATGAGCAGATGCTGCTCCAGGAGCTCCATGGATCAGTAGCCTGCTCCCTCCCCATTCCTCTGATCCCAAACACCAGCCCCCAGCTCAAGCTCATCGGGCTGAAAACAAACGCAGGGAAGTCACAGCTCATCCCTGGAATCCCTGGAGAGACATGAGATGCCAGAGAGCCACAATCTCTCTGCTCAAACAGCTTCAGACCACGTAAGATCTCATCAGGAACAGGGGTTTTTTTGCTGTTGAGAAAGTTTTTTTTTTCTCCTGCCAGTACTCAGAGATTTTTGCTTGGCTTGACAAAACCCAGGACTCCTTGGGGAATCATTTGGTGAAGCTCCTAAGGGCAGTTAAACTCAAATTTACAGATAATGCCAATAGTGGCAGGAGGCTGTGATGTAGTTTACTCTGGTCTTTAATCACATTCAAGGGAAAAAAATCTGATTATTGCAGATGATCAGAATCAAAGGGTGAACAGGAGACAGACCTAAGGGACAACCACTCATCAACTTGATTTTAGCTCCAGGTAAAGGTCAAAAGGAAAGGACAAAAGGAGCAGGATGAACTAGTTATGCTCATGCATTCCACAGGTTTTTCCACCTTCAGGAGGATGATGGGACTCAAAGGGCAAGAGGTGCTGTTTGAAGGGAGGTGCTGGAGCAGGTAGAGCCCCACCAGCTCTGTGTATCTCCTTCCTAAGGGCTTTTTGGCATGAGGAAAAATACAGGCGCAGGATTGTAGGAGAACCAGGATGGAACAGCTCCTATCCTTTAGAGGTCTGTCTCCTCTGCTGCTGTCACCTCTGTCACAGTGCTGGTCCCATTTAGGAGAGGCTGGATCCATCACCTCCTGGGGTTCTCTCCACCCTACAACCTCAACTCTGCTCTCCAACAGCCAGAGCTCTGCTGAAAATGCCTCCTCACTTCCTTGAGCAAGGCAGATGTGCTCACTGAAACGGGAATTTCCAAGGCTTTACAGGACACAAATAACAACCAAGGTGATTTACCCCCTCCAGATCCACTGTAGATCAATGGCAAGGCACCAGGACAGGCTGCTGGTGCCAGAAGGCTCTAAAAAAACAGCTCCAGCCTCTGAGTAGGTGCAAGAACACCACAGCACAAATGTGGTCACGAGCAAAGACAAAATCCTGTTCCCAATTAACTCCAGAGCCACTGTTGCTGGCAAAATCCTCCTGCACTGACTCCTCAGAAACACAAAAAGCCAATCAAACAGAGATCTCCGCCCTCCTCAGCTCTGCTCCCACATCACCAGCCCCAGCCAAGTTCCTGGGGTTCACACCAGAACCTGTGGCCATCATATTTCATTTTCCACCCTCTGGCTGGCTCTGGAAGGAGGATGTGATGTGCCTTTTGTTTCCCTTCAGGCATTTAGGTTGGATTCCAAGTGCAGAGCTGACAAAGAACATTCCCAGTTCTAATTCGAGGATCCCAAGGCTTTTTTTGGCAGCTGGCTGGAGTCACCAGGCTGATTTTCTATCCACCACTGCACCCTCTTGCTGCCTTTATCAATCCCACATATTTAAATCCAACAATTTGAAGCGTAGCGTTACAGCTGTGCTTTTATTTTGTTTGTTTTATTCGGTTGTTGCCTAACACAAAACACTCTGACATTTTCAGTCACATCCCACTAAGATAAACAACGAACATATGTCATGAATTCCAGCAGAAATGATTCCCAAGTGGGGCAGCAGCAAGGTTTGAAGTGGGAGTGCGAGAGGCTCTCCCGAATTGTTTGCTGGATGTTTGAAATAAGCTCTTCCCGTGGTTACGCATCAGGAACCAAGGGCAGGTGGGAGGAAACCTCTCTGACAGCCTCACCCCTGCAGAACTTGATGTGTTTTTCCACCTCCCATCCATAATCCTGCCTAATTGGATGGAAAACCTCCATGGCATTGAGCAGCTGCCTGAGAACTGATGGATTAATGACACGGAAAAATGCAGGATCTATATCCAAGGATCTGCCCGTATGCATCCACACGTACTTAGAGCTGGATGAACCTAAAAACAGGGAGAAAGGAGGGGAAAAAAGGGGGGAAGAAGGGGGAAAAAGAAAGAAACCCAAGAGAGACCCCATCACTCTTGTGAGGATTGGATGAATTTGATAAGAGGGAAAAAGAAGGGAAAAAAATGGGAGGAAAGGAATCCCAGGAGAGACTCTGCCACTCTTGGGAAGCTCAATGAAGTCCCTGCAGCAGCTGGGACACAGGGAATGCTGCCTGGCTCAGCCAACCCTTGCATTTATCCATTGAAAGCAATTAAGGCACTTCCCCAAATCCTGCTGGAATTAGTGGGATCAGATATGACTCCAACAATGTCTCCATACATCACAGCCAACAAAGCCCTCATGAAAACATTCAACCCCAGCCTCATTCACAGCTTTTTCCCCAAGGAATTCCTCACTGGAGAGCTCTGCAGCTCTGGGCTGGTGCAGCTGCTCTGTGACAGCCAAGAGGGTTCCAGTGAGTGCCCAGAGAGGGCACAGGGAGGACAATCCCAACTGCCACCACCAGAGCAGCAGCTCCAGGTTTGGCTGCTCACAGAATCCCAGAATAGTTGGAAGGAACCTCTGGAGATTATCCAGTCACCCTTTGGAGCAGGTGACACAGGAACATGTCCATGTGGGTTTGGGATGTGTCCAGAGATGGAGACTCCACACCCTCCCTGGGAAGCTGTTCCAGGGCTGTGCCCCCTCCATGGAAAGAAGTTCTTCCTTGTGCTGAGGTGGGACTCCTTGTGTTGTAGTTTATGGGCATTGCCCCTTGTCCTGGAGCCTGCCACTACCCTCTGACACCCTTTGGAGATATTTGTATGGATTATGAGATCCCCAGACAGAAAACCAAGCTTATTCATCCCAAAATCTGCAAGAGGAGGATCCTTGTGGAGGCAAGGGCAGGACATGACGGGGGGCTCAGGTGGATCTGATCCAGTTCCACAACAATTCCTCCACTTGGAGCGACCAGATGGGCCTGGAGCACGTGCTGAGCCTGCAGAACCTCCCTGGCTGAGGGTTTACCCACTGAAATCAAAGCTGAGCTGCAAATCCGCCAGCAGGGAGACAATGGAGCCTCTCATGCTGCGAGGAGGGAGCAGCAGCTTCCAGAGGAGCCCGGCATTTCCAGCGCTCGGTGCAGCTCAGCTGCACTCACGGCTCAGCTGCAGCCACATTCCTGCCCCTCTGGAACATCTGTTCTCCTCTCATTAGTGCTGGCCCTGTTTCGTAACACAAGTAACTCTGTGAGATTCCTGAAGCTCAGTGTGTGACCTGGGGCGTTCCGAAAAGCCCCGGCTCTCAGGAGTGGAATTCAGATGGAATCACCAGCCACTTCCAATAACGGCCCTGGCGGCTCAAAGTGCAGCTGGAAAAGGAGCTGAGCTCTGGTCAAGTTTGAGCACAGCCCCTGGGAGCTCAGAACCCACCCACAAGTGCAGTCAGGGCAAGTGTCTGGAAGTGCCACCGAGGTGACAATGACCAGAGAATTCCTTCTCATCCTCAGCAACTCCAGATCTCCCAGTGGCCACCCCATGGCCTCGTCCCAACCAGGGAAGGACAAACACCCCCAGAGCAGCTCCAGGGATGGACCAGATCAGCAGCACCTCATCACAGCTTTGTAAACTTCCAAATAATGAAGCAGAGTTCCTGCTGGAACGATCCAGATCCCAACTGGAAGGGCTGCTGAAGAAGCCAGGGGGCAAAGGGAGGTTGTGGATGGGTCAGGACACACCAACCATTATTCCACTGTGATCCCTGACAGCCAGGGTAATTCCTCACCCTGGATATCACACAACTAGGCTTGGGCCTCTCCCAGCTTTTCCTATTTAACAACCAACAGGGACAGCAACACAGCAGAGCTCAGGGAGTAATTCTGGACTTCAGCACAATCACAGAATCATGGAAAAGTTTTGGCTGGAAGAGATCTTAAAGGTCTTCCCATTCTACCCCCTGCCATGGGCAGGGCCAACTGCCACTATCTCAGGTTGTACCAAGCTCTGTCCATCCTGGCCCTGGACACTTCCAGGAGCACCCACAGCTTCTCTGCACAAACCTGTGCCAGGGCTGGAACAGAGCTGGAACCAGCACCTAGACACCACTCTGGGTTTTTAGGGACAAGACCAAAACAAATCCCTGTTATCATAAGCCTGGGAATAACACAGAGATAAGGATATGTAAATAAGCTGCAGCCTTAATTTTATCACAGTAGTAACAAACACTGACAGCAACATCCCAGGAAAGGGATGAGTTTTCCCCCAAATATTAAAACATCACATTATTCCAAATTTCTCCCATTTAGATGGAAATCACAGAGAAATTCTGAGGGAAATCATTAAGAACAAACACTTTGTGGTGAGCCTTTCCTTCTGGGACAGTCTCCTGTGCTCCAGGATCCAGGAAATGTCCAGTATTTACTGCGTGCTCATCACCATGGTTTCGGAGCACAATAAGGCTCTATCGCCCCGCATCCATCTGTGTTTCTGGGAATGCCGGGGCTTTGGGAATTGCAGGGGCCAACACAAAGGCACCCATTGTTCTGGAGGCAGAGGGACGAACCTGCCCTTTCCACAGGAGAGGAAGCCAGCAGGAAAAGTTGCTATTGTGAGCTGGATATTAAAAAAAACGTGGAAAAAAAGTCCAATTGCATCGTCAGTGCTGCCGGGTCGGGAAAGGGGCAAGGCTGGGACAGGGCACCTGTGGGATTGGGGGCTGCCCTGGGGGAGCCAGGCATCCCCACACAGACTGGCATCAGCTACCTGCTAAACCATCCCAAAAACATCCAAAATCCATCCTAAATGCACCCTAAAAGCCAGGCTGGCATCAGATGCCTACTAAACCACCCAGAAACCATCCTAAATCCATCCTAAAAGCCAGGCTGGCATCAGCTACTTGCTAAACCATCCAGAAAGCATCCAAATTCTACCCTAAACCCACCCTAAAATCACTCTAAAAGCCAGGCTCTGGCATGAGCTACCTGCTAAACCATCCAAAACCCACCCTAAAACCACTGTAAGACAATTCCAAACCTATTCAAAACCAACTTTAAAACCATCTTAAAACCACAGTGAAATCACCCTAAAACCACCAAGCAAATCTTAAGAGGGTGAAACTGGACCCAGGTAGCTGGAGCATCACTTCCAAAGCTCCAGGTAGGAGGAGGGATGGGGAAGAACTTTAAATCCCCCAGAATTTGATTTTCCTTTCAACCCAAAGCCATTTGCAGTGCTGGAATTCTCCTCCAGGACTTTCCTCGGCAGGAAGAACTGCCAAAGTAGTAGAAACCAAATTGTTGTCAGCTTAAGGCCAGCCATCTGCTCAGCCTCTTCCCAGCTGCCATGCTCCCAATCAAAGCCTGGAGAACAATCCCTGATGTTTCTCACCAAGCTCAATATGAAAAAAATCTAGGAAGGAAAAAAAAAAACAACCAAAAAACAACAAACCAACAACCCTAAACCCAAAATGCAAAAAAACCCAGAAACCAGGAAAGCAGCCCGGCAGGGATCTAACTGGGAACAGAGATGAAAGTAGGAGAAAAAGAAACTATTTTATTTGTTTAAAACAATGTTTTTTAAGGAGTCCTATTGACATCTGCTTTGTAAATGCTCTGTCATTATTTATAACCTCCAGAGCACGGAATTGTCTCTGGAGTTACAACCATGCTACTCCCAGATTTTGGCTTTGTTAGCAAAGAGCCAGCAGCATTTTTACTGGCACTCTGGGAATAGAGATCTAACATTTCATACCCAGTTTATTTAAAAGTGGACTAATTTAACATCCTTGATGGTTCCTTTTAGCACAACTGTTGCTAATTAGCAGCTCCAGAATGATTTGTTCATCTGGGAGCAGCAGCAGTTCCACAGCAGCATAAATACACCAGGGCAAAAGGGAAGGAGGGGGGGAAAGGAGAAAATAGGGAAGAGGCATTGGAGAAGGGCAGGTTTTGGAGAATTAAAGGAAAAGAAGCAACAGGTGGAGATGGGAACAGTGAGGAGAAAAGAGCCAAAAAAAAAATAGAGTGCAAAGGGATAATCCTGGGCCTTGAGAAGCTGGGAAAATTGGTGGCAGTTTTCAAAGCTGTGCCAAAGTTGGTTCTGGTGGCATGGACTGGAAAGTGGCTTCAGGATGATGATCCCAGGACTGGTTCAGGCACCAGCCCCCAGAGTTCCCATGGGATGCCCCAGGGCTGAAGGGATTCAGGAACAAGGAGAGGGACCTTGGCCAGGACACAACCTCGGCTGCTTTAAGTGGCCCCAGGGCACTGTGGGTGCAGGGCCACAACCCAAAATTAAGCAAACCCAACCATAAAACATGTCAGGGGTCAGAAGGCTGAAACCAGAGTCTTTCAAGGAGGAGCCCCTGAAATTCCAGAGTCCTGTTGGAGAGTGACAGGATCCCACTGATGGCTTTGCACACAATTTTCGTTGGATTTTTGAACAAAGAGGCACCAAAGCAGCTTTGTTGCTCCCATGTCCCATCCCTGTGGCTCCATGCCCTGGGCACAGCCAGGACCATCACCCTCCTCTGGCTGCACAGAACCAGCTCTGCCCTGTCCCAAAATCACCTCTTTCGCAGCAAAAGGCTTGAAAGGAAATCCTCCAAAAAGAAAAAGCTTTTGGGAAAGGAACCACGTTCTCCCTGATGTTTAGAAATCATCAAAGCCAGCCTGTTGCTGGTACCAGGATGAGCAGGACTGGAGGAGCTGGGAAGGGTCGGAGCAGCCTCCCTCCAGCCCCAGCCTCCATGCTCAGATCACTTTGGTCTTTCCCTGCATGTGTAAAAGCACTTGAAAGTTCATAAAATTAATTCCAGACAAATATTAGCGAGGCATCAAGTGGAAAGCACATCTCCTGCCTTCTGGGAATTTATAGTTCAGTCACTTTTATCTTCGGGAGGCTCTTTGGAGATCAAAGTATTGATCAACTTTCCTTTTGCAAAACTCAAGAAGAAAACGGTGTTATCAGGACCATGACATGATTTTATTTATTAGTTTAATGATTCATTGCCCTGCTCTGACAGCAAGATTCCTTCACAAAGGTCTAAAACAAACAGCCTGAGCTCCCCAAGGCTGTGGCTCTGTTTGTTTCTCGATTTTATGGTTGTTACAAGGTCAAGCCCTGCCCTGACAGCTCCCACTTGTTAAGTGCAGCTCTAAAACCACCACAGCCAAACATGGGGCAACCACTTGCCAAAGCCAGAGGGACACAACCTGTCACTCTGGCAGTTTTTCCCATCTCCACCGCATGTAGGGTCAAAATCCCTAATTTTCTAAAAGAGACAGGTAAGAACCACAGGATCAGTGGGGCTGGGAAAGGTCTCTGAGACCACCGAGTCCAACCTGTGACTGACACTAGCCCAGAGTGCCATGTCTGGGTGTTTTTTGGACACCTCCAGGGATGGGCACTCCAGCACCTCCCTGGGCAGCCCCTTCCAGTGCCTGACCACTCTTTCCAGGAAGAAATTCCTCCTGATGTCCAACCTGACCCTCCCCTGCCACAGCTTGGAG
Source organism: Melospiza georgiana (assembly GCF_028018845.1). NCBI lineage: Eukaryota > Metazoa > Chordata > Aves > Passeriformes > Passerellidae > Melospiza > Melospiza georgiana. Next base: position 5,432,031 of record NC_080441.1, read on the forward strand.
CCATTCCCTCTTGTCCTGTCCCTGACAGGAGCCCCACATGTCCCAGCTGCTCCTTCCTGTCAGGGAGCTCTGCAGAGCCAGAAGGTCCCCCCTGAGCCTCCTTTTCTCCAGGCTGAGCCCCCACCAGCTGTTCTAGACCCTTCCCCAGCTCCACTCCCCTCCCAGGACTGGATAAGGGTGGAAGTGCTCTGCATTTCTGGAGTGACTCAACTCTGAGCATCCAGGGAACATCAGGGAAATCAGGGAAAGGAATGCCAGTCATGAAAGGACAACACTGGGCACAAGGGTGATGGGCAAAACCCTCCTTAGACACCAACCCTCTCTCTCCTCAGCAGCTCTCTGCACATCTGGCAAGGCAGAGGCAGCCTGAGGGATGAAGTTAATCCCTCCCAACATCTGCCAGTAGTGCTCCATCAACTCCGCTCGCCTCCAGTGGGAACTTGCTACTACACAAGCAACTGGTGAAGACACTGGGATAGATTTCAAGGAGACTGGGAAAAGGACCGGGGTGCTGCCTGAGCCATCTGAGCACCAGAGCAACACCAGCTCCAAAACTGAGGGCCCACACGGGGCTGGAATCACTCAGAGAGTCTGCATCAAATGCATCAGACTTGTCAGCATTCTGGGCAAGAGGAATCCAGGGAGTTTCACCAAGCTCCTTCTTGGAGCAGAGCCACAGGGAAATGCTTCTCCACTGTGACACTGCAAAGGTTTCAGAGGAGCTGGGAAACTCACAGGGCTGGACTGGAAAAATGATAGTGATAACAGAGTAAGGACTTGGGCACAGAACCTTTCCAGAATCCAGTCCTTTCTCTGCTCCTACAAAAGGGAATCTGTTCTTTCCTGCAATATGAAAGCATGAGAGCTCTTCCAGGAGCTCATGCTCCTGTCTTTGTGTCATGGCAATCATGGAAAGCCAGGACTGGAAATCAAATGCCTCACAAAGAAATCAGGAACCTTTGCGCTCTTTAATCCAAGCTTTTTACAGCTTTGCCGTCCCTTCACACGAGCTTTGGCCCCACCTGAGACTCCACAGCAACTCAAAACCCCCTTAAAGCAGTCACCAGTTTGGGATGCAGATGTTCCCAGCTGTTTGTTGGATTGTGAAAAGCTCCTTGATCATTTTAAGCAGAGTTGGGTGTGCAGGACAACAAATAAGGACAAAATATTACAAATTAAAGCCTTAAATAAGCACAGTTCTAGGAGTCAAGGAGGGAATTCCTAAGCAGCATTAATTCACACAAGACCTACAGCTGCAAAAATCAGAACTCCTGGAATTCCTCATCTGGGAAGGGACCAAAATCAGTGGGAAACTGAGCAGGACTCACCGTCGGGCCCTTCGCTGCCTTTACTCCTTTTATTCCGACGGACGCGCCTCCCTTCTTCTCCAACGTGCAGCTTCTCCTCGGGGTGGAAGAAGTTCAGCAAGGCCAGCTGTAAGGAGAGGGACAAGTTTAAGCATCTCTGCCTCTCAGCCAAGCTGAAAGATTGGAGCCTAAATGCCAAATCCTTTCCAGCAGGGATGAGCAGGAGAGACGAGGAGGACGCGATGGCTGCTCACAGATCTCAGCTCATCCAAGTGCCCTTGGAAGCAGTCTAGGACTTGGGAAAACTCCACCTGAGGGGTTTCAGCATGGAGAATCCTTCCCCCAGAGGTGGGAGACAGCAGGCTGCAGGGAGACCTATGGCTGGAAATAATCAAACAACTCAAAGGCCGATGCGATAATTAATAATTTTTCTCTGCAAAACTTGCTCAATCCTGGATCTCCTTCTGCAGCATTACTCACTGCCAGTAAGTTTTGCCTCTCTCAACCTCTTCTCTGCAAGCCTCATTAGCTACTAAGATTCAAAGGTCTTCAGGGACCTTTAAATCCAACCCAATATACCACATAAATTAACACTTTAAACCTGCAGCAACATTTGTAACACGAGATTTGCCAGGAGGCAAAAATTTTATGTAGCGACCTCTTACTCAGAAAAAAATTACTGCTGCCTTAAAAGTCTTTAAAAGATGAACATCCCGACCCAGAAATTAGAATTTGGGGTTAGAAATCAGAATCCCAGCTACCCCCGGGTGTGGCAGCACATCCCCAGCGGCATTTTCCTGCTATTTCCACTTCATAAAAAAGGGAAGTCAAAGATCAATTAGGGACCAAACACCTTCTGTGTGTTACTGTATCCAACAGCCAGGGCTGCTCCGACCAGGATGGGGTTTTCTTGCTCAAGAAACCCGATCTGCTTATTTCAGCTGTAAATACACAGCAAAACAAAAACACAGCCCAAGACGAGAACCAGGGGGCTTCAAAAAGCAGCCCCAGAGGTTATCGAACCCATCATTGTTCTGAGAACAAAACCTGGGGCATCAAAAGCAGCTTTGAAAGAGCAGAGAAGAACAAACACCTCGCCTGAATTGCCGGGCTCGTTAAGCTCCAGCCCATAAAAGTCCCTATCGAGAGCAATAATCGCAAAAGGCCCTTGGCTTTTCACAAGCCCCAGGGCTCTCACCTCCCCTCTCCCTCCCATTCCCGAGGTATTTCCCAAGCACAGCTCCCCTCCCAGCCTCAGCATCCCAGTCCTTCACTCAGATTTTACATGTGCATTTTGCTTCACTCCAACAAGCTCGGCTGCAGTCTCACAAATTGAAATGTTTGGAAACATTTTCGTTTCCAAAGGACAACCCCCAAAGCGTTTCTCAAATTCCCAAACCGTTGCTATTTCCTTCTGTCCCTGGGCAGGCAGGTTTGCAAAATTCCTGGGTGTTTGTCACTGCAATGATGTCGTGGCTGAAAGGACCCAGAAACGCTGTGGGATGATGTGGGATCAGCTTCCCAAAGGCTCACTACTGGGCTTTTAAACATCCCTAAAAGGCAATGATGAGTAAAGCTTACCTGCCTGAGCAAGGCTTACAGGGTTGGATGGACAACTGAAGGCTGTCATTTACAACAAGGAATAAAGGGCGAGAACGATTCCCAAAGCACCACGTTCCCAAAGCTCCCACATCCCACTGCACTGCCCCAGGTGTGAAACACCGGAGCAGGATTCTGCTGCAAGCACCACTGGCACCTGTCCTGACACACCATAGCACAGCCAGGGATGAGAAAAAGTGATTTTCTCTTTAAACCCCTCATTTAACTCACGTTCAGACACTGCAGAACTAATTGAAGGAACAAATTACATTATAATTTGGGTTAAAGTGTCAGTGAAATCCTCAGTATGGCTTTGGAATGCTGTTATTGCCTGGACCATTACTGGATTTACAGAACAAGGTAATAGAGGCTCTAACAGAAATAGAGGCTGTTCCTCCAGGCTGAACCACCCCAGCTCCATTGCTCTGTTCCAGGTTTTACCCTGATGTCACTTGTGACTGACCACTCAGAAAAACACTAAATTTTGGCTAAAAGTAATCTGTCCATTAAACTCCATTTCTAGTCAGGAAGAGGAATGACAGTGAGGATGAATGACTGAATCACACCTTTTACTTAAAAAACAAACCCACAAACCCATGTTTTCCAGGAGCAGTGACACACCCCACCCGGGAATGGTCACCATCCCTGTGAGCAGAGAGGGGCTCATCCCCAGGGTGGACCTTCCACAGAGCTGTGAGTTATGCAAACACCAGCACTGACCCTCCCGTGACCGGCACGGAGGGCTCGGGGGTCCTGCTTGGGATGGAGGGAATGCTCAGATCCCCGGGAAGGTCAGGGGCAGGGAAAGGGTGACCAAGGCTCTTGCAGCCACCCAAGCTGTCAAAGGCCAAGTGGCTCTCAGGGGACTCAAGGGCCCCGTTGTTCCAGGGCTGCAGCTGCCCGAGCTCGGGGATGCTCGGCCATGAAGGGCCCGTCTGTGTCCAGCTGGGAGTTGCTTTTTCCATTCAGCACCCCCGAGACAGCAGTGATAAATTGGGGACAAATTCCTCCCTGTCAGGCCCTGGCACAGGTTGCCCAGAGAAGCTGTGGTGCCCCTGGGACTCTGGAAGTGTGCAAGGCCAGGTTGGATGGGGCTTGGAACATCCTGGGATAGTGGAAGGTGTCCCTGCCCATGGAAAAGGGGTGGAATGAGATGAGATTTGAGGTCCCTTCCAGGCCAAACCATCCTGGGATTTCATCATTCTATGATAAAATTTTAAAACTATTTTCCCTTGCTCCATAACAAACCCAAGACTTCCTGTCCGAGTGCATTTTTTCTCTTTTCAGGACAAGGGCTTTAAAATCCTCTTTTCTCAATCTGAATGTTAAATTTGGCCTTTGGTGGGGAATAATTTTTATGATGTTTAAGGTTTCTTCCTTCCTCTGCATCAACCCTGGGCTCATGGGGCACCCCGGCTGTGCCACCTTCTGGGGAATTCTAAAAGGAATTCTTACCTAGTCCATGAAACTCCTCTGAAACTCCTCGACCTCAAAGTCATGGAGAGCTGATTCTCTCAGCTCACTTTCAGAGCCAGAGAATTTTTCAGGAGTCAAGCACACACAGCTTTTTTGGAAGCAGGTATTTTCCCTGCACAGTCTAAACAATCCCCATTTCCCTCCTCCTCCAAGCTAAAGCCCTCAAATCACCCTTAATTTTAGAAACACCGTGGGTTTAATCAAGAGAATCACTATAGGATGCAAAAAGGTCAAAAAGCCAACACAGGAAAAATCCCAGGGGAAGGCATTCCTCAAAATAACCTGGGAAACAATAGCACAGGCACTGCTCGCTGGAGGGAATTGGATCTGCCTCGGTTTCTCTGGGCAAAACAAAGCAAAACAAAGGCACACAGAGCTGGTTTTCCCTGCAGAACCTGCCTGGGAACATTGGACAAAGCTGCTGGAGGATGGATGTCAAGAGAGCACAGGGGGAGCTGCCAAAATAACAGGGCCTCTCAAACTTGTTGGTAGGATGGACATTTCACACTCCATACAAGTAAAGGATAAAGAAAGGTATTATCATTTTTCATAAAATAAATATTTGCCTTGTCATTCCAAGTCCTTGTCAAAAGTCTCTTGAAGAGCCACTGGACACTAAGGGAATGTATTTCCAGTGGTCAAACAGCCTCAAAGGAAGAAAAGTGAAAAATATAAACCCACCCCATGCAATAATACACAAAGCATGGACTTTTCCTTAGGCTAAGTTGGTAGGAAGAACAAGTGTATTCTTCCTGCAGAAGGGAAAAACACCCAAACCTTCAGGTGTACAAGGCCTTGTGGGTGAAAAGTGAAAAAAACCCAAAGATTTTCTGCCTCTAACAGCTCTCAGTTCCTCCTGACTAAACAAGTCCAGCCAAAGATCTCATCCAGAAACCACAGCTCAATGTCTTAAAGCATCTCAGAAAATAAGCATGAACTCACCCTCTTGCACGAGTGTTTAACAGGATTGTTAAAGTCAAATTCCCTCTTCCTCTGCAGTCTGGGAGATCAGCAGTGTGAGGAGCATAAGAAGCAGCCCAGGCTCTGCAGCATTCTCTGCAAGCAATATTGTTGTTTTTCTAGTGCTCTCTAGTTCAGCCTGTGGTTCAGAGGAGCAGCTACTTGAATATCAGCCCCATTGTCCTCCAGAGCTTTGCCTCTGGTCACACGTGGTGCACAAAATAAAAAGATCAAGCAGATAATTTATATTCCACCAGCTCAGAAAGAAGCTCGAGGAGTAGCTTTGCTTTATTGAAAAGAAACCCCATCCCACATATTTCAAGAATTGTTTTTGTCATCGTTTCTTGCTCCTCATAAAAATGCAAGGAGCAAACGAGGGAACAATTCCCATTTCAACGTGACAGAACTTTGACACCGTGTCTTGTCTGCAGGACAAGCCACAGCCCTGCCTGCCAAACTCGTGGAATACCATATACCATGAGGGGAGGACCAGAGATGGAGAGAGCAGAGATGGTACAACCTCCACTGCCCACCTTCCTCCCCAAACCTGGTACTCCCAGTGGGAACCCTTGCCAGGGCTCTGGAGCAGGTTCCACACCACAACAAACCCCTGCTCTCAGCTTTTCCTGTGTGAAGCTCCAGTTTGGTTCCCACCTTCAAGATGCCCAGAACTCCTCTGGTCCCTGTTGCTTCATCTATTCCCTCCAAACTCCAGCCACATTCCTGCTCTTTCCAGCTATTCATCCTGAAGCCCAAGATCCCAGAGGCACAATCCTTCACCCTGGAGTTTGACACAAAATCCCAACTCTCCCTCATTCCAATCTGCACTCAGGATCCTCACTGGTTTTCAGACACAACAGGGATCTTAAAAAGCATTGTCCACCCAAAGCTGTTCTATAATCCCAAAACACCAGCAATGCAGGGAATGGGTTGGACTCAATGATCTTGAAGTTCTCTTGCTACCTTGTGATTCTGTGCTAAGGAGTTTATCCAGACAGAATAAGCTGGGAGGAGGGATTGAGCTCTGGCCGGGCAGGAGCTGTAACAGAAGAGCCAACACTCGTGAGGAGCTTCACAAAAATGACAGCCAAGGAGTCAAGGGAGTATTTGACCACAAGAACACAGAAATGACCTTGGACTTGGAGATGGACCATGGAATGCCATGGCCTGGGGGCACAGCACCTGCCAGCAGGCAGGAACTCCCATCCCAGCACATCTACACCCTGAATATGCCGCCAGTGCTTTTGGAACAGGATTTGAGATGCTGCCAACATGCTGAGCACTGGGTCAAAATCCTCTCCCAAGGACTGTGCAGTCCCAGTTTGGAGAAGGCCAGGGAATGACACTCTGGGTCTTCCAAGCACGCCAGTAACAGATACCAACTGGAGACCAATGGAGAGGAGGGAGCAGGTTTTCCCAGGACTTACTGGTATTTTACATTTGGTACCCAGGAAAGCCAAGGTGTTTTGCAGGACAGAACCCTAAATCCAACTGCCAGTTCTCAACTCGAGCCAAAGTGATGGACAGGGAATTCGTTGCTATCAGAACAATTAAAACACCTTATAAACTTCCCTTCAGATCCAAAACTTTCCCTCTCTCTTCCTTCTTTCCATGTGGAACTGGGCTTTAAGCAGACCTATGACAGCAGAATCACACCCTGCAACTCCAAGTCCAAACAGGAATTTCCTCCTTTCCTCTAATCCAAACCTTCCTCAGCTCAAACTCAGCTTAGCTCAGTAAGCAACATCCCAAATACTTACATTTCCACCACTGACCCAGTTGAACACACCACTTGATTTTTAGTTTCAATCAGCTCAGGGAACCTGGAGCAAATGCAGGCAAACCTGGCAGGTAAGGACACGGCAGAGGGGCAGGCAGGTGGATTTGCTCCTGGTGGGAGGAGTGAAGTGCAACTTTGGAAAAAGGAGGTTCCAGCATTCCTTCAGACAGAGAGGATAACCTGTGGAGCCCTCAGAAACACTTTCTGCCCAAAACCTTCACAGAAAATTGGTTTCAGCACAAAATGGAACCAGGTCCACAGTCCGAATCCCTGGATTCCACACACCCCACAACTTTCCCTGACTGTAGGAGCAGCTCAATCACTAAATTTGACCCCAAACCAGCACCACCTCAAGCCATGATTTGTTAAACAAGGCTGTTTATCCATGCACTTGTCTAAGACACCCTTCCCTGGAGCTGCCCTGTGCTGAAGGGGACCTGGTGGCTCCCACAAGGACTTTGATGGGGGGACAATGCCGTGGAGGTGGACACGGCTCCAGCTGAGCAACAGCTCAAGCTTCCCATTCCTTACACCTGCTGGCACTGCAGGGAAAGCTCAAACACAACCCAGATGTGAGCAGAACAAGGTCAAAGCTGAGTTTAACACTGCACATGAAGACACCTGCAGTGAATTTTTTACTGGTAGCAGGAATAAGAGATTCCTGCTGCAGGCTCCGGGTCCGGCACAGCAGAGCCAGGGGAAGTTCCTCGCTGGGAACAGGCTGGTTAAATGCTGAGAGGGATCAATGTCAGTAAGGTAGGGAACTTAAATCAGTTCCTTTTGCCTCCCAAGGAAATCAAATTTAGCTGTGAAGCAGCGCCAGGCAGGGATCTGCTGTCTATTAGCAGGAATTCTCAGTTTTTCACATTTTAATTAGCTTTTGTAGCCCTTTGCAGGCCAATTTTCAGCCAGCTGGGCTACGCCCCCCTCCAGATGGAGGTCATGGGTTCTTCTCCTTCATTCCAGCAGCAATTCCTTCCTTATTTGAGCAGTTATATTCCCAAAATATTAATACATTTTATAAAACACAGCACACACTTGCTCTGGGGGAATGCAACCCTCAGCACTTCCTTACCAGCCATAGTTCCTCTTCCATCCTCCAGATGCACCATTGCTCTTGCTCCTCATGACCTGAAGCTTCTCCAGCATATCCAGAACAACATGAGGTCAATAGCACAATCTTCCTCAGGCCAGAATCCCTCTTAAAAATATTCCCCAAACCAGGAGCTGCTCCAACAAAGAGCTTCATGCCCCTGCTGCTTCCCTGGCAGCACCTCTGTTCCCTGCAAAATGAAGAACTGGGCTCTCTCCAGCCTGAAATCACCCTTGGGGCTCCTCCTTAAGAGAAAAACTCCTTTTGCCAGGTCTGAAAACACTTTCAGGAATATCTGGAAGGTCCTGCTAGTCATGGCAGGAACAATGACCTCAGCTGCTTCCACAACCAACATAACATGGACCATAACATGCACAGGGACCATTCCCAGAGGACGCTCTGGATCACCTCCACTGAAGGTGTCTTTTGCCACTCAACTCCTTCAACTCCCACCAATTCCAGACATTTCTCAAGAGACAGGAGCATTGACATCCCAACGTCAGGGAAGAGCAGCTGATTCAATGAACAGTCCCCTTTTTGAACCCATCTCCAAAGCAGATAAACACTCCAGGTGGCCAAGCCACCTCTTCCTGCAGGAGGTGACCAACCAGATCTTGCTCTGGAGTTTTCCACTGGGAATGTGGCTGAAGGATCCAAATGTATGGCATTTTCCAGTTCTTTGGTATTTGGCCTTTTATCTCCATTCTACATAACCCCATTGCCTGGAGTGGGACCCGCTGCAGCAAAGAATTGGTATGGATTCCCTCATGGATATGGATCCATATGGGAGAAAGTTACAGGAGAACATCTGTCAGACACTGGAGCTGATGCACTTCATTCTGCCCTTGCTCTCAGACAAACCCTCCTATTGGGCTTTGGGAGGGGGAAATATTAAAAAATCTTCATAAATTTAAATACCTCTGCTGTTCAGATAATTGAGCTGTTTAAGGAAGTATCCAAGGCCCGGTTGGATGGGGCTTGGAACAACCTGGGATAGTGGAAGGTGTCCCTGCCCATGGAAAAGGGGTGGAATGAGATGAGATTTGAGGTCCCTTCCAGGTCAAACCATCCTGGGATTTCATCATTCTATGATAAAGTTTTAAAACCATTTTTCCTTGCTCCATAACAAACCCAAGACTTCCTATCCAAGTGCAATTTTTCCCTTTTCAGCAGAAGGACTTTAAAATCCTCTTTCCTCAATCTGAATGTTAAATTTGGCCTTTGGTGGGGATTAATTTTTATGACGTTTTATTGGAAGAAGAACGGAAGGGAAAGAAACAGGAGGAGGGAATCAAGTAGTCCAAATTGAATTGAATAAAAATGAAAACAAGTCTGCTGAAAATGTAACACCCACAAAATAATGCATCCATGAAACAGTGTGGATAAACAGCCCACTGCAGCAACTGGGAAATAATCCAGGCATTACCCAGCCATCCACATCAAGGGTGAAGGTTTTAATGGCAATTCCCACACCTGCAGGGATGCCTGGAATTGTGGTGGGAGACAGTGACTGCCTGGTTAATTCTATACAATAATCTGCTCAAATAAATTACGCTCTGTTGCCTAATTAATCAGATCCCCTGCAATTAACGTCAAGGAGCCAATGACCTCATGCAGACAGGATTAAGAGCTCTGCAAGGCTCCGTTCCGGGCACAGCCATGGGAACAAGTCCCCGCAAGGCAGGGCTGGGTGCAGTGCCAGAGATGCTCCTTCATGCAGGAATTGCAAAACTCCACATCCTACAGGGGCTCCCTAGAAGCCAACTGGACATGGCATGGGAATGTGGGGAATAGGGAATGTCCCCTCGCGCTCTGGGTCCAGGGAGAACCAAGGGGCTTCTCAGCTCGTGGCACTGCCTCCAGATAAATGTCCTGCTTCCCAAAAATTGGATTATAGAAACGTGGAATGGTTGGGCTTGAAGGGACCTTCAAGAACATTTGGCCCACTCCTCTGCCATGGACAGGGACACCTTCCACTAGTCTAGGTTGCTCCAAGCCTCATCCAACCAAGCCTTGAATATTTGTAGGATTGAGGTATCCACCTCCACTCCAGGCACCCTGTGCCAGTGGTGGTAAAAACCACTCTTATTGTAAAAAATCTCAAATTCTACTGCTGTTTAGTCCCCTCCTTGCCTGGCTTCCCCTGCCTGTGTGAGCTCAGCAGCAGGAATTGTCTCCTCTGGAAGTGAGGACACGTGGAGCAGCTCCCACAGCCATGGCACCCACCAAAACCACCAGCATGAGGGGAAAAGAACACCCCAGCACCTCTGGGATGGATCCTTCCAGAAGCAAACCTGTGGCACCCTGGCCCACCTGCCAGCTGGGCCATCTCCTCATCCTTGGAATGCGCTCTGAGACATGTGAGCAGCTGAGGGAGTCAGAGGAGGTGGCTCCATGGAGCGCCTGGAGCGGTGCCATGGGATTGACCAGGCTGGCCCTACCCCACCATGGCCTGTGCACTGGGACAGCACAGCCCTGAGCTACGAGGGATCAGCTGAATCAGAAACGCCACGATGTGCTGTGGAAACTCTGGGAAGAGGAGCTGGGAGGAGCTCAGGAATGTGAGCTTTCCAAGCCGCTATCTCACAGCCGGTCCCAGCACCGTGCGCACCCCCGGCCGCCTCCAGGCCCAGCTCTGGGGCCATCAAACCCATCTCCACTTGCTGCTGCAAGTACCAGACAGTTCCTAATCACAACAACATTCCCCACTCGCTCTCCACATGGCAACAGCTCCGTTTTCCATCCCAAACAACCCATCCCAAGCCCCACGGCCCGGCCAGCGAGCGCGAGCAGCTGGCACGGCACAAGCGAGCGGATCGCGAAGCCGCGCACAGGAATTCCATCACCTTCCCAGCAAACAAACCTCAACCACGGCATTCCCGGCGCTCTGGCTGCGGGTGGGAGCCACGGCAGCCCCAGAGCAGAGGCTGAGGTGTGAGTTTGTGCAAGCCAAGCCTTTCTGAGCCTGGCTTTGAAGTGCAGAGACCAACGCACGTCTTCAAACAGCGCCCGAGGCTGCACAGCAGCATCGGCTCAGCGGCTCCCGCCATGCGCCGCAGCCCATCCAGATGTTTCCAGCCAGGCAGCCAGGCCAGCTGCGGCACAGCTGCCTCGTGTCGGGCTGGGGCAGCTCTTGGGAGGGAGCAGAGCTAGCTCAACATCCCCTATGACATGTTCTGACTCCGTGAGGCTGAAAGAAAAAGGTTTTGTGCTGGCTGAGTTGTTTGTCGAAAGGAGTTTAAGTAAGGAAAGTAGTAAAGGATTTAATATTTCAGCTCCTGGATGGTGCTCATGCCTCTGCAGCAGATGGTTCTCTATCCTGTGGTAAAACTGATGCACTGGGAGGTTAAAAGAACACAGAAGGTTAAAAAAATGGAAGGTTAAAATAAAAAGGGGCCAGAAAAAGAATTTCATGGAAAGTTCTGTCTATACCCAGTGGCTAAAATGAGGCTTACTGACTTGGACTATTTGGAGCTGGCCAGCAGCTTCTGACCCTGGAAAAGAGACAATTCCTGCAGCAAAGGGTGGGGAATTCAAGACCATAGGATCCCACATTGGTTTGGGTTGGAGGGACCTTAAAGCCCATCATGTTCTACCCCTTGCCATGGGGACACCAGGCCAGGCTGCTCCAAGCCCTGTCCAAGCTGGCCTTGGACACTCCCAGGGCTGGGGTGGCCACAGATTCTTTGGGTAACCTGTGCCAGGGCGCCACCACCCTCACAGCCAGGAATTCCTTCCCAATATCCCATCTATCCCTGCCCTCTGGCAGTGGGAAGCCATTCCTTGTCCTGGCACTCCAAAGTCACTCTCCAGTCTCCCACAAAACTCCAACACACAACTTGGGGTGACATATGAGCTGGGGGGCTGGAGGGGGGTCTCATCCAGGCACTCCTCACACTCACCAGTAACAGGAAATGCTGCTGTGGTGAAGGAAAATTAAGAAAACAACCCCCTCCTGCAGCCAGGGACTGTTTTCCTACTCCTCTGTGCAAGACAAGCAGTGACATCGCTTGGGGCTCAGCATAAGAAAAAAAAAAATACTGTTTACAGAGAGAATTTTGCAACCTCTCCTAATGTCATCCTGGGTCATATTTTGCCCATGATGGGGACACAAAACCTGAGGGAAACTCCAAAGTCTGTGGAGCCCCAGGGTGCTCCCTGCAGCTCCTGCCTGGACATGGAGAGGCATCACCACGTGCTGAAGAAGGACCCACAAACCTTCTAAAGGCTTGAAACTAAAGAAGGATGGAAAATGTTTAACTTTTGCCAGGAAAAAGTATCAAATATATCCTCCTAGGATTTTTCAGACAGCTTGGTTTGGGTTTGTTTGTTGTATTATTTTTTTTTTTTTTTTCCTGAAGTTGAAACTGGTTTCCTAAATCATCCTGGACAGACAAACAACCAGGGACATCACACAATTCAAAACCCAAACAAAGATGAGTCCACTGGTCAACTTTTGCTACAAATTGAGTGGATTAAACCCTTTATTTTTCAATAATGACCAGCCATGCTGCCTGCAGAACACCGTAAGGTCAAGGGCAGTATCTGGCTAAAATCCCATTCCCAAGGAGCAACAACACCAGGGACCAGCTGGAACCACCACTGTGGGATTCCCCAGGGGTGATCAGGTTCAGGATTTTTATTCCCCTGACCCCTGGGATCAGCCAAGCTGGGAAAAGCTCCCACAAAACAGCTCCAAACGAGAGGGATATTTTACCATAGCTTTAAATAAACAAGAGCAGAGGAGAGAGAGGAGATGCTGCTGGGAACTACAAAGGGGAACTGTAAACACAACAGCAGATAAAGCAGATGGATGTTTGAAACAACCATTTGCACTGAGGAAAACACATGGGATCCGTCCCCAAGCCCGCAGGGAATGAATTTACTGCAGCCAGAAACCACGTGCTGCAGTCAAATTTCCATTTATAACCATTACCTGCTAAGCCTGAAAAACCCACAAATAAAATCCAGGGCAGCAGAAATTTGTAACGTTGCAACAGGAAAAACCAAAGGACTGAGGATCCCATGTGGAGAGAAGGATACTGGGAATGCTGCTGCTGGGAGCTCGGGGTGCCCAAGGGCAGAAATGCATCTGGTGGGTTTAATTCCCAGAGAACTCGGACATCCAGCACCCAAAGGAGAGGGAAATGCTTGGTCTGGATCACATCAGCCTCAGTTCTGACTCTCTTTTTCTTTCTCCAGCAGAGCAAACAAATTGATTTTTATTATTAGCCTGGAGAGGTGCAGGGTGGAGGTGGGAAGTGAGTGAGCAGAGCAGGAACCAGCCTCTGGTGAGAGATCTTCTGGAAGAAAGCACACAAACTACCAATAAAACAGCCTTATAAAGTGAATTATTTGGGAATGACACCACCTTTTAACAATGGTATTTTGGTAGCAGCTCCCACTCCCCCAGCAGCACCTTCACCTATAGCTTGTGGCTGAATTTTAAAGTTTAATTAATTAAACCATGGCCAGGGAGGCAGGAGGAGAATGTATTGCTTTGGACCACAGTCAAATAACAGATGCAGACACTGGACTAACTGAGACACACTTGGCACTACTGGAATATGCCAGACTCCCAAAAAAGCCCATTCCCCACTTCTCTTTGCCTACACATGACAGCTCCTCACACAGGGCTGGGATTAAAGGGGGAACATTTCACCAGTGCTGGGAAGGGATCCTGAGGTACATGTGTGATCCTAGAGAAATTCAGGGAATTAATGAGCAGCCTCCCCTCCTTCCCAGATGCTCCCATATATCACTGGGCACGGACAGCACAGAGTCAGACAACTTTATGCAGCAAGGTCACCTTTCAAAAGGAGAAGCCACCCAAGGTCTCTTTCAACTTTTAGAGTGGAAGAAAAAAAAAAGAGAAAAGGAGAAAGAACATCTGAAAGGGATGAAACCCCCCAAAATTCACCTCACTGCTAACAAACAACTCCCCGCGGCCTGAGCGTGCAGAGCCGCCCCGAACCCGCTTCCTTGTGGGATGCCAAAAGCACTGTCAGTCTTGCATTCCCAGAGGAGAGGAGGGATTCCTGAACCAGCTGTCTGTGTGCAGACAGCTCCAGCAGCAAGTCCCAACACCTTCCCCTGCGGCCCTGCTTTCTGGCCTCACCCACAGCCGTCAGGGGCTCTTTGAGTGTTGACAAATCCTGTTCTGCACAGCTCCCCACCACGGGAAGCAACAAAAGGCTGGGCTGTGCTGCTGTGGATTAGCTGCTCTCATCCCTCTAGCCAGGAGCTGTGCCTGTTCCCTGCATTCATCAGGAGGATTCTTTAGCCAAGCATGAGGCAGAAAACACAGGGAAAGACAACAAACAGGGCTGCTCGTCCCACCCCACGCTCCACCAGAGGCACCAGGAGAACTAAAGTGGTCTTCACTTCAAGCATAGCCTCAAGCTGTGCCAGAGGAGGCTCAGGTTGGACAGCAGGAGGAATTTCTGCATGGAAAGGGTGGCCAGGCATTGAAGGGGCTGCCCAGGGAGGTTTGGAGGGCCCATCCATCCCTGGAGGTGTCCAAGAACACCTGGATGTGGCACTCGGTGACAGTGTGGTCCCAGGTTGGACTGGGTGATCTTGGAGGGCTTTTCGAAGCTCCGTGGTTCTGTGTGATAAGTGAAAAAGCAGCACTTACTGCAAGCAGAACATTCCAGGCAGGGAATGTGTGAGCTTCTCTCAAGCTGCTCCTCCACCTTTTTCCTTGTTCAGCACCTCCAGCACCTTTCCTGACCCTTTAGCTCTGCTGCAGCTGAAGCTCCATCCCTGTCCCAGCATCTTCTCTTGACACCAATGCCAGCTCATGTCTTTTAGCAGCAGTTATTCAATGACAAGCAGATTTTGAGACACGTCTCACGTGGCACTGGAGTCTTTCCACCAGCAGTCAGGGCAGCCAGCTCTTCCTGTCACAGCCAGACAAGGAAAACTGATCCAGGGAAAAGGGAAATGCACTGGCACAACGTGGCCACAAACACTCAAAGCCCAGAGCACAAGATCATGTCGCCAGGAGGACTATGTAGAATCCCAGACTGGTTTGGGTTGGGAGGGAAATTAAGGTTCATCCAGTTCCATTCCCTGCCATGGGCAGAGTCACCTCCCACTGTCCCAGGTTGCTCCAAATCTCATCCAACCTGGCCTTGGACACTTCCAGGGATGGGACAGCCACAGCCTCTGTGGCTCTGTGTCCATAGAAATGCTCATGGGCTAAGGATGGACAGTGCCCCTGCCCCAAAAACCCAATGTATGCACACAATATATAAATATAAATGTAAATAGAAACAGCAGCCTCTTTACCAACACTGGTACAAAACCAATATAAAACCAGAACAAGGCTCCACTTTCCCATCAGCAATACACACAACCCCCCAACACAAACACAAGCAGATCTGAGGCATCACTCAAGCCTGGCTGATGAATAATGTTGAGAATAATCCCTTTAACACAGCTCTGCTCCCCACTTCCCTCCTGGCCCTGCCCAGACACGCTCCCAGGCTGAGCTGCTCACCCAGGCTCTGATGTGGAGACACAGAATCCCACACTCACAGGATGGTTTGGGGTGAAAGGGACCCATTTGGGGTCGCCTTTGTCATAGGGCACATCACTGACCAGGCACAGCAAGCCAAAATGTCAGGGTCCATTGCCTGAACCAGAAATCCTCACTCCAACCCCCCCCAAATTCCAACAACATCACTCACAGTGTGTCATTTCCAAAGAAAAAGAGAGGCTAGAGGAACTGACAATAAAGACAATGAGAATCTGTTCTTAAAAAACACTGCTAGAAAAAACAAATTTCAAATTCAAGTTCTGTGCCTCTAACACACAAAAGCAGCTTATCATGTTATGAAAACCCTCTAATTTGAAGTGAAAAAACCCTAAACCACACAATTATCAAACTGCAGGCACTAAATCCTGTGTCTTCCCTAATTTCACAATTTTTCTTTTGTTAATCACTGATTAACACTGCAAACCCCAGCAGAGGGCCCTACCTGTCCCTTTACACTACAAAGCAACTGAGAAAAGAGGAAAAAAGCTTTTTCCTTTCTTCAGAATCTCTAGTTTGGGTATAATAAATCCCTCCTAAACCAGCAAAGTGTGCTCTTAGCAGGTGCTGCCACAGCAAGATGCTCCTCCTTCCCAGTTTACCCCAAAGTCAAACAACTCATGCTAAATTAATTCTTATTTTCTATACAGCCAATGCTCAGAACCTATAGCACCCAGGCTGGATTTCTCCTGGCAAGCCAATCCAAATAATCATATAGAGAATAAAAACAGACATAAACAAGACACAAACCTCATGGTTTCTCAAACTTTTAGAAGTTTAGTTGGGCAAGAGTGAGAAGCAACCAGTGGAGCAATAGGAGCCAGAGGTAAAAATAAAAATGCGGAAAAAGGGAGCATAAACCAACATGGAAAACTCCCTGCTCCAGCAACAGAAATTAATTAATTACTCTTAGTTTGTGCATGACCTGGCCACGAAAATGTGATTTCCAGCACTGCTCCTCGAGGTGTTGATGCACACCAACTTTATTTCTTTTAAAAAGAAAATGATAAGTGATGACTTTTATTTCAGTTATCTCAGTGTTTCTGTGTCCTCTACAGACACAGGTCCTTGGTGGTGGTTTTCACTCTGATCCAGGAGGGATCTCAGGAGGAAATCAAGAAGGGAAAGCCACTTTAAGTTTATCAAACTGCCCAAGAGCTGGCAAAGACCTGAAGCTTTCAACCTGCTCCATCACAACCCCAATTTCCAGGCTACAAACCTTTGGGACAGACCTTTTTAACCTTCAAAACCCAACCTGCTGGGGAACATCCTCTACAGTACCATCTCACTGAAGGAATTTCGACAAATCCCTTGGGATGCAGAACATGAATCCGAGGATGATCCTGAAACCCCAACCTGGCATCTCAAAGATGCAGGGAGAGGCACAGATGTGCAGAACTCTCCCTGTTTGTTTACTGACCATCAGAATTCCTGCTGGATCAGCTCCCAGGGACCCACAGGCTGTAAATCCTGGCAGCCCTGATCCCTGGGAACACGTGCTGCCCCCCACTAATGCCTCCAGCAGCTCGGCCCCGGCTCCTGCACCACGCCAAGCCTCGGCCCCAGACGCTACAAATTAGTTCTGACTATAGAAATCCCAGCCATAAGGCTAAACCCAGAATGCCAAACAATAGAAGGGAATCTAAACCTCACCCAGAGACCATTTGCTCACAATATAGTTTTTTTATAATGTTTGCCGCATAAATCACAGCAGAAGTGGCCTGGGTTTGATGATTTCATTTGAGGGTGGACATGCAGACGCCTCTTTTAGGGCCATAAAAGAATTTTCCAGAGCCACCTTGAGTGCTCTGCAGCAGGAGGGGATGTACTGCCACAGGAGCCTCTGGAAAATACCTCCAGCCCCTCAGGAATGTCTGGGGCACAGCACAATTCCCAGCCCCTTCACCCACGGATCAGCCTCAGGTTGAATTTCCAAACTATCACAGAATAATCCTGGAATGAGTTGGGTTGGAAGGGACCTTAAAGCTCATCTCATTCCACTCCTTTCCCACCTTCCACTATCCCAAAAACCTTTTCCAACCCACCCTTGGACAATTCCAGGGAACACTCCCACCAATCTGCCTCCACCCCAACCCCTCAGTGCCTCCAAAACAGTTGCCAGAGCATGGAAAAATGGAACAGATGGACAGCAAAGGCACCATCCTGCCTGCACATGTGCTGCCAGCAGTGCAGGATTTTGCTGCCTTCTAATGCAGGATTTTGGGACACCTCTCCCACCCAAAGCAGTTGAGTTTCCCTTCAGCAGCCTTGTCCCAGTGAAATCCCAGCTTCTCCCCGAGCTGCTCTGGCAGATTGGGATGCCTTTTTTTCATTAAATCCCTCCTTCCAAGTTAAGAGCTTTTCCTAAATTTAATTTGAGTGAATCACTTTCTTGCCAAAGGAAAAAAACAAATCAAAGGTTTATTCTGATGCTATTGAATTCAATGCCTGTAAATTTAATTTCTATCTGTACTTTTGTTTAAACATTTTATGGTGTTAATTACAACAAACCATGCAAATTAGGCTGCCAGTGGAATAAAAGGCCTGTTCTAACAGATAATAAATAGCTCTCAACCATAAGCTCATTAAGATGCTGTTCAAGTGCGTGCTCCGACTCCCAGGTTGAGATCAAAATCTGCATCCTAAAAACAAGAGGATCTTTGGGGCAGCACAAGCTGCTGGCACGGAATATTGCATTCTTTCCAAAGGAAGATCCTGGAGCAAGAGGATGGTCTGAAATCCAAACCCTCAGTGTCTGGTTTGGGGCTCCATCAGAGCTATTTTAAACAGGTACCACGAATCCTACACATTATTCCTGCTTATCCATGAGCATTTAAATGTCAAATAAATGTGCAAATAAATTACTTCTTTGGTTGAATCATCGATACCCTCCAAGCCCTGCTGCCCTGAACCCCTTCCTTAAATCCACAGGGAAAACCAGCTGAAGTGTCAGACACATTCCCTGCAGGAGAAGCTCAGCACTTTTCTGGTTTTCCACAAGGTTCCATTCTCACCACCCCAAAGGAGGCTGGAGACCAACACAGACCAAGGAGAGGCAGGTGGGATGGAGAGATCTGAAATGGCTCTGTCTTTACAAAACCTGGGAGAGATTCCATGGACACAGAGTGAAGCTCTCCCTGCCAGCTGCAGGTCAGCCTCAGGACAGCATTTTGAGGACACCCGGTTGATCCTCCCCTTGTGATCCAAGAGCCTGGGAGAGAGGAAGGTCTCCTGCCTGTCTTGTGGACCTGATACACTGCTGACACTGAGACTGAGAGGAATTACCATTCCAGCTGGGAGCAGGTGATCCATTGACAGGAATTCCAACAACCAATATCCCAGGGAAAAGGAGTGCGCCCATGTGTGGCACATGGAGACCTGCACATCCCACAGGGATTTGGGAATGTCCTCCCACCCCAGGGGCAGCCCTGAGCCTCATCCTGCAGCCACAACCAGGGAGGGATGGGGAGATCTGGAAAGGAATCCAAGTTGGACAGGGAGCCAAGGAAAGCTTTTCCTCACAGGGAATGTGAACAACACGGTCTGTGCTCTGGACCTCGCCATCCTTAACTGGGATCTGTCACCAAACTGGCCAAGCACCAAGATCCTGCCAGTGCTCCTTCCCTCCTGCCTTTTGGAAGGACACCAGCCCCAGTGCCAGATGCAATTGTCCCCCTGATCCTCGTGGGATGCAGCCTCAGCCTGAGGAATGTCCCTTTCCTCTGGGCTCATCCGGAGACAAGGATGTGGAACATCTCCACACTGACAGCTCCCAGCATCACAGTCCCCATCCCACTTTCTGCTGGAGACAGGCTGTGCCTGGAGCCCAGCTCAGCAAGCACAAACAGCTTTGATGCTCAGATTGCTCCTACAGGGAATCATCCCCCCTCACCAACTGGGAATTGAAGTAGTTAAAAACACCAACCATGAATCCAACGAGTTTATCCTCAGCACCACCCCTGGCTGTTCTAGGGATTTGAGCCATGTCCTGCCCAAGGAAAAAGATGGATTTACCACAGAGAGGAGACCACCAGCCACAGCCCCTTCAGGCACCACCTCCCTGCTTTCCTCAGCACAGCAACCCTGGGCAGAGCACCTCCAGCCAGCCACAGATGTTCCAACCACACATCTGGCACATCAATGGCTTTCCTCCATTCCCTCTGCATGGACAGCGACTCCTTGATCTCCTGATTTAATATGGATTTCAAAACAAAGCACAGGCAGGTGTTTCCCTCCACAGTTGGGCTTTTGGCTCTCTTTGAAAGGCCAGAAGAGCTCAGAGAGCTTTAGGCAGAGCTCAGAGAGCTTTAGGCAGAGCTCTGGCTGGAGGTGGTGGCTCAGGGGATCCAAATGGAAAATGTTGGCTCAGCCAACTCTGCCTGGCACAGAGGCTCCTCAGCACCAACATCTCCCCATTTAAGAATGGGGTGAAACTCCCCAACCCAACCATCTCCTCCTGCTCTTCAGGGCCTTTCCTGTGTCGAGAGGAGGGAACAGAGCTGGGAGAGAATCTGGAGCACCAGGAGCAGCTGAGGGAGCTCAGCCTGGAGAAAAGGAGGCTCAGGGGGGATAATTTGGCTCTGCACAACTCCTGAAAGGAGGGGACAGCCAGGGGGGTCAGGCTGTGCTCCCAGGAACAGGAGGAGACAGAACAGCCTCAGGCTGGGCCAAGGCAGGTTTAGCTGGATATTAGGGGAAATTTCTTACAGAAAGGGTTGTCCATGCCTGGCACAGGGCTGAGTCTCCATCCCTGCAGGGGTTTAAAAGCCATGTGGATGTGGCACTTGGGGATGTGGGCCAGAGGTGGCCTTGGCAGTGCTGGGGAAAGGTTGGACTCAATGATTCCAGAGGGCTTCTCCAACCTGAAACATCCTGGGATTGTCTGGAACAGAAAATGAGGCCACAGCCAAGGAAAAAGGAGAGTTTTGAAGGTGAGGTGGGTGCACAGAGCAGCACTGGGCCCTTTTAGGAGCACTCAGAGGTCTGGAGAAGGTTGGGTCAGATCAAGCCAAGGGTGCCTGGAAGGGTGAGATGCCTCCAGTTCCCATTCTGGAAAACATAAGCCTCATTTGTCCTTCCTGGAAAAGAATGGGCAGCCCGAGAGAGGTCTGGTAGGTTGGAGCTATAAAAGAGAATAGCAAAACATAGCCAAGAAGGAATTTTCCATTCAGCATTAATTAGTTTCCATTAACACCCAATTGCACGGCTCACTTTTAGAAGAAAAGCTCTTTTGTTCCAACTCCAGGGGCCGAAAAGGGCAATGAAGGGCTGAAAATGCTCTTCCCAGCGAAAGAAGAAGCATCAGGGTTTGTATTCCTGATATTCCTGGGGTTCGAAGATGTAGGGAAGTCACTTAAATGCAGAGCTGGGTCTCCTCCTGTTTAATTACTGCCAAGTAATTTTGTCATCAGTGTAGGAAATTCTAGAGAAAAGCAGCAGCTGCATGAGCATCTTCAGTACTAAACTCTTTCCATACTTTAGGATAATTATTTGGAAAGAAACCTGGAATGGTTTGGGTTGGAAGGGACCTTAAAGCCCATCCAGTTCCACCTCTTATCATGGGCAGGGACACCTTCCACCAGACCAGGCTGCTCCAAGCCCTGTCCAACCTGGCCTTGGACACTTCCAGGGATGTAAAAGGAACATTCCATGCTTGGAACAGGGAAGCAAATCCAGTAGGATCAGATTAATAAGGAAATAAACAGAAAAGTGACTCTGCCCATCTTTCCTAAAGACCAACACTCCAAAAAATTAAATTAAACAAATGCTGAGCATTTCCTCCCCTCATTTCAAACCCTTCCATGCTGGATTTGAGAGTTTTTCAGGGATTTCCAGCTACGTGCAGCACAGGGGATGGGAATCTCCATTTCCAGGTGGCAGCAGCCAGGACTGGGCAGGAATAGAGAGGAGCAGGGAATGCTCAACCCCAATTCCCAGGCAGTGACATGGAACAGTGCAGCAGCACAGAGCTCAGAGCCCCTCGTGTGCCCTCCAAGAGCCTGCAGACAATGTGGGGCTGCAAGAGGCAAATCCTCAGCCCCTGGGTGCCCCCATCCCTCCTTGGGAAGGCAGCTCAGGAAGGGCTGGGACACATCAGGAAAGTTTCCACATCTGCTCCCACAGCCCAGGCACATCCAGCAGCTCCCACTCCCTCCAACCCTGCCATGGGGGGCACCCCAATCCCTGGGTACCCCTGGAAAGCCACCAGGCACCACATTCCCTGCTCTGCTCCCTCCAGCTCGGCAGGTCCCACATATCCATGCTCCACTACACAGCCCAAAATCTGCTTTGCTAGGGGTTTTAGGTTGGGTTTTTTTTTGGTTTGGTTTTTTTTTTTTTTAATTTTAATACTATGTTTAAAGTTGTATATTGTTCCAAAGTTTCCTTGTTTCATGTCATTGTTTGTTACTGTGCTTGAAAGTTGGCACATATTTGTTCAATTAAAGATTTATTTGCACTATTTGTTGAATAAAGATTATTCTTGCTAAAAGCTAAATAAAGTTTCATAAAAACTCACACGTCCCATAAACAAAATACAATGTCCTTTCCAAAAAAGCGTTGCACAAAACATTTCAAAATCACTCAATTCATTAGACAATAAATCCACACACAAAATAACCAGGCCTTGCCAGAATACATCATAAAATCTCATTACAACACTTTCAGGCCGGGGCTTCAAAGCAGGAACACAAAGGCTCCACCAACCCCTCAGCCTTGAAAAATCGCTGCTGGCGTGGCCAGAGCGAGTCCCTGGCACCCTCCAAAAGCCCTGGCACCTCCTGCAGCACCCATGGGTGCCAATTCCCTGCCCCCAGGCCACTCGGGTGGCTCCAGGCCAGCGGGGCCATTGTGGTCAGAGTGGGGATGCCGGGCATCACATCCCAGCTCTCCCAAAGCACGGGAGCAGATGGAGAGCAGGGCTTCCCAAATCAGCACCACACGAGCCCCTCTGGGCACTGCAGCTACAGGAGGAGCTTCCAAAGCCACGGATCCATCCAGACCCCAGCACAGTATCCAGGCTGGGGATGGGACAGTTGTGAGGTGAGGAATAAGTCCTTGAAGGCTGAGCTGAGGTTTGGGGCAGGAAGGGATGTTACAATGCACTTAGGGAATCCCAGCTGTGGAAAAGCATCCCCAGACTCAGAAATGCTTCCAAAGGAAAATGGCAGCCCCGGTGGTTTAGTTGGACCTGGCCAAATGTCAGCCCTGACCATGGCAAAGGCACCATCAGCACCAGCCTTTGTCACCCTGAGGGCATCTCAGCCTGGCACACAGAGGGACTGTGGCACTGCCACTGCCACCATCACCAAAATTACCATCATGGAATATCCTGAGCTGGAAGGGACCCCCATGGATCATCAGTCCAGTTCCTGGCCATGCACAGACACCCCAACAATCCCACCCTGTGCATCATCCCTGTGCATCATCCCACCCCTGGGAGTGTTGTGCAAATCCTCCTGGAGCTCTGGCAGCCTTGGGGCTGTGACCATTCCCTGGGGAGCCTGTTCAGCGCCACAACACCCTCTGGGGAAAGAACTTTTTCCTAAAATCCAGCCTAAAGGAGTTTCGGGTAAACCTCTGCCCCCAAAACAAAGCTGTGCCATCACACACGATCCCTGACCATGAGCAATCCCAGCCTGTGAAAAGCTGTGAAAAACTGACATTTTCATTTACAATTGCACAACACCTTGACTCTTCCATCAACCAGAATCTGTAAGCTGGAGAGGTTTTGGGGTTTGTTTCCCTGGCTTTAAGTGCTGAGGGCTCTCAGAGAGCAATGGCAGTGCACTGGCTGTGCTCCCTCCAGCACAAATCCCAAACTTTATGGATGTACTTACCCACTCCCCTCTGAGCAACAGCTGTCCATGTGGATTTGGTTAGCTGGGAGCAGCTACTCCACAGCAGCACTGGAAGAAGCCCCTTGTGCCCAGGAGCCCTCAGCAAATCCCAAAAGAAAGGGATGATGGAGCATGGAGGGGATGGCAGTGCCCCAGCTGGGTGTGACAGAGCGCCCAGGCTCTGCTGAGCAAGGGAAACTCTGGAATAACGTTAGGAGAACCTGCTGGGAGAGGGATGAGGCTGTGGAATTGCTTTCCAAGAAAAATGGGTGCAGAGCTAGCTCTGCTGCCTGAGCAACACAGGGAATTAAGGAAAGGAGCAGAAAAGGTTGTGGAATTAGATGATCATCAAGGCCCCTTTTGACCCAAACCATTCTGTGGCTCCACAATAACAGAGAACACAGCACAGATGCCCCATCGCCTGAAAAGCCAGGACACATTTTCCACCTGGAAAAGCTCTCTGACTTCATTAGAATCAACTGCTAAAGCTCAGGACACAGGAGGAAGGATGGGGACAAAGGCGCCCGAAGGACAAAGACCCCTGAAATGGGTCTTGGTGAGGAGATCTGAGGTACACAAAGGTTCACAGGGTTAAAACTCTGCTTTTTCCTGCCTCTTCAAGCACATAATCACTTGCTTTAGTTGCTAGAGACGCCTCCCTCCCAGTTCTTGGGGATTATATTGTCTCAGCAGGCAGAGGGGGATGAACTCATCGTGGTTTCCCAATCCTGACCAGGGGCTCTGCGAGCTACTGGCAATACATATAATAAGTTATTATGCAAATAAAAACTGGACCCGGCCAAGGGAAATATGCTGGCTCTTCAAGTCCCATCTGCATCCCAGCAAGGATCTCAATGAACTTTAAAATCCTTATTGTCACCACAATGGGCAATATTATATTCTAGTTTGGATCTGTTCCTTCGGAGCATTAGCTCTCATTTGGAGATATTTTTAGATTTTCCTATCCCACTCCTCATTATGAAACACTGAGCTGCAGATTGATTTATTTCTTAAAAGCAAGTTGCTGTTTTCCCAATAACAGATTTAACAAATTTGTTCCACCTGTTCAGCTATGCTTCCAATGTCTTTTTTGTGGTTTCATTGAAGTTTTTTTTAATCCAAACCTCAAAGCCTCTAAACTCAGCATTAAAAGACAAGCTCAGCATCATCACTACCACTCACAATTCAAATGCTGCTCCAAATTACTGCAAGCTTTCATTTGTAAGTCGATACAGACACCAAGATTATGGAGCTTAATGGCTGTGGGCACAAACACACACTCTTCCAAGGGCATTCTCCTACTGGAAATCCTGCCTTGCTGGAGCAGGGACTCACTGCCTCATCCTCTCCATCCTTCTCCCTCACCCCAGCTGACCCCAGCCCCCAATGGCAAACAGAGCTACTGAAAGAGAAATTAAATCATCCTCTATATTAAATAATTCTATATTCACCAGAGCCCCTTCAGCTTAGTGTTTTCCATCATTTTATGGAAGAGGCTGTGGTTGCCTCATCTCTGGAAAGGTCCAAGACCAGGCTGGAGCAACCTGGGATAATGGAAAGTGTTCCTACCCATAGGAAGGGGGCCGGTCCCATCTTGACCCACTCCACTGCTTCTAAGAACAGTTCATTTGCTTGAACAACCTCTTTCTGTGCAGCCTTAATTCATAACTGACCATGTGAGAAGTCTCAAAAGAATAATTTTTAGCTTTCCCAAACCATCTCTCAGCAAATATTTTAGGAGCAGCATTTCAGGGCAGCAATTTCCTGGTGGGTGATGGGAGTGCACAGGTGTGCACAAGAGCTGGCCAAAAATTCTGCTTCATTTATGTGCAAATGGTTCTGTTGTGGAGATTGCAGAGGGAAAGGAAAAAACAAGGATTCTGTATGAAATAACCCAAGTTCTTCCAATCCGAGCATGTCAGCACTGAGCAATGACAGTGGAAGTCTGAGAAAAATCATGGAATCATTGAGGTTGGAAAAGCCCTCTGAGATCAGAGCCCAACCACTCCCCCAGCACTGCCAAAGCCACCACTGACCATGTCCCCAAGTGCCACATGCAGCTACAGGGATGGTGACTCCACCACTGCTGTGCCAGGGCTGGAAAACCCTTTCCATGCAAGGTGTCCCTTAACACCTCTTGGCCAACAAAGCCCAATCCTGCTGATCTTCTGCAGATGCAGCAATCAGCTCCTCCTGAGCAGCCTGACAGGCTCCTCTTCCCCATAGACACCAACCCTGGGAGAACTTGGTGGAAAACTCCACGAGGAGCCCAAACTCAGCCCAGCCCAACGAGAAATTCCCGATCTCCGAAACGAGCGGCACAATGCACTGGATGTAAAGATAAATTGAGTGACTGCTCATCCTCCTGCAGCTCCAGCTGCCACACACATCTCCACTGGCTCTCCAACAGAGCTCCCTAAATCACTCAGCCTGTGGGGTGAAGCCCTGGCTACACCAAGCCCTGCTGAACCAACCAACCTAAAAGCCACCACATCAGAAGCTGCCGGGGACACAGGACCAACAGGGCATCACAGAGAACATGGCCAATCTCTTCCATCTCTAAACCGCCATAAATCTTCCCCACAGAAGTTCAAGATCTTCAAACCCAGAGAAGTGGCCTTAAAAAAACCCCAAACATCCAAGCAATGGCCCTGGGTTTTGTTCCATCTCAGGCGCCCGTCAGGCTGACACGTCCCGACACGAGAGCCCCGGGGCCAAAAGGGACACGGGGACATCCAGCTCAGCCACGGCTCCTCCTGCTCTCAGACCTCTCCCTGGAGCACAATTCCCTCCACAACCAACCTCTTTATCAGCAGGAACATTTCAGTCGGGGTAAGAGCAGAAGTAAAATCCAGGGAAGGCAGATTTCTGGAGCAGCAGTAACTGCAGCTCTGTTCTGGGGACGTCAGGCATATTTCATGGGAAGATGTCAGCTCCTCACATTTAATGCTGACACTGTCATTTGCCCTTCAGCGAGAAGAAAGGCATGTAAGCAACACAAACCAAACTGAAATTTCCCCATTGCAAAGCATTCCTGCCAGGAATCACAATCCCAGTGTCATGTTTCTTATGCCCTTCCTTCCACAATAGCCCTCGAAGGCCGCACTTCCAAAGTTTTATTGCTCAGAATTCCTCATGCCGGAGTTCACAGAGCATCCTGGACACCCTCTGGACCAGTTTCAGGCCAGTGCCTTTCTATATCAGAGTGAAATCAAAGGGAGCAGCTGGATCACGACCAACTTTACAGCTTTATTCCAAATTTTTCGTGTCAAAGTCCCACTGTTTCTCACAAATGCAGTTTTGCTTCATTCTGCAAACACACACAACCAGGACAGAGGGATTGGTGGATGAACATGTGACACAACACCCTCACAGAAACATTTATTCCCATTTAATAACAGTTCAGAACTATTGAATAGAATCCAGCCCCAGCACATGGGGAGCCCAGCTGGGCTGAGGGTTGAGATGACTTTTGGGGTCTCAGGAAGGGCTGCCCCTTCCAAAGTCATTTTTTACTGCCCAACCCAAACATTTTCCTTTAGTTTTTTCTAACCCCCCTCTTTCACCTGCCTCTAAGAGCCTCACAGAAGTTAGAAGTTAAAACCCTTCCAATCCCAGTGTTTTTAAAACTCTGATTCAGGCACTATCTCACCACATTTGGCCACGCTCCAATTAACTCCTAAATGCCAAGGAGTCAAACAAAAAGCAAAAATCATTTGTTATCTCTAAGCTGACAAACCCTGCAGTGGGTTTTTTGTTGCTATTGTTCTCCAGGTTTGGGCTTTTTGAGCACTTCATGATAAGAAAATTGTTCGGTAAATATGTCAGGAGCCCTTCCCTGTCAGCCGTCATCGCCTCCGGGTGTGACTGCTGCTCACAGACATCAAAATTTTTGCTATTTGCCAGATTTCAGAAAGCAAACTTGGATCCCCTGGGAGATACCTGGCTCTGCTCGTGTGCACCAGCAGCAGGAATTTTTAACTCCTTCAGTACCTGATCCAGCTTGAAGCCACACGGGATCTTCAGAGGGATCTGACTGAAGGGTAGCTGCCCCAAACACCCCATGAACCCTTGTTAGCAGAATTATCATTTATAAATTGGGGTTTCTGCATCTTCAGAGATGGGCAAAAAAGAATTTTGAGTCAAAACAACACAACAGAGAAGCCCATGGTCAGAGAGTGGGGGGTACACCAGCCCAGGGGTCTCTGGGGTTCTTCTCCTGAACCCATCTGCACAAAACCGGGCTCAGAAAGCCTCTTTTAGGAACAAGTTCTTTAATACTCCAGCAAAAATCCCCCTGGGTCCAACATTTTAGGTACCAGAGGAGAAACACTTGAGTTAATCTCAGCTTAATGTGACCCTCAGCAATGGGATTGCAGAGTGACCCCACAGCCATCGTGTGAGGTGCTGCTGCCTGGAGTGGGGTGAGGATGGAGGGAAACTCCACATCACTTCCCAACAGCCCAGTTATTGCAGAGAGCAGGAGAAAAGCTGCCTGGGATCATAGGGAGGAAAGAGTTGACAGCTCTTTGCTGCATCCAGCGTCATTTTCCTTGGCAAATCCAGGCTGTTGTTGGAACCGGGCGCCAGACGGGATCGGAGCTGAGCCGGCAGGAGCAGCGCTTGGGATTTAACACTTGAAGGCCTCAAGAGCTTCCCAGAGCTCCTCCTGCAGCTCCATCCCAGCCAGGACAGGGACATAGCACATCTGGAATTGTCCAAGCCCTGCAGCCATGCAGGGAGTGTGAATGACCTGCCCAGCACCTGTGCCTGAAGTGAAATTCTGCCTTTATTGGGAATGTGCTGGCTCCCAACATCCCTGGCAGTGGCACAGAGATCCTCCTGCCCCTCTGCTGCTGAGCCTGGAATAAGGAGCAGCCCCTGGGGACATGGGGGAGATGCCCTGGACTGAGCCCAGAGTGCTGGATTCCATCCAGGGGATGCAGGGATTACACCAGGCAGCATTCCTGCAGGTGCTGAGCACGGAGGCTCTCCCACCTCCTAAGCAAAATCCACCCTGCCAGCAAAAGGTTGAGTTTTTATCTCGGTTTCAGCATCTCACCAGGCACAGAGGCCAAGCTCAGGATTAGTGCTGAGCTCCCAAGGCTCAGTTGATGCCTTCAGTTCAAGGACTTTACTGCACACGTTCCCTTTCCAGTGAATGAAAACAATGGTTTGGGTGGGAAGGGGCCTTAAAACCCATCCAGGGCCACCCTGCCATGGACAGGGACACCTTCCACTGTCCCAGATTGCTCCAAGCCCCATCCAACCTGGCCTTGGACACTTCCAGGGATAGAACAGCCACAGAATCTGTGCCAGGGTCTCACCACCCTCACAGGGAAGAATTCCTTCCCAATATCCAAGCTAAATCAATCCTCTTAGTTTAAACCCATCACCCCTTGTCCTTTCACCATCAAGTCCTGCACAGTCCAGGAATCTCTGCAGGAATCATGCTCTGAGCCAAAACAACTCCTGTCAACAACAGGAGAAAACCCCAAGTTGGCAATAAAGATATTGTTCAGAAGAAGATTCAATATTCCTTTAAAAAGGACAATTACCAGCTTTAAATTTTGCCTTCCTGCCCCACTAGGAAAAAAAATAATCCCCTTTTGACCTTAGAAATCTGCCAGAATTTACTCAGAGGGCACGTGGAGGTGATTCCTGATGGGCTTCCCTCCCCTTTGGATGGGATCTCCCCCCTTCCCAGCAAGAGTTAACACCCCAGACAGACAGAGCAAGCACCAACAAGCCCATCCACAGCCCCAAGGCAGCCAGCTACTCATTGAGTTCATTATCACTCAAAAGATACAAACAGCTGCAGTAGAAAACCCAGCTCCTCTCTTCACCCTGCTCTCCAAATGCACCTCATCAGCTGCACGCCCAGCGATTCCCTGTCTGATCCCATTTTTCTCTCAGAGGTTATGTTTTATGGGAAAACGTGAGAATTCAAGTTTCCCAAGCAGAGCCTTCCTGCAGCCCCAGGAACAGCAGCAACTGCAGTAAAAAATTAAAATAACCCCCTGATTTTTCAGTCTAAGCTGTTCCATCCTCTTGGGTTGGCAACAGTTCCAGCTGCCAGCTTTAAATGCCTTATCCTATTTTCCTATCCCATGGGAAAATTAGAATACAGCACTGGTTAAGGGAACCAGTAGCTCAGCAACTTGTTTGCAAAGTTGAAGGAAATAATTGCTCTGAAATGATTTCCTGGATGAATTTCACTGAGCCTGGCACGTGGGGAAGACTGGAAAGATCACAAAGGTCTGTTTAGGCCATTTAGTGCCTACCCCACATCCCTGGCTCCACACTTTCCTGGGAAACCCAGGGAAAGCTGCTGCTGCCTCATGGATCAGAAAACATAAGGAAGAATTCAAAGATTTAGTCATTATTAGAAAATATAAATATTATTACCAAATAAGAATGAGATTCAAAGATCTGATTTTTTTTTTCTGGACAGGGTACTCTGATCTTCTCAGCTTTCTGGGAAGAAATGCCAGAATTACCTAGTTAAAACAAGAACTGGAAAAGGAAGAAGAGACAACTGGGAAGATGCCCTAAGAAGTTGCCCCATCCCTGGAAGTGTCCAAGACCAGGCTGGAGCAGTTTGGGGCAGTGGAAGGAGTCCCTGCCCATAGTAGGGGATGGGCTTTAAGGTCCCTTCCCACCCAAACCATGCTGGGATTGTGGGATGAAGGAGCACAATGGGGTCTGTCTGACACAGCAGCTCCCCAAGCCTCTCACCTGCAGATAATTTACAACCAGAGCCTGTATCTGCTCCCAGGTGGGTTTGACTTCCAGCCCAGCTCAGGGAACACCTTCCCTGTCTCCCCCCTCCCTTTGTGCCTCAGGAGAGGCTCAAAACCCAGAGGTGACAGGAATTGCAAAGAGGGATTAAAGGACAAAGGCAGCACTCAGGGACAGCACCCTGCTGGCCTGGCACATGGGATTTAACCCTGCTGTCACACAGTTACGGGATTTAACCCCTGGGGCACCGGCACTGCCCGGGAGGGGAGCCAGGAGGGCTCTGAGCTCCCAAGGGCCATGCAAGAGACAGCTCTGGCAGGAGGCAACTCTTCCCTGGTCCTCTCCTCCTCCATCCTGGGAGCATCCAGCAGCTTCCAGCCATTGTGGCCACTGTACTGCCACACCACACAGTGACCACAGCCCCACACAGCACAAACAGCCCCTGCCCTGTCCACCATGGCAAAGCCAAGTCACACAACAGCCACTGCCACAAAGCCACCGAGCCACCATGGCAAAGCCACGGAACGTGGACCCTCCACATGGACATAAACCTGCAAAACATGGACATGGGCCTGCACACCATGGACACAGCCCTCACACCATGGAACACAGGCCACCCCCATGGACATGGGCCTGCACACCATGGAACACAGACCATCCCCATGGACATGGGCCTGCACACCATGGAACACAGACCATCCCCATGGACATGGGCCCTCACACCATGGAACACAGACCATCCCCATGGACATGGGCCTGCACACCATGGAACACAGACCATCCCCATGGACATAGGCCCTCACACCATGGAACACAGGCCATCCCCATGGACATAGGCCCTCACACCATGGAACATAGACCATTTTCATGGACATAAACCCACACACAATGAACATGGACCCTGCCCATGGACATAAACCTGCATAAAATGGACGTGGACCCTCACACCATGGAACACAGGCCACCCCGATGGACATGGGCCCTCACACCATGGAAAACGGGCCCTCCCCATGGACATGGGCCCTCACACCATGGAACACAGACCATCCCCATGGACATGGACTCTCACACCATGGAAAATGGGCCCTCCCCATGGACACGGGCCCTCACACCATGGAACATAGACCATTTTCATGGACATAAACCCACACACAATGAACATGGACCCTGCCCATGGACATAAACCTGCATAAGATGGACATGGGCCCTCACACCATGGAACACAGACCATCCCCATGGACATGGGCCCTCACACCATGGAACCTAGATCCTCCCCACACCACACAAACCCTCCCCATGGACACAGACCCTCACCACAAGATGCCACCTCATGTCATGCACTGTCCACAGCTGCAAAGCCACAAACTCAACCCCACACCACGCAGTGAACCCCAATCCTCACGGGATCCTCCCAGTTCAGCAGACTCTGGGATTCCACTGCAAGAGCCACCCCCAAGGAGTGCATCTCAGCTCCATGCCCAGAGCTGAGGTGCAGCCAGGCAGGAGGATGCTGACAATCCCATTTGGAAGGTGTTATAGGCCTGGCACCCCATCAATAGGGTCCTGCATCATTACGACTTTGCACTTATAACAGCGTTTCACTGGGGCTTAGGGAAGGAGCTCGTTTCCATCCACACCCATCTGGGAGTGATTATTCCTGCTGTAGTAGCATCCAGGCCCGACTGGCATCGGCACCATTAGCACACAAACCCAGAGTTTAACAAGAGAGCACTTACCACTGAAACCGCCCCATAAAGGCACTTAGCCACGTTCAAATTGCAGCCAAATCTCCCACTTAACCACGGTAAAACTGCAGCCAAATCTTCCACTACACCACGGTAAAAATCACATCAAACCTCCCTGGGATTCCCTGCTTGTGCACAATGGATCCTGACAGATTACTCCTCTTCAGGGACATGCTTCCCACTTACTGCACGGAGTTTACTCAGGGCTTCACATCCCCCAAACCCCTCACAGACCCGTACCTTCTGCAGCCAGACACCTCTAAAAATAACATCCTCCCCAAGTGTTGAAAGATATTAAAATATAAAGCCATTAACATATAATAAGAGTGGAATGAGAGCTCCGCATGCTCTGAAGCTCTCAGGGTTTGGCTTCCAGTCAAGAAAAATATATTGGATTAGTCTGAGAGCAAAATTAGGCTGGTGTGCAGTTTAATTAGCATTACAAGACACTACATGTGTATGGGAGAGCAGGGAAGATTTATGTTATTATGTGGTAAGAAAAATAATGTTAAAAGGTTAAAATAATATGGGGTTGATATGGCACTATTTACTCTGGGGTTAAGGGGAAGATAACTTTGGAATGCCACTGAATGTTGTTAAAACCCCAAGTTCAAGGATTTGCCAGGGAACTCATCAAAAAATTGTGGAAAAACCCTGCAATTTGGTCACGGGTCAGTCAAACACTTACCCTGGCAACAATATTCTCCATCAAGGAACTCAGTTAATGCTGATAAAACATCCTGGTCCTCACACAAAGCCACAGATTTTCTCCTTCATGGAATGAACAGAAAATAGAAAATGAAACCCCAGATAAGCAGTGGAGGAGGCTGGGGCGGGCAGAAGAAAAGCACCATAAATCTGGGAATAAGGACTTTGGGAAGGTCGTGATGGAGTTGAAGGTGTCCCTGCCTGTGACAGAGAGATTGGACTCGATGGCCTTGAGAGGTCCCTTCCACCCCAAACCTTTCTGTGATTCCACAATTCCCAAGGACCAGCCAGGCTGTTCCCACCCAGCCAAAGGTTTCTCCTCACACAGGAATTCACCCCACAGCACCTGCAGGGATGCACCTCCCGCCCTTGGGGAAAGCTCACACTGTATTTAATTTCCCAAAGGATGCAACACATCCCACAGGCACTGCCAGGCTCCCGCCACTCTGCAGCATCTCAACAGGAGCAGTTCTGGATTCAGGCCAGATTGTGCATGGAATATTCACAGGCACAGCAGCAGGGATAGAGAATTTGAGTTGTGAATGAAGGTAACCAGAGCCTGACATTTGCCACAGAGCTCCACAGGCTCCCTTTATTGCCCTCTGAGAGCTTCTACCAGCTGCAAGCAGCACCACAAAGTGGGATTTGAGGGAAAACCCACTGTGAGGGCACATCCCTAATCAGCATCTTCCCTCTGCACACACCCAGCCTTCCCCTAACCCGGGAGCAGAGCCATGAAATCCCAACACACAGACCCTGAAAGGTCAGAGCCCACAGGAGCCATGCTGAGGCTGCTGCCAGAGGAGGCTGGAGAAGCATTTCCAACAGGAGCTCTGCTCAAAGCTTTCAGCACGTTGGGCAGGTTTCAGCTGGGATGCAGGAGGCAGACACGGGGATGAAGATGCATGGATGAGCCACAGGTATGCTCAGGGAGGGAGAAGCCTCTGGAGCAGCTTCCACACCTTTAGAGCCTTTGTGCCAGCCACACCAAGAGCTGCCTCTTACTCCAGAGCCAAAATTAACATAAAAGGGAAAAATAACTGCAATTTCACACTGGTGAGGGAAAAGAAAGGAAGAAATTCTTCCCTGTGAGGGTGGTGAGGTCCTGTGAGAAGCTGTGGCTGCCCCTGGATCTCTGGAAGTGTCCAAGGCCAGGCTGGACAGGGCTTGGAGCAACCTGGGCTAGTGGAAGGTGTCCCTGCCCATGGCAGGGGTGGCACTAAATAAGCATTAAGGTCCCTTCCAGCCCAACTACTCCATGAAATCAAGGATCAGGAACACCGATGAGGGCACTGCTCCAAAGTGGGAACATCCCTTGTTAAAAAGGGGAGAAGTGGAGACTGAGATCAGACACCTTGGCACCGGGAAGGTGAAATGCCAGTCAGCAAATTGCTGCTCAGCACATTTTTTTGGATGACTCAGCACCTCCCCTCCCTCCCCCCACCAGCGCCTCCACAATTAGTTTGACAAAACCGATGGCTTTTGATCCCATTCCCAGGCTTTGGAAGTTTTTATCCCCGTCTTGGGACACTCTCAGGGCACACATTTCACCCAGCATTGGCCAAAGAAAAAGTTTTGGCAGAAATGTGGCAGGAGGGGATTTGGTTGGAGAAAAAGCACGAGAATGATGCTCTGCACAACTCAAATATTTCAAGGATGATTTTTTTAACAGCAAAATATGATTTAATTTAGGCACAAAATCCTCCAAAGGAACACAGTGCCCTGATGCGGATCTCCACGAGCAGAGCCTGCCTGACAGAATCCCTCTCCCATCCCACAGCACACCCATCCAGAGGGATTATTTGCATTTTATTGGTGGAGCCAAGGCTCCACCACTCCCCAAACCCTCTCTCACACCTCCGAGCCACTGAAGAGTCAATGAATTAAAGCAGCTCTAACAAACTCCTCATCTCGCAGCCAGCGCGGTGATGCAACACCCGGCGAGTTCTGGGACAAAGATGTGGAACTACAATGCCTCAACCTCTGCCATGAAAATCTGCCCTTCCATCCCAAATGAGTTACATATTTGGATACCCTGTGAGATAGGGAAGCGGGGCGTTATCGAGCTGCCAAATCTCACTCCTGTCATGAGGTCATTTCTGGCACGGGGCCAGGTGAGGTTTGGGCCAAAATCTCGGCGCTGACCATCGCTCCCCGTCCTTCCCCCCACACTCCTTTTCCTCCTGCCTCAGGTCAGGAAGGGGAGGGGGAATAAAATAATTTAAAAATAAAGATAAAAGGGTCAGGAAGGGGAATATCTTTTGAGTTTAAATGAGATTGTACAATCACAACACACACAGCACTCGGCCTCTTCACTGAGAGACCTCAGCAGCTGAAGGACATTTGAGGGCTCACAGCACTGTGCTCATTGGTTCCCCCACAATGAACTCTGACCATGGTCCTCAGGAGAGAAATGTCATTGATCACATTGCTTGAATTAATTATTAAGTAATTTCAGTAATTTATGCAAGCATCACGTATATGGGATCACACTTTGGGTTTATCAGCAGCACAGCTCGGAAGGGCTGCTGGGAACCCCTCACGTACCCCAAAGCTGGACAATAACTTTCTAAATGAAGCTGTTTGCAAACCCCTCATTTCACTGCTTTAATCATGGAAGGGATGCACTCACAGCACCCCAGGACACCCAAAGTGCTTGTTGTTAGCTGCAAGGCAGAAAAATCAGCAAGAAACGGGTGAGCAGCACCACTACAACTCCCATTAATCACACGATGTCACAGGAGCCGTTCCCAACCGGAGCAGCTCGGGACACTCAGCCTTCCTTCCCCATGTCCCTACTACCAGCAACCCTTCTCTCCAACCCAACTGCTTCAATGTGCCCCAAAGAGTATTTCATCTCAAGCCTGACAGGCCAGATGTAGAAAAAAGAAATAAATAATTAGCGTTACCTTATCTGGAGTCCGTCATCTGCAGCGAGCAACGCTCGGAGCTCCGTCCGCATCCAGAGACAAATTATCTAACGCTGTAATTTATGAATGCCTCAAGTATTTGCCCTGGTATTTCATTATACGCTCGCTGGAAAGAAGAGCTCGAAAGACTAAACAGATCCAGCACGATAACACGAAAGGCACTCCAGCCGCGCGCTATTCCAAGGCAACCCAGGAATCCCAGCACGACATCAAACCGCTCGGGCTCGCTCTGTGTTGACACTGCTGGAGAGGCAGCGAGGGCAGAGCGATGACCCGAGAGCTCGGCTTCCCTCCGCTTCAACGCTGGGCTCGGATTTATTGTGGGAAGCTGCGGGACCCGGGCAGCGAAGGAAGCGCAAGCCCGGCTCTCCCGGGGGCAGCCGAGGCCGGCGCGGCGGAACGGCTCCCGCTGCCAAGTGGGAGGAAGAGTTCCAAACTCGCCGCTTTATCAAAGCTATTTTTGTCCTTCCCCCCACGCACTGATAAGCAGCAAGGCGAGGACCGCCGGGGTGCCGAGGCAGGGCTTGGCATCTCCCCCGAAACCCCGCTGCGACTCCGCGGCAAAGCCACCCGGCACCTTGGGGGAGCGGGCCATCCGCTCCGGAGGCTCGGAGGGGAGGAAACTCCTTCCTCCAGCTTATCCTGCTCGCAGCGAGGTTTCGTGCCTGGAAAAAATGAGCTAAGTTTGCGAGCGGAGGCCCCAGCTCCGCTCCGGCTCTCCCAGAAGCTCCCGGGACAGGCGACCCCCGCCAAGGGCTGGGGACAGCGGCGGGGACAACCGGGAGGCTGCTGCCCACCTGTCCTGCACAGGCTGAGCAGCTGCTGAGGGGGGCATCACCCAAAGGATGATGCACCTGGGCTGGGAG
This sequence comes from Melospiza georgiana, assembly GCF_028018845.1. Taxonomy (NCBI): domain Eukaryota; kingdom Metazoa; phylum Chordata; class Aves; order Passeriformes; family Passerellidae; genus Melospiza; species Melospiza georgiana. The sequence goes on from NC_080441.1 coordinate 5,468,614, forward strand.
AGGAGCGCAACCACGAACACAGCGTAGGAGGAAGGAGGGGAGCGAGCGGAGGCCGTGCGGGACCGGGACCCAGCGCGCACTGTGTGCGGGGCCGAACCGTGCGGGGCTCCCCGGCAGCAGCACCCCACAACTGGGGGCACCCCGCAAAGGCCAGGGCACAGCCGCTGCCCCCGGCCAAGTCTGCGCTGTCGGGACACACGGCGGGTATGTCGCGACAGGGAAACTGCGAGCAGCAGGTGGAACACAGGCGGCCCCGCAGCCCGTCACCCCCAGCCCAGACGAGCTCCCCCCGTACTTCAGCCCCGCACCGCGACTTGGGGCTTTCCCCCCTTTTCCCACCAAACTCCCCCGAGGGGCCGCTCCGAAGCGCCCCGGGGCGCGGCCCCCGAGCGCGGAGATGGAGCCGGGGGATGGCCCCGAGCAGCGCGGAGCCCCCGCGGTCCCCCCGCCCCCCGGCCGGACCCACCTGCTGGCGCCGCTCCGCGCCCTCGGCCGCGCGCTGCGGGCGGCCCCCGGCCGGGGCTCCGGGCGCTGCCGCCGTCCCGTCCCGGCGCGGCGGGGCCGCGGGCTGCGGGCCGCGGTCGCGGCGGAGCTCGGAGCGCAGCTCCAGGTAACAGCCCAGGGTCAGGACGTGCAGCGCCAGCGACAGCGCGAAGAAGCCGAGGAAGAGCCGCCAGCTGCCGCCGCCGCCGCAGGCGCAGCCGCGGGGAGCCGGCGCCGCCGCCCTGCGCTCCGCGCCCATGGTGCGCTCGGGCGGAGCGGCGCGGAGCGGCCCCAGCGCTGCTGCTCCCGGGGCGCGCCGGGCACCGCGGGCTGCGCGGCCGGGCCGCCAGCGCCCCGCCAGGGGGCGGGGCCACCCCGCGGGGCGGGGCCGGGCCGCCGACGGGGCGGGGCGGGGCGGGGCTCGGCCGCGGCAGCGCCGCCTCAGCGTCCGGCCGGGGGGCGGGGTCTGGGCAGGGGCGGTGACACCGAGGGGCGGGGTTATGCAAATTAGAGGGCGGGTCAGATCGGGCTGGAGCCGCGCCCCGCTGCCGTCACGATCCCTTATCCCTAATTCCTATCCCGTATCCCTAATTTCTATCCCTTATCCCTAATTTCTATCCCTTATCCCTATCCCTGTCCCGGAACGGACAGGCGCGGTGAAGGGTGGGCCCGTGCCCAGTACGGTTCAGTCGCGCTTCCCATCCCAGTCCCAATGCCGGTCCCGATCCCAGTCCCAGTCCCGGCCGACATCCCCATCCCTGTCCCAGTCCCGGTACGGATGGAGCCGATCCCGTCCCGGTGCCCGCAGCCCCGCCAGTCGCTGTCCCCGCAGCCGGCGGAGCGTTCCTGGGAGCAGGCACCAAACGCCACCGACCCCCGGGCAGGGACGGCGTTGTCACCGCTCTGCTGGGGGCACGGCCGAGCACGGGGTGTCCAGGGCTATGTGAATATTCTCCAGCTTCTCCAGCTTTTTAAAGGTTGATTTGCACTGCTGGAAAGTAATGGAAGCTGGAAAACAGCCTGGGAAAGAGTGAACCGGGGAGAGGAGTGGATTTGGAGAGGGAAGCATGGTATCAAATCACACCTGGTTCCGTTTGGAAGGACCTTAAAGCTCACCAAAAGGAATTGGCAAAGCCTGTGCTGGCTCTATTTCCAATCAGGGGGTTTAATTGATAACGAGAGGGATAATGACATGATTAAGGTGCTGTGTGATGCTCACAGGCTGCCAGGAAATTCGAATTGAGAAATTAGAGATGTTCCGAACAAACTCGAGAGGTGGCCTGAAGAGAATAGGATGTGATCTGGAAAAGTAAAAGGAAACAAGGGATTAAATAGGAGGTGGTAATGGCTGCAGAGGAGGTGGCACTGCAGAGGAGGGTTCCAGATGGTTTTGGAGGATCACATGAAGCAGAGTTGGTCAGCAGCACTGGGACTGAGCCATCAGTCAGAGCCATCCCCAGGAAGGGCCAGCACCAGGGACTGTCACTGCTGGGAGATGTCAGAGCCATCCCCAGGAAGGGCCAGCACCGGGGACTGTCACTGCTGGGAGATGTCAGAGCCATCCCCAGGAAGGGCCAGCACTGGGGGCTGTCACTGCTGGGAGATGTCAGAGCCGTCCCCAGATCCCCAGGAAGGGCCAGCACCGGGGACTGTCACTGCTGGGAGATGTCAGAGCCATCCCCAGGAAGGGCCAGCACCGGGGACTGTCACTGCTGGGAGATGTCACAGCCGTCCCCAGGAAGGGCCAGCACTGGGGGCTGTCACTGCTGGGAGATGTCAGAGCCATCCCCAGGAAGGGCCAGCACCGGGGACTGTCACTGCTGGGAGATGTCAGAGCCATCCCCAGGAAGGGCCAGTGCTGGGGACTGTCACTGCTGGGAGATGTCAGAGCCATCCCCAGGAAGGGCCAGCACCAGGGACTGTCACTGCTGGGAGATGTCAGAGCCATCCCCAGATCCCCAGGAAGGGCCAGCACTGGGGGCTGTCACTGCTGGGAGATGTCAGAGCCGTCCCCAGGAAGGGCCAGCACTGGGGACTGTCACTGCTGGGAGATGTCAGAGCCGTCCCCAGGAAGGGCCAGCACTGGGGGCTGTCACTGCTGGGAGATGTCAGAGCCATCCCCAGGAAGGGCCAGCACTGGGGGCTGTCACCAGCACATCCCTGTGCCGGGTCTGGTGACCCCCCTGGGTGGGCTCCCAGAGCTGGGTGGTCCCTGCCAGGTCTGTGCTCCCAGACCTGGGGGCAGGGTGAGTTTCCCACCAGGCTGTCCCTTCCATGAGAAACCCTTCCAAGCCCTGGGACACAACGTCTGAGAGTTTGTGGGGTCTCCATGCCACAGATCCCAGCCAGAAAGAATTCCATGGTGGCCTTGTCCTGCCTTTGGGGAGGAGGACGACCTTTTCCAGCCCTTCCTGGCCTTGTTTTCCTGCAGTAGGGTTGTTGTTTTTTTTTTTTCCTACAAGTCCTGTGTCATAGACATGAAATTCCATGAGAGCCTCTGTTTTCATTTAAGAAAGAAATGTTTCCCTAATATTTGGGAAGAGCAAAACTGGAAGCATCAAGCGCTGCCAACCTCAACAACTGAGGAGCACAAAGCAAATAAACACAAATGAACCCTCTGTTCAAAGCCCTGTAATTATTTCAGGAACATTTATAATTATTTGAGTGCTTAGTGTTTTTACTGGTTTTCATAGAATGACAGAATACCCTGAGCTGGAAGGGACCCTCAAGGATCATCAAGTCCAACTCCTGCACCACCAAAATCCTGTTTTCCAAGATGAAAATCCCAACCCCAATCCTACATCGACCTACCCACACTTGCAGCAGCCTCATCCCCTTTTCCAGAGTCACTTAGGTCATTTTGAAGGTGAATTTTAGAGGTCAGGTCAGCCTGGGGCTGGGTCAGGGGGAAGATGTGAGCTCTCTCCATTTCTGCCTTGATCTCACTAGGGATTTTGGCCAAATCCTCCCCTGAGGGATTTCTGCCTCCTAGAGCTGACCAGCACCCCGCTAATTGAAAAGGAATCCCATGTGACGATGGAATTAAAACATAATTAATAAGTGGGATCCTCACACCCAGACCAGTCGAGCCCCACAGCCCATGGTTCCAGTTTCTGCAGGATTTTGTTTTAATTCCTCTTGTTCTGAGCATTCCCTCCTCTTCCTCTGCCATCCCTGAAAAACTTCATTGCATGGATGAAGAACCTCACAGGTTTAAGTTGTTTTTTGTCTCCTGCCTGTGCTCCAAAAGTCCTGGCCCAGGAGAAGCAGGAGCCAGAGGGTGGGGAGGCTGCAGAAGGGACAGGGATCCCTGATGCTCTGGATGGGAAGTTAAAGAGCAGTGGAGAGGGTCCTGGGGAGGGTGGGCAGAGGCTGAGAGGAGGAAAACACACAGGGAATGTGTCTGGAATGACTTTTTCTCTTGATTCCCAAACTTGCTGGGGTTTTTCCAGCATTGCCTTCCCATCCCAGCAGGATTTAACCACAGGTGGGAGGAAGCTGCTGCAGCTTAGGAGCTCTCCCTTCCTTCCCTTTGGAAGGGGTACAGCTCTGCACAGCACAGGTGGCAGGTCTGAGTGCCCCTCTCCATGTGAATTCCACAGATCAGGGAATCTCTGAGTGATGTAAAGCAGCTTTGAGCCCATTTCCCATTTACATTTTGGCAGCAGCTGCAATTCCTGCAGCAGGCTGCAGAGTGAGTTTAACATGTGTGACCTAAAAGCTTTGGAATTCCTGACTTTCTTTTGAGGAAAGCCATCCCTTGCTCTCTCAGTGATGTTCTCAACAGCAAGAGTACAATAAAGTCTCCTAAAACCTGAAATCCTGGCACTCCAAATGCACATCCATCGGTGTTTACAAGCCCTTAGGAAGGAGAATCTTGATTTTATGGAGCCTCCATCCAGCACTGCAGTCCCAATTCCTTTTCCTCAGTGAGATCTAAGATGTTCCATCCAATCTGCTTTGCTTAAGAATGTTTTTTTTTCAGTAACTGTGAGCTCTGTCCATGCAAGAAAGATAATTGTGTCCAACTGCTTCCATAGGGGCAGAGATCGAGCAATCTGTTCATCTTAGAAGAGCAAGATGTACTAAGAAATCACATTCATGCCCTTTTTCCTAGCTCTGCCAAGGACTCTTCCAAAATTTCCCCTTTCAGGGCATTGCAGTGTCTCTGATCATTGATGTCTCCTTTTCATCTTCCCCCATGAATTCTCACAATGAACACTGAGTTGCCCAGAGCAGCTGTGGCTGCCCCATCCCTGGAAGTGCCCAAGGCCAGGATGGAGGGAGCTTGGAACAACCTGGGATAGAGGAAGGTGTCCCTGCCCATGGCAGGGGATGGGATGGGCTTTTACAACAAGAGAAAAAACAAAACAGCTATATTGACTCTTGCTGGGTTTATTTTCACATTTCCCCCTGCACTGCTGACTTTTGAGGAGCAGCAGCACATTGACACCTCATTTTCCTGCCTGGATCAGGCTTTGCTGTGTTTTGAAGGAAGATGAAGCCTGGCAGGCCCATGACTCCATCCCAGAGCACATAGGAGGAGGTTTGGCCAAGGAGGCCGACTTCAGCCTAAACACAACTCCTTGCAGAGGGGGCGAGGAAGATGCCGCTCTTGGTTCTGTTGTATGTTTATTTATATGTTATTTGGTGATAATGAGAACCAAATGTCCGGGATCTATTCAGTTCTTAAACTTTTATAGACTCATTGTCTCGATTTTCAACTGTGCAGCCGTCGCCGAGCCCCTGCCTCCCCCGGAATGGTGGCAGTGCCGTCGGTGACCAGGCTCAGCTGTGCTCTTACTCATCCTGGCTGGAACAATGATATTCCACACCACGTTATTCAACCTCCCCGGTGCCTCCTGGCCCCCTCACCCCCATCCCCACAGCCCGGGTCAGCGCCGGAGCCGGCCAAGGCATTGTCCTGGGGGTGCCACTCTGGGGCTGTGCTGGTGCCAGGGAAAGAGGATACGATCTGTGCCTGGAGGAGCAGACGTGATCCATGGGAGATGCTCTGCCAGGGAGCCCAGAGCCTGCTCTGCCCCTCACCAAAAGGCAGGGAAAGGAGGAGAAGGGAAAGGAGGGAGCTGTGCCCGTAACGCTGAGCCTGACCACAGCGAGGGGGGTGGGATGCTTTCTCTGCCCCTTGGCAAGGGTTTCTCCAGCCTTCCTGGTGCCATGGTCTTGCTGGGTCCTAGGTTGGACTCTGTGATCTCTGAGGTCTCCTCCAACTTCTTGGATTCTGTGCTTTTCCAGGCCTGTTTGCCCAGGAGAACAGCTCTGGATTTGGAGCTCCTTGGGGAAAAGGTTCCACACCACAGAGCCCTGTCCAGGCAGGAAATCCCTGAAACTGAGCCCTCCCCACCCCAACCATGACTGCTTTCACAGCACAAGGGTTTGCAGCAGCTTTGCCACACCCTGAGAGCCCCTTCCAGTGCTTAAAGGGGCTCCAGGAGAGCTGGAAAGGGACTTTGGACAGGGAATGGAGGGACAGGACACAGGGAATGGCTTCCCACTGCCAGAATACCATGTTGAGGGTTTCCTATACCCACAGTGCCACCACTGGTGTCCTCTCCAGGCAGGGGGAATTGTGACAGGAGAGCTCCTGCAAATCCCCTGCCACAGGTTTGTGGCCCACGTGCCCATTTCAGCTTCTTTGGCTTTTGCTTCTCTCTCTTTAGAGATTTAAATTCCGTGGATAAGGATTTGAGCCTAAAGATGCAATTTCTGCATTAAGAGAGACAAATGTAAAATGACTAAAATCCCTTGCAGATGGAGCAGGGCCACAGTTCCAGCCCCAGTATAGAATCCCAGGATGGTTTGGGAGGGAAGGGACCTTAAAACTCATTCCATCCCACCCCCTGTCACGGGCAGGGACAACTTCCACCAGCCCAGGGTGCTCCAAGCCCCATCCACCCTGGCCTTGGGCACTTCCAGGGACCCAGGGGCAGCCACAGCTTCTCTGGGCACCCTGTGCCAGGGGAGAATTTCTTCCCAAAACCATATCTAACTCTGCCCTCTGTCAGGTTGAAGCCATTCTCCCTTTTCCTGCCACTCCAGACCCTTTTCCAAAGCTCATTTCTGGCCTGAACTCAAACTTTCAAGCACTTTGGGTAAAGCAAGGCAAGTCCAGCATTAAGAACTGAAGCCCTGGTTTTAAAAAGGGTAAATCCAAGGAATTCATATCAAAGCAGGAACAGTCATAAGGAGAACATATGGAAGTGTCTTTTTCTGCTCACAGTGATTGGAAACTGCATGGCCAGGCCCTGATCCAGCTACAGGACCCCACATCCGGGGCTTAGTTTCCAGGTGACCTGGGATTTCAGCGATTTCCAGCCTTGGGATTGTTAATGTGAGATGACAGCAATAACCAGGGAAGGAAAACTCCACGTGTTTGTTCTTCCCAGCATGCCAGCACTTGTGGATTTAAGTGAGGAGAAAGATCACAAGGCTCAGACAGAATATCCTCCAGAACACAGCCCTAAAGCAGCAATTTCCTCTGCAGAGCCCGTGTGAGATCAAGGCAGGATAAAACACTCCATGTGAGCCTGGCTGAGGGGATTTGGGAAGGGGCAGGAGCCATTTGTTGGGGATGGAATAGTAAAGATTAAATTGGGTGTTACAGAGGGACCTTTCCAGAGGGAACAGCTCCAGCTCCATTTGCCTTCACCTCTCCTCCATGAGAAGACTCCTGGCTTTGGGAACGCAGCATTCCTAAGCTAAACCTGCTGATAGGAACATGTGCATTTCATCTCAGAATGAATAAAAAAATGACTGAAAAATAGCAAACCCCGTAATTTTGGTGAGGAATAATTCCTGAGCGATCGGAGGCAACGCGCTCTGGGATGGAAGGGCCCATTCCTCTGGATCAATGGGATGGAAACATCTGCTTTATCTCAAAGAGATCTGAAGAGGTAAGAGCTGACAGCTCTTTGTGGGAATCTTTGCTTTCTCATTGTATATCTAAATTACATTAATTGATGTCCAACGTTGATGTTTCGGGTAATTCTCGTGGATCTCACAACCTTCTGTTTCAAATTCACAGTCTTCCACCACTCAAACTATTATTATTTTTACCAGTCCCAAGGGTGTGCTGGAGTCTCTTTGGTACAAATTAGAAAGGCTTTTATGAAAAACTCACAGTTTATGGAACAGAGGTTCCCGTTGGCTTCCTGACCCCGAGGTAGTGACAGCTCCCACCGGAGCCTCACCCACAGCAGGGGTTTTAGCACCGATCCCAACGCGGCCTGGGAGCTGACACGGGCTGAGGAACAGCAGTAATTTCCCCCAAGAGGGACAAAAAAAGCCAAATGCTGACAAGTTTATGAGTGCAAACATGCCAGGGGATCTCCTGGCAGCGAGGCTTTGCTCCAAGCCTGTGCTTGAAGGGTTTACCTGGGGCTGGTTGTTCACCTGGGGTGGGCTCTGAGCCTAGGGCAGGGATTTAGGGGAGACAGAACCCATTCTGCAAGGAACAAGAGTGGGGTAGAAATGGCCCAAAGATCCCAACCTAAATAATTATATTAAAAACCCCTAAACTCAACGAGTTTTGGAGAAAAGATCAAGCAACACAGCTGAGGGAGAGAAGAGGGTGGTAGGAAGATGCTGAGACTGGAGGAAGAAGAGTCACAGAATCCCAGGATTTCCTGAGCTGGAAGGGACCCACAGGATCATCCAGGCCAAGCCTGGCCCTGCACAGACACCCCAACAATCCCAGCCTGTGCCTGGGAGAGTTGTCCAAACTCAGCTCTGGCAGCCTTGGGGCTGTGTCCATTCCCTGGGGAGCCCTTCCAGTGTCTGACACCCTCTGGGGGAAGAACCTTCCCTAAAACCCAACCTGAACCTGCCCTGACAGCTCCAGCCATTCCCTGGGTGCTGTCCCTGGTCACAGAGAGCAGAGATCAGAGCTGTGAGCCCTTGGAAAGGTGACACTGAGAGTGAAGGGTGAACAAGAAACCCGGGGGAGGTGGAGGCAGCAAACCCAATCCTCCCCAGCAGGCAGCAAACCCTTCCTCTTGCCCATCAAGGGCTTCTCATCACTGCAATTAAAGCTGAATTAATAACAACGTGGATTTTTCAGTGGGGAAAACACAACAGCGAAACCTTGATCTTCCTCAGGTACCAAAACAGATCCAAGGCCATGATCCAAAGGAGAAACCAGGGAAAGCAGAACAAGAGAAAGAGAAATTACCAGTGAAAGCCATCTGGCTCACAGCATCCATGGAAATCCATACAAACCCACCTTCCACAGCCCCTCCAGGCTCTGCTGGGGCAAAGGGGGCTGGAATGAAAAATTAATTGTAAGCTGTTACTTAACACAGATTTTGAGACAAAAAGAAGAGAACAAAGGAGTCCTTCAGGCAAAAAATGTGGAAAATGACAATCATTAATAACGTCAACTCCTCGCTCCAGGATTTTCATCAGTTGGCTGAGGTGGCATCACATTGTCAAGTCACAAAAGCCATAAACACACCCAAAAAAACCTGATTGATGCCAGAAAAATAAATGCAGAACTCACTAACAACAGGAGTTCCAGTTGGAATGTATCCAGAGTGTCCAGACTTGGAAAGGCCTGAAACCATCCTGGAGTTTCCTGGTAGGTGGAAAACACCCTGAAAATGCATTCCTGAGAGGAGGAATCTTCTCTTCAGAGTTCTTAATCTCCCATGGTCAAGTGTTGGTTTGGAAAACAAGGATCTCAAGCACATTTTTAGAACCCTGTTTCTGGATTTCCATGAAGCCCAAGTTCTCCTCTCAGAACTCAGGGAGGATGGAGAAGATGCAGGAGGTCTGAAATTGTTCAGAAACACACATTTGAAAATGGTCTTTTTCCCTTTTTGATAACCCAGAAAGCAGGAGCTGGTGTGCCATCTATTAAACTATAAATAAAGACATAAAAGAAGAATTCCTAATCCACATCCAAGAAGGGTTGGAGGTTCAAAACCCAGACCCCACCCAGGACTTCAGCATCTGGAGTGTCCCATCTCACACCTCAAAACATTCCCAGGCCTGGACTTTGATTTGGGTCTGCAGCCCTTTGTGTTGTTTTCTCGGGGGTGCAGCATTTTCCAGGCCCTTTCCAGCAGAATTCTTTCCATGCTGCCCATCACAATTTTTATGGAGTCACGAGGCAAATTTACAGCTGAGAAACTTCTCCCTGGCCCCACGCTGCCTCCCAGCTTTGATGTGCACAGCCCTATAGCCATGAAAATTCACATCCACTTAACTCAAATCCCTGCTAATCAAATCCTTGGGAGTCAGCACGTTCCTGGGTGGATTTGCAGCTGCTGCAGCAGTTTGGGCACCACATGGCCACCAAAACCCTTCCCTGGGAGCTCAGGAGGGGCATCACTGCTCCCCAAGTACCCAGGAAAATGAGAGAGAGCAGCAGGATTGCCAGGACACGTCTTGCAAGCAGCACTCCCAAAGGAAAATACCCCAAACACCCTCCTGAAAAGTCTAACGCTGCATCCCAACAATGTTCACCAGCCCAAGCCCTTGCAGGACCCTTTTATGCAGTTCCTAAAGCCCAGCTGGGGCCCAGAGCTCTCAGATTGGGGCAGTTTAGGGCACACCCAGGAGGAATCACTCTGGAACTGGGAATCACCTGAGTCTTTCTGGGGACAGCCTCCAGTGGGTGCTTTCCTGTCTGGTGGGACAAACTCCTCTTCCATCCTCTCTGGGCTCCCTGTCCCAGGGCCACACAGCCCTCACAGGCAGGAATTCCTTCCCAAAATCCCATCTATCCCTGCCCTCTGGCAGTGGGAAGCCATTCCCTGTGTCCTGTCCCTCCATCCCTTGTCCCCAGTCCCTTTCCACCTCTCCTGGAGCTCCTTTAGGCTCTGGAAGAGGCTCTGGGGTTGCCCTGGAGCCTTCTCCTCTCCAGGTAAGCACCCCCAGCTCTCCCAGCCTGGTCCCAGAGGGGCTCTAGCTCTTGTGATCTCCTCTGGATTCACTCCAGCAGCTCCATGTCCTTCTGATTTTGGGGTTCCGGCATTTGAGGCTCTGAGTTTGGGGTTCCGGAGTGTGGTCTCAACAGGGCAGAGAGACAGAACCCCCCTTCCTGCTGCCCACACTGGGGAAGTGCAGGCCCCTCATTGTTACCCCCACCCCCTCTCACTGTGGCCCACCAGCCCCCTAAATTCCCCCTCCTGCACCCCCAACTCTGTGCCCTGGCTCTCCAGCACAGCTGGTGCCTCCCCACTTTGCCTCCTGCACCAATCTGGTTTTTTTAAACCCTTTATTTCCATCCCCATCCAATTTCTTCCCCTTTCCTGGTTTTCTTTCCAAGCAGAGGGTTTCCAGCTCGGGATGGGGATGGCCACAGTGTAACTCCAGAGCTTTGTCCCGTGGCCTTTCCCAGCCTGGCACGCAGCGCTCAATTTGGAGCGCGGTGTCCTCGCTCTGTTCCATGCCGAGCTCTGTTGTCCAGAGGAATTAATTCCAGATTATTTGTGGGTGTGGACTTCAGCTGGGCAAAATTTGGATACCCTGGTTGAGTCATTATTGTCTGATGAATCTCTTGGTGACAGCCTTCGCCCCTATTGTTCTGAGGTGAGCCCCGTGGCAAGAAATGTGAAAGCAAGAAACAAAAGAATATAAAGAAAGGTTACGAAATCAAATTCAGTTAAGGCAGGGTTATTGTCCCTCCATCCCGCCTCTCTGGCCTCCAGTTGGGATTGGATTTGGCAGGAAAACAACCCCCATGGGACAGGGGCTGGGGTTTAGAGCAGGTTCTGGGGGGGAGCCCGTCCCCGTGGGACCCTGGTGGCCCCAGTGACACAGCAGAGACAGGGAGGAGGAGTTATCATCAATTCTTAACATTTTATTTCTTTACTGGGTTAAACAAGGAGCAGAGAAAACCTCGGCCCCAAAATACAACAGAACTGAAAGCATTACAGGTACAGAGACTATTGAACACAGAGAGTAGTAGGATAATATTTTAATACAACTGAATTATAGCATGGGATTGTGTTTTTGTTGGGTTTTTTTTGTTTGTTTTTTGTCAAACCAGTTTGGAAAATAAATGTAATAGGAACTAGTGCAAAAAAGTTCTAAACATGAAGCACAGTGTATAAAATGGCATAAGAAAACTGTCCCCTCGAGGACACAGTCACTTTCTTATGACAGAAGGGAGAAAGAGAAACAGAAGGGGGGTGGGAACAGAGGGAGGGTCCAGGAGGTGGAGGAGGAAAAGCTGGAAAGAAAGAGAAACCGGGCCGGGGGATTAGAAAGGATACTTTGACTTCAGCAATGTTGGTTTGTGTTTCACCACCACGCACTGTAAAGGACCTCGTTGGGGCCGGGCCGAGCTCTGTCACCACCCACATGGCACAAGCACTTGAGAAGGGTTCGGGCAGCAGCAGCCTGGGCACGGCAGGGGTCGGGGCCCACAAGTGCCCCCAAGGTCCCCAGAGGTGCCCCCAAGGTCCCCAGAGGTGCCCCCAAGGCCCTGGGACACCCACGCAAGGCAGGGAGCCCCAACTCAGACACGCTCCAGAGGGAGAAGGGCACGAGGGGCTGCGCTCTCCTCCTGCTCTCCCTTCCCACATCCCTCAAGGACCAGCACTTGGAATTTGTTCCCAATTTCCACCCCCGGGCTCAGATGGGAGCGTCTCCCTTTTGAAGGCATCCTGAGGCTGTGTCCCAAGGGGAGGCTCACAGGAGCTGGATTCAGTTTGGGTTGGAACAGAAAACCAAACCAAACCTCCCTCAGAGGGATGGCTGGGGATCCCCAGGAATTCCTGCCCGGCATCAGCATCCCTGATCCCCACGGGGAAGGTGTCCCTGCATTCCCAAGGTGTTATCAGCCAGGATTTGCTCCAGCCTGTTCCCACCATGGAGCCACCCAGCCTCCTGCCCTGGAGAAACTGGCTGGATGCTATTTTAAGGAGAGCTGGTTGGAATTCCTTACAAATTGCTATTCTCTCCCAATCTGCTGCTGCCCGTTCCAACTCTGAGAGCAGAAAAAGTGTGATTGATTTTTTTTTTTTTTTTGCCTCGTTTTCTTTTTGGAAAATGAAAGGTTTTGTGGGAAAGGACTGTTCTGGATGCATTTCTCAATTTGCAAAAAAAAAAAAAGAAAAAAAAAGAAAAAATTGGTCATAATGATCAATCTGGCTTGTTTTGACAAGTTTCAAAATTAAAAAAAATCACTGTCTGGCTCTTTTTGTCTTTTTGTTTTGCAACTTAGGCATGTCCAGTTCCCAAATACATTTAAAAATGGTAAAACCAACCCCAAATTTCATAAGCCAAACCTAATTCTTGGGGTTTTCTTGTTGAGTTTCAGTTCACAACAAGCAGAGTTGTCGACCTTCTGGGCTGAAGAAAGATCATCCTGAAGTGCTAAAAAGGCTGGAGGGACTGGGCTCAGGAACTCACCCATCTCCTGCCCAGGCCTTTGAGAGGGGCTGAGACCTTTGATAAAACCCCAACAACTTTTAAAATTTATTATTCCTTTTTTTTTTTTTTTTATGGTCCATCCCCCACCACTTTGCTCCCTTCCTCCCTCCTCACAGAGACATGCAGGGCTGGGAGGTCACCCAAAGAGCCACCTGGACCAAGAACACCCAAAAAGAGCTGCTGAAGTCCTTCCATTCCTGGGGTAAAATGGACTCGTGGTGGGAGCTGTGCAGCTCCAGGGCTGCTGTGATGCAGGAGCTCCGAGCAGGCTCCCTTTGTGGCAGAAGGGATGATTTTGGGCTGGTGTGATGGTGGTACCTCCAGCTGGGATGCCCATGAGCTAACTTTTGGGCTGAAGGAGATCTTTAACATCCAACCTGAACACCTGACATGGCCCTTCCCAACTTTTCCAGCCTTATTTAAGAGAGATGGAAGCCCCAGGGAAGCATGAAAAGCTGATTCACAGAATTCCCTGCCTGTCCTGGGTTACAATGTAAGATGTACCAAAAGATGGGTGGGGCAGTGTTCTTTATCTTCTGGCCACTCTGTGGGAAGCCATCTCCACTAATGGGTCATCAGGGTTCCACTCACAGAATCACATCATCTCACTGTGAGATGCTCCACCCAGGGGGAGGAACCAAACATTCCTACCTGGATAGAATCTGAGGCCTGGAGCACCACGGGAGCACTACCACTGCATTCCCAGAGGAGAAGAGCTCCATAACCACCACGGGACCTCCAGAGAAGGACCAGATCTTTCTAGAGGATCATCACTTCAACAGAACCACATCCATCACTCCAACAGCCCCCATTTAATCAGACTGCTCCCACCACCCTGACCAACAGGCTGTCAGGTCGTACTCTGACTCTGTCAGTCTAAGCCAGTGCTTCTGTACTACTGCCTTTACTTGAATTTTCCTAATTAATTGTAGCTGTGACTTGGAATCTCCTGCTGGTTCGCTCTCAAGCTGGAACATTTCTGGTGCCCAGAGTGGGGCAGCCCTGGAGGATGGTGGTGGTGAAGCACAGTGCTCTCTCCTTGCTGGAGGCTCACGGTGAGGACTCGGACCCGCAGTGGGATGGAGAGGCCGGCACAGAGGGGAGCGACGGGGGAAAGGCCACGGGGAGAAGGGAGGCCTGGTGTCAGCTGGGTATGGAGAAGGGGACTTCACCCACCTGCATGCCAGAAGATGATGATTTATAGACTGAAAAACCTGAGGCTGGTGACCTAAAGGAATTCCAAGAAATGGAGGAAAGAGATCCTCAGGAACTGGTTGCTTCTTTTGCAGAGAGTGTGGAACATGTCTTCAGATAAGATCAAAATCCCTCCTGAGCCTCTTGGCAGATGTTCTAACCAATTGCAGGATAAAATTAAAAAGCCGTACGAGAGGAAAATGAAAGAGGGCATGGATATGAACTACATCATCCAGAACAAAAAGGAATTTCACAACCCCAGTGTCTATGAAAAGCTGATCCAGTTTTGTTCCATTGATGAAATTGGTACAAATTGCCCAAAGGACATGTTTGATCCTCATAGCTGGTCAGAGGATTCATATTATGAGGCACTAGCTAAAGCCCAGAAGACTGAGATGGACAAATTGAAGAAGGCCAAGTAAGAAGGTACAAAGATTGAATTTGTGACTGGCACTAAAAAGGGTACATTAAGAAGCGCTGGTTCCACAACCACCACAACATCCAGCACCACTGTGGGAGATGCCCAGAAGAAGAGGAGGAGGAGCAAGTGACACATGTTAAGGACGGGTCTCAAAGAATGACTCAGAGAATCACATCATCTCATTGTGAGCTCCCCCACCTTGAGGGGAGGAACCAAACATTCCTACCTGGATAGAATCTGAGTCCTGGAACACCACGGGAGCACTACCACTGCATTCCCAGAGGAGAAGAGCTCCATAACCACCAGGGGACTGACAGAGAAGGACCAGATCTTTCTACAGCATCACTGCTTTGGCAGAATCACTTCCATCACTCCAACAGCCCCCATTTAATCAGACTGCTCCCACCACCCTGACCAACAGGCTGTAAGGTCGTAGTCTGACTCCATCAGTCTAAGAGAGTGCTTCTGTACTACTGCCTTTACTTTAATTTTCCTGTTAAATTGGAGTTGTGACTTGGAATCTCCTGCTGGTTTGCTTTCAAACTAGTACACTGCCCCATCGCTTTCTGGCAGAATCCAGGAGTGTTTCTGTCCTGACATTGTCTCCACCAAGCCCTACAGGCATTCCTTTCCCAGACAGCAGCAGGAATGGGATGAGGATGAATCACAAGCTAAGGGTAACCTGGGCTATGGGACTTCACCCCCTTTGGCTCTGTGAAAATCATGGAATCCCAGAGTGGTTTGGGTTGGAAGGGACTTTCAAGATCATGCAAGTTCCACCCCCTGCCATAGAGGGACATTCCACTATCCCAGGTTGCTCCAAACCCCATCCAACCTGGCCTTGGACACCCCAGGGATGGGGCATCCACAGCGTTTCCAGGCAACCTCAACAAACCATCCCAAACCACCACGCTTGGTGCCACCAGAGACCAGGAGGCACCTGCAGAGCTCAGCACAGGGACACTCCATGGCCTGGCCTCCCAGTGTCCTGCCCAGGAGCAGCAGATATCTGGGATTTTGGCATTTTCCCTTTATTCCCTTCCTCCAGGCGGCAGCCGAGCGTCTCCCGGCCCCGCCCGCGGCCCTGAGTGGCAGTGAATGAACTGCCCTGACATCTCCTCTTGAAGCAAAGCAAAATGTGTTGAAGATAAACCAGTTCCAGATGGTTTCCCAGTGTTGCCAAGTTACTCAACATGTTCTGCTTTAGTTGTCAGATGCTTTCAAAGCGATTTCCCTAACTCCGAGCACGAATGGTGAGGGCTCTCCCTGGGAATCTTCTGCCTGGGGCTACCATGGATCTGTATTTTCATAAGAAAAAGACTCAGCTAATGATTAATGTTCCCCAGAGGAAGCGGGGCCTTTCTTTGGGATTTTTCTTCAGTTATTTTTAATTAATTTGTACAACTGGCAGCTACATGAAAGTGCAAAACCCGGGAATAACGCTGGACCCAAGTCCTTTTGCTCCTTCTCTCTGCCCACACCTGGAGTTTGTGGAGACATCATCATCCCTCACTTCCCTGGGGATGAGAAACCCCTTCACCAGGGAGGAATCACTGCTTCCCACTGGGAATTTTCTCTGAGCAAAGAGAAGTTTGTCTACTGAAGGAAAAGTTGAGTTTTACTTATAAATCCCAACATGGGGCATCTTCTTTAGGGAGAAGAGATAAGATCATTGGATGAAAAGGACAAAGCCTCTTGGGTTTAAGCTCCTGGTAGGATAAATCATTTAGAGCTCATGTTTTCCAAGGTGGCTTTGGGAATGTGGAAAGCATTTGGGAATTCAAAGGGCAATGGTGGACACAGGGCTTGGGGTGAAGCATCCCTGGACACACACACAGGGTAAGGAAGCCCTTCCCCTCCTTATCCAGGCCCATTCCTTCTTTATCCAAGCACATTCACTCCTTTTCCAGGCCCATTCCCTCCACTTTGTAATAAAAATAATGGCAGTGGTGTTAAGTGAGACAATGTCACCGTCTGCTTCCTGAGCTGTTTTTTCAGAGAGCAAAGACAGAGTACTCAGGGATGGAGGATTAGGAGGTTGTAATGTCATACCAAAAGCAGGAATTTTGTCCAATGGGCTCCTGATGATGGACTGCTCCATACACCACTTCCAGCTGCTCCTGCTCTGGGAACAGCCTCGTCTGGATCCATTTAAACAGACTGGCAAAGTGTTGAATGCAGCATATGGTGCCCTAAAACCACAGAACTTATTGACAGCAGCCCAGACTCACTAAAGAAAAGATCTTCTACAGCCTTGCTCTGGGAAGACCCAGCACTTTCCTCCGACTTGCAGCAGGTAAAGCCCATCCCACGCTCCCAGAGAGAATCCGCACCCCGTGTGCTCTCCCTGACATCTCATCCTCTTGGGAACACCCCTTGGGAGCTGTGGCCTGGAAAACACATGGATCTCCTGTCCTGGGGGCCTCCTCACTCCTGGTGGATGGGGCTCAAACCTCCACTGTAGCCACCCAAACCAGTCCAGTTCTGAATTGGCTCCACTTCCCGATTCACTGGGATGCAACACCTCCTGAGGGAAGGCTCCAGCAGGTGTTAGGGAAAGTGAAACTGTTTCTCACACCTCCCAGGTTATCCCAGCAAATCCCTGCCAGCATCCCCTGAAGATGACTTGGGTTGTTGGATCTCACTCCTGCAGCTCTATGGAAATCATGGAATCATGGAATGGTTTAGGTTGAAGGGATCTTAAAGCCCATTCTGTTTATCCTCTGCCATGAGCAGGGACACTTCCTACTGGTTGCTCCAAGCCCTGTCCAACCTGGCCTTGGACGCTTCCACAGCTCCTCTGGGAATCCCACATCACCCATCCCCACCCCCAAGCCTGGCCTAACGCTCCATCACCAGCAGGACACAAGGGCTTCAGGGCAGGGAGAAGGACACACATCCCTCAGGGAGGTGCTGGATCTGGATGTGTGCAGGGACCGAGGCCACCCCGTGCCCGCCAGCGCTGCTCAGTGTCACACATGACACAATGCACAGGGCCAGTGACTCAGGGCCACTTGCTGACGCACCACACTGGGCTATTCTTCTCTCTCCCAATGAGTCGCTCCAAGATTGGACACAGTCTATCTCCGAGAGAGGCGCCTGCAATTAGCTTAACTCTTGGCAGTGCAGGAGAAATCTAATTTCCTTCGGGATCCGGCTGTCTGGAGGCAGGGACAGGGCTGTGCTCCCTCCCCTGGCCTGCCTGGGAGCTTTTGCTCCTTGTCAGAGCAGCTCCACAACCCACTGCTCACAGAAAACCCAGGGATTGGATCCTGGCTTGCAGAACTGCTCCATGTCCAGCTGTTCTCATTGGTGTAAACTATATGGATGTCATGAGGAACAGTCAAATGAGAGACACCCCACTTTTTGGGTGGTAGCAGCAAGGGAATCTGCTCGGGAAACACTCTCCATCTTCCATGAGCACCACCTCTCCCACCCCAAAAACCATGGGACAATGGGATCACTGGCCTCGTCTCTGCAGGACTTGGGGAACAGGCAACTGGTAGTGTGTAAACATCACCCCAAAGCTCTGAGATTCAAGTCAAAGCAGGAATCAAACATTCAGCTGCTTCTCAGAGCCTCTTTGGTCTGGAAATGGGCTGGAAATGTCAGGAAACCTGTGCTTCCCACGAGATGCCTGGTACTTCCTTCTTCCAGCCAGGCAGGAAGTAGCTTTGCTCATGGGGCTCTGCTCACGGGGCTCTGCTTGGTTTTGCTTCACCTCAACAGACCAGAAACCATAAAACTCCTACAGATCATCAACTCTGGGACTTCTTGCACCCTCACAGGGATCTGGGATCACTTTGGGATGCAGGACATTCCTCCTGCTCCATCCCTGTCTCCTGCAGTGACCCACGCTGGGCTCTGCTGTAGGTTGCTGTCAAGAGCCAGCCTGGAAACAGAGGAACCATCCCAGCCCCTCTGGGAGCAGGGAGTGTGCTCACACCCAGCTCGTGACCTCGTGCTAAAACACCCTCTCTTCCTTCCCTGCCCACACCCAGAACAAATTACAGCCCCTGGTGCCCGGCCTGGAGGCACCACCTCAGTGTCCATGCTGGGAACAGTTCTGGTGGCTGGGTGGAGAATTGGGAGTTTCCTAGGAAATGACCTAGGGATCGGATCCTAGGGATCTGATGTTTGTTTGGGGCTGAATCCCTGGATAAGCTGAGCTCAGGTTAAAAATTCACCCCAAGTGAGCCAGATGAGGCTACACCAGCCAGCACCTTGCCCAGCCAAGTCCAGCTGGGCTCCCAGAAATTTCCGGATCTGGGGGCATCCATGGATTGAAACTATTCACAAAAATGCTCCTCCCTAGCTGGGCCTTATTAGTGCCTCTTTGTGTGGGAGACTCTCCCTCCAAGCCAGATTTCTCCAGCCCGTTTGCCCAGTCCTCCTGCCATCCAGTCAATGATTTGTAGCTGGGAAGCATGGAAGGATGCCTTTGGGATTCCCTGCATCCAACTGCTGCCACGGGGGATCCTCTCCCTCACAGCCTGTGTGCTGCTGGAGTCACATCTCCCAACTCCTCACTGCGACCAGTCCCACCAGCCGGGGAGGACAACAAAAAAGGTTACACCAAATCATCAGGACACTTTGCAAAGTGGGATGTGGGAATGCTGGGGACATCCCTCCTGCTCCACGCCTCCTCCCTCTCCTCCTCCTCGCATAGAGCAGCAGGAAAGGCCGGGCTGGAGGAGCAGGCCGGGATGCAGTGAGACCAACCCCGAGTGGTACCACAGTGCAGCGTCACAGCGTCCCACTCCTGTCCCCAAACGCCACCAGCGAGGCAGCGCCGCGCTGAGGACACTGCGCCCCACCAGGGCGGCTCTGCCCCGAGCCCCAGCGGCTTTTCCCTGGGACAGGAGTGGGCCAGGCTGTGCCGGGAGGTGCTGCCCCTCCGCCTGCTCCCTCGGCATTCACACCCAGGAGAAAAGGAACCAGGGCTGGGCTGACCGTCCAACCTCGGCACGGCGCGGGCGGGGGAGGCGCGGGCACTCAAGGCACTCGCGGCAGCGGCCGGGGGACACCCGGCAGTCCCACGGGGACACCCTTCGATTCCCAGGGACCCCTCCCCTCGGTCCCCCCGCCTCCGTGCCGTTCCTGCCCTCCCGGCGCCTGCGGGGCCGGGAATGCTGGCCCTGCCCGAACCCTTCTGGCGCCGGGTCCCGCAGCCCTGTGCGCGTTAGAGACTCTTCCCCACGGGGATGCCCCGCGCGAGCAGCTCTTGGGGGATGTGCGGGGGTGCGCGAGTGCCACCCCCAACCCCGTGCCTCCCATTGGAGGAATAGCATGTGCCCCCCTTATGGGAAAAGATCTGGCGTTCTCCTTGGAGGTCGGCTCTGCCCTCTGTGTCACTCGTCCCGGGCCACGCTCTCCTCCAGGGCGGGCGGGGCCTCCAGGCCGAGCCCCCCGGCGCCGCCGTGCACGCTCGAGAAGGACACCATGGTGTGGAGGAGCATCAGGACCAGCACGCACAGTCTGATCCTGCTGCTGCCGAGGCGAGACCCCGCAGAGACCGGCAGCAAGGACGGGGAGCGAGGCTGGTGGTACTGGTGGTACTGGTGGTGGTGGTGGTGGTAGAGGTGGTAGTGGTTCTGCCTCTGGTGATGGAGGTGGGGGTCGTGGCGGTGGAAATGGAGCGACTCTGACGCCGTGGATTTGGGGGATGTGTCCTCGTTGCTGTCTGAGGGGTGCTCGCAGGAGTCCCATTGCACCTCGCAGCACTTGGCCTCCTCGTCGGGCAGCTGGTTCTCCAGCAGCCCTGCAGGGAGGAAGGGAGCAGAGGAGGGGTCAGCAGGACACTGAGGAGAAAGCGAGCCCTGGTGCCCACCAGCTGTGGGACTGGCACACCTGAGATGGTTCTGACATCCAGACACCCCCTGGCACAGCCCCCAGCATGTGTGAGCCTGCACACACCAGCAAGGCGAGCTCGGGGCTCCCCAAATCCTGCTCACAGTGGTAAAATATCCCCACCCTGCTTTAATCCATCACCTGCAGCTCCCTCTATGCTTTAGCTTTCAGAGGTAGGACTTTCGCCTCCTGGGCTGAGATGTTGCTGTGCCCCCATTAACCCCTTACCCCCGTAGCCTTGGCATGGCCACATTTTGGCATCAGGCAGTTTCCACGCTGCCCCTCCTCCCACTCCACCCCGGCAATCCTTCCAAACGCGGGGAGTGGCTTGGAAATTCGCCAAGGCTCACCATCACCCCCCTGTGCCCGGTGTGAGCCCGGCCCTCCTTACCCGTACAGATGAAGCCAGGCAAACCTCCATAGATCAGCTCATCATTGTCCGGTAACACGAAGGGGCACCTGGTCTGCACCTCCAGGCAGTATTGCTTGCATGGGATCCGCTGCCGGCACTGCTGCTGGGTCACGTTGAAGTACTCGGAGCACAGCCACGCCTTGTAGACAGCCTGGGGGACAGCATGGACAGGGACACGTCACTTCCCAAGCACTGGGACAGCTGGAGCACCGCAGGGTGGCAGGGGACGGGAGAGCTCCTAGCTCTTGTGGGAAATGTGTGTTGGGGTCATTTGTTGGATCCAAACAATCCACTGGAGTGTAACAATGGTGGAATTCGTCTATCCAGCTAAATCCACCACGAAAATAAAGCTAATTACCACATGGAATAATGTCCCCTACAGACAGGCATCGTGACAGATTCTGCTAACATCAGCGACCCGAGAGCTCAGTTTGTCACACAAAAATACAAACACTGCTTATCACCCGGCCCAGAGTGTCCTCCTCATCCCCAAGACATCCCACTGCTCTCCTGGGGAAGATTCTCACCTCCTCTAAAGTGCTTTGGCCCCCATGAGCTCTGGACACGGGACAGCAGAACACATCATGGGCTGGTCTTTACTGGAAATTTCCTGCTGGAAAAGCTGCTGGACAGAAGCAGCTGGGATGCAGCACATGCAGCCACTGCACCTCAGGCTTGTCCCTCTCTGCCACCAAATACCACCTTCCTCACCTTCCCCACCAAGTCCTGGGAGAGGTTCCCAATTCCCTGACATTTGGAACTTCTGCTGTGCCATTTCTTTTGGCTGAAGGGGGAAACTTGTTCATTTTCCATGGATGTTCTGGCACTGGGATGTACCAGTAGTGCAGGTGTCTCCGTGTGCTCTGTTCACCTTTCTGATACTTCAAGCTGTACTTGGCAACATTTCCAGAAGGAAGAGCAGCCTGGGGGTTCAGCTGTGACTGCAAGGCTGTGCCACATTCCCTGCCTGTCCAGTACTGGGTTCCCCTCTTCCCTTCCAGCCTCTGTGAGCTTGTGCCCATAGCAGACAGCAGGGCATAGCCCAGTTGGCTCAGTTTCAACCATATTCCCAAATTTCCCTCATTTCCCCAGCATCAGGCATGGGGGATTGTTTGTCTCCACTGGCTGCAGCAGACAGGGAGGGAGAGCTCCCATTTCTCCTGGTGTGCATGATTCCTCAGGCTGCAAGAGACCCAGGGCACTTCCAGCTCATCCATGAACTCATGAGGGCACGAGTGACAGCACCATGGTCATTCCATGGCCACATCCAACTTCCTTTGAAACCAGCTAGAAAGGGCTCCCTGTGATTCAAAGGGAATGAGTTTCCCTCCTCTGCATGCTCAGAGAAACCCCCTGCTCTGCCTTCCAGCTGCATTTTCATTTTCTGGAGGCTTTAAACCCATCACTTCTTTGTTTCCCCATGTTTTTCATAGATCCTTATCATTGTTTCTTTGGCCCACGGTGGTGTCAGGATTAAAGCTGGTTGGGAAATTCTTGGCAAGTTATTTTAGTTTGTTGGTTTTTTTTTTTTTTTTTTCCTGTAAAATGCCAAATCATGAAAGGCAGAATTTTCACAGAATTGTGTTAGCTTTGGTGAAACTTTCATCCCAAAAAGTTTAATGGGCACCAGGACACAATTTATGGAGTGAACATTTTGGAGCAGTCCCAGCACTGTGGGCAGGGCTGGCCCCTGGGATGTGAGAATGCAGGTGCTTGTTCTCCTTATCCTGTTGGATGTTAATTACTGGGACACAGTGGAGTGGCTCCAGAGGAGGGAATGACTGCAGAGTGTGGGGGCACAAGCAGGAGAGTTTCCAGGTCTGGATCTGCATCCCTGAACATGGAAGTGTCCAGGGCCAGGCTGGATGGGGTTTGGAGCACCCTGGGATAGTGGAAGGTGTCCCTGCCTGTGGCAGGAGGTGGGACAGGATGGGTTTAAGGTCCCTTCAAACCCAAACCATGCTATGGCTGCATGATCTGCCCGAGCTGATTCCCTAGAAGCGAGGAGGAGGAGGCCATGCTCCAGAGGGGCCACCACCCCCACTGCAGCAGTGCCCAGAGGGTGTACAGTGGGCTCCAAAGCACAAACTGACTGCCCAGCATGTATTCAGACAGGCCATATCCTTATTCCAATCCCTGCCTGGACATGATGCTGTTATTCCCACATGCTCCAGACACACTCCAGTGTAATGTGGAGCAAAACAGACAGAGGCCTTATTAATTACCTTAATTATTTGGGGTGCCTTTAGAGCAACAAGGAGAGGGTGTCCTGAGAACAGCCTAACCCTTGGAGCATCTGGCAGAGAGTGGCTGGATGAGCTTCTCCTTCCCCTGGTGACCATCCAGGATTTTGGACAGCTGGTGTGGATGACCTGCTTGAATTTGAACTGGCTGATGTCAGGTGGGTGAATTCCCCCCAAAGCCATGAAGTTTTCAGGATTAAACTGCAGCCACAACCAGCCTGCAGTTTAAAGGGGAATTATGAACACACAAGAAGCTGGATGGATATCACTGTTGCACCCAGCCCCATCTGGGATGGATACCCTAAATCCATCCCTCCAGCTCAGCCTCTTTTCCAGCCCTCATCTGCCTTAGGATAAGCATCTCCATCAGTGGGACTTCCTCGTGTCTCCCAAGGAGGTTGTTTTACAGCACTTATCTCGCTGCCTACAAGTTTTCCTTCATACTTGACCTACATTTTTCCATCCAAAAGTTCACTCCCTTCAATCATTCCTTCCACCATTCCCTCTCCCTGCTCCGTGTTTACACATCTCTAATATTTGCAGATGTCTCACGCTCCCCCTTTAGTCACAACTCAGGCGAGCTGGGCTGATTTACTCACTCCCATTTCCTGCCAGTCTCCTTCCCAGCTCCGACTCTCCCACGCTGCTTCCCAGATCCAGTCACATCCCAGCTCCCACCTGGGCTCACATGCAGCCAGGCATGGAGGCTACACTGAGTGATCCAGCAGAGGATTGTGGGCGTCACCTGAGCTGTCCCAGCTCCAGATTTGGGTGGAAAAGGCAGCTGGAGGAGGAGATTTCCCGAACTACTTTGGGTTCATCCTGCTCTCATATGGAAACAGAACAAGCAGGCTCTGCGTGGATCCACAAATATCCCTCCTAAAATGTTTGTGATGATTCTCATCAGGGAAGACCCCATCAGGGTCACCCACACATCCATGAATTTAATGAAAATATGGAAGGAGGCACTGCAAGGAGCTGGTGATACCACCAGCGAGGGCAGAGCTGGAGCACTCATGCAGAACCTGAACTAGGATTCCCTGGCTGCCTTCCATTCTTCCTTCCCTTTGCCCCTGAGGGAAGCACTGACCCCAGGCAGCCCTTGCCATTCCCTTGTGGCAGATCCTCCAGGTGCTGCAGCAGGAATTCCTGCAGCTCTGCAGGATGGAAACTGCCTGTGTGTACTCACAAACAGACACATCCAAGACCTGCTGGTCCAACAGAGCTCTCCCACTCCACTGGGATCAGGCTGAGACACAGGTGAGATCCCAGTGTCCTCCCATCACTCACCCACAGAGATCCATGTCACAGACAAGGAGCAAATTCCCTGGGATGCTCAAGGTTTTGGTATCCCCAAGCTTACCCCACACAGCCTCCTTAATTCTGCTGTTAAAAAGGACATGTGAGAATTTAGGACAGGAAGAAATTTGTTCCCTGCTTAGATCAAGTAGGAAAGCTCCCTGGTTTCCATCCTCTCCCTCTCTGGATTCTTCAGGAAGCGGGTTGGGTTGCAATCAGTGTTCCTGCCGTTCTGGTTTGGCTTTTGGCAGATCTCCAGCCTGGCCAAGTAAATTAAAGTGACCTCAGCTCCAAAATAGCTCCAATTTGGTGCCCTCTTCCTGCATTTTTAGCTCTGGAGGACTGGCTGCATGACTCTGAGGAAGCACACAGAATTTGGGTGCCTAGGAAAGGAGCCAACTTCACAGACCTGATTTATACAGAAGGAAGAGGACAGGCTATCTGTCCACATTGGAATTTTGGAGGTGGGATGAAAAACCTCATCCTAAAAGACATTAAAAAAACCCAAAATGAATTGGATTTCTAATAGTGAATTAGGCTGTCTGCTCATGCAGCAGCAGTCAGAGGGATGGAGCTTTCACTGGGAATTCTGTGCCAAATGGGAGTTCTTCCCTGCCTGCACTATTCCCTCTGTCTCCTGGCAGCACCAGGACAGCATTCCCCACCAAGCAGCTTTTCCAAAGTCTTTCTGGGTCCTTAGGATTTCTGCACAAATGTGGGCACTTCAAGGCCATTCCAGTTGCTGCCAGTATGTTGGAAACACTGGCACTGCTGTGGAACCATCCCAGCTACATTTTGGGAGAACCAAGGAGCAGGAATGGAGCAGCATTCTCAGGACACACCAGCACTGCAGAGGATGCAGTGTTTGGGATAGCTTGGATGCCCACTGGGAATGCCAGCTGTAATTAACAAAACAAACTGTTGTTTTCCCATCTGAACAGGAATCAATGCTTGGGAAGTTCCCCCAAGGAAAATCCTGCTAATGGCACAAACATAATTAACCCTTCTCATTAATTAGTGGCAGGGATTGGGGCAGCATGCCCAGCCCAAAATCCACTTCTCTGGAAGGGGGAGATGCAGCCTGGAAGGCAGAGAGGGAAATAGGGAGATTTTCCCTACAAAATAACCTCAGAAGGAGTCCTGGGATGTGCTTGGACCAGAGGTGAGGATCACTCTGGAAGTTGGGCTCTGCCATCATGACTCTCCTCCTTTCCCTCTTCTCACTGGGTGCACCCAGCTCCCAGCAGGGATGGGATGAAAGATCCCTGCCAGACCCCAGCCTGCAGCAGCCCCCTCCCCTCCCAGAGCACTTCCTGGGACTCACATTTCCATCCTGGTCTGAGAGGAGCATCTGGAGTGGCTGTGCCTCATTAATCTTGGACACAGGGAAATGAGCACTGCTAATGAGCCGCTCGGGCAGCTCTCCAAGCTCTGGCACATGAGGATGCAGCACGGGAAGCAGGACAGGCTGGGGGGGAGAGAAGAGCCCCCCTGGATGGCAGAGGATTAAGGGAATACTGAGGTCCAGGGCCAGCCAGGAGGAGTCACAAACACATCTGCAATGTCCAATTACCACTGTATTCAATTAACTCAGACAGTAACAATGTGGAGCTTTAAACCAGCTTCTTTTAGGCTTTTTTAAAATTCTCCTTGCTATGGGCTGTTCCAACATCATCTCTGGAACAGCTGATTTTTGGTTTCTTTGATAGTTCTGGAGTTGTTATCCCTGCCTTGACACATTCACATGCTCTGGGTTAGGAGAGAGGAGACCAAAAACACCAACCCAACCCTAAACCTCAACAACTGGACAGGATTATGGGATTTGTATTGTTTTTCCTTCATTTTTAATATAAAGTTGCCTTTTGCCTGGCGATGACAGCCCTGGAGCCGCAGCTCCTCCGTTTCCCAACCAGGGGAGCCTCTGCCCATTGTGCCCAGCTCCAGAGGGCACAGGGATGGGGCTGCCAGCAGGAATGCCTGGGACATGGATGGGATGGGGGAATGGGGATGGATGCACATTGTACCCAGCTCCAGAGGGCACAGGGATGGAGCTGCCAGCAGGAATGCCTGGGACACGGATGGGATGGGGGAATGGGGATGGATGCACACAGGCTGCAGGGAATGGCACTGGTGGGAATCCCAACTGGAGTGGGTGTTCCTCAAACATCACTGGAAACTCCACACAGAGCTGCTGGGCTGGCTGGCACGTGCCCATTCCAGGCTCTGCATTACCCTACAGTCTGCTCCTGTCCAGGGCTGGTTTGCCCAGAAGTTCTCCCCCAGCCATCTCACCCATGACACCAGTTTGCATCCTGATGTTGTGTGTTGTTCTGGGCACAGATGGGTCCAGGTCTGGCACTGACCAGGCTGATCCTCCAGAAAGGTCCTGGGCAATGGAATGTCATCCCCTGTGCTCCCAAACTGTGCCTTCCCACCTACATCCCACAGGACCACACCATATCCTTTCACCTGAGTCATGAAGTCACTTCCAAATTACTTGGAAGTAAATTGTCCAAGCTACCCACTCACCATTCAACCACCTGATGAAGCAGCTGATAGTTTTAAAGTTTAAAACTTCCAGTTTTCATTTTAAAAAGAAAGCATTTTAGCTTTAATTCCCAGTTCTTGGATTAAAGAGACTGTGTGAATGCTCCTTCTTTCAGAGGGAAAAGCCCAAATTTCCCCCTCTAAGCCACTCAAACCCAGTCTGAGACACACAATGCCCCAGGTGCTCATCGGTCAAAATTAAGAGAAAATAGTTTTAAGTGTGACCCCCACACACCTGACACACTCAAGGCTCAGGCAGCAACTGTCACACTATGTCACAACATCAGGCAGCTCAACACATGCCTTGGGAAGGACTGGAGTGGGGAAGGAAAGGAGAACCAGCACCCCAACCTGCCTCTGCAACCACCCACAGGTGATGGGCTGGGGGTGGCAGTGCCAGCTCCCAGCCCTGGGAATGC
Organism: Melospiza georgiana; assembly: GCF_028018845.1. Lineage (NCBI taxonomy): Eukaryota > Metazoa > Chordata > Aves > Passeriformes > Passerellidae > Melospiza > Melospiza georgiana. The sequence continues at coordinate 5,495,884 of NC_080441.1, forward strand.
TCTCAGGGGACAGACACCACAGGCACAGCCTCCTGGCCTTGCTCATCTGCTCATGGCACCAAGGGCTGCTGTGTGCAGAGCCCAGGGAAAGCCTGGTCTGATCCCAGCAGATGCCACCCTGCCCTTGGAACAAGGCCAGGAGGAAGAGCTTGTGCTCGTGGCTGCACCAAAGCAGGAAGCATTCCCTGGAAGAGCAGAGCTTGGGGACTTGCTTTGGACACCTCTGACAGCTCCTGTGCTGAGGGGACAGAGAACATGGCAACCCCACATGGCCATGTGCCTGTGCCTGTTGATTAATGACAGTAATTAATGGCACAGCTGGATGGACAGGAAGGCAGTGACCACTGCCAGGCCCTCCTGCCTCCCACAGCCAGTGCCTGTCTCCATGCATGTCACAGTTGCTCCATGTCCCTGCCCAGCAGTGTCTGCAGCCCTTTCCCTCCCACCACAGCTCCCACTGTTCCCAGTGCAGGCTGGGCTCTGCCTGGAGGTTATTCCTGTCCAGCCACCCAGCCCTGACCCCTCCTACAGCCCCCAGCCCATTGCAAGAGGCCCTTGATCCCAGACCACTGCTACAAACATCCCAATTCCCACAGAACATTTCCATTTCATTATCAAACTCCACCTCGGGGTAGATGCATCCTCTCCCCAAGGGGGGTGAGCAGGGGGTGACAGTGCTCTGCTCACAGACTGGAGCTCTCATCCCAGCATTCCTGATGCTGTTCAGTCCCCCCTCCTCACATCCTGGGTGGGAGCCCTGGCATTGTGAATTCCCTGGCAGGGTCTGGGACAGGGTGGCCCAGCCATGGTGGGCTGCCCATGGGCACTGCTGCCAGACCCCAGGCACAGCCAGTCCCTGTCCCAGGGTGCCAGCCCAGGATCACAGTGAGGCCAGGGGGACCTGCATTCCCAGGCTGCAGTTAATCCAGGCTGCTGCTCTGTGCTCCCCTTTCAAAAAGGGTCTTGGCTGGGCTTGAGAAGAGAAGAGCAGCTTGTCAGGAAGGTGAGGCCACCTGGAGTGTGGAAGTTTGTGTGGGAAGGGGGTGGACACCAGGAGACAGGGACAAACAGCTGGTGGCCAGGGAGAGAGCAGCTCTCCCTGGCATCTGGAGGGCTCTGTCCTTGTGACACCACATGGCCATGCCCCAAGGTGGAAGAGGGGAGGCCAGGCCTCCAGTTCCAGGGTGTCACCACACTCTGAGGAAAGCTCTTCCCAATATCCCATCCATCCCTGCCCTCTGGCAGTGGGAAGCCATTCCCTGTGTCCTGTCTCTCCATCCCTTGTCCCAGGTTCCTCTCCACCTCCCCTGGAGCTCCTTTAGGCACTGGAAGGGGCTCTAAGGTCTCTCTGGAGTCTCCTCTTCTCCAGGTGAGCACCCCCATCTCTCCCAGCCTGGCTCCAGAGGGGCTCCTACCCTTGGAGCAGCTCTGTGGCCTCCTCAGGACTTGCTCCAGCAGCTCCATCCTATACAATCCTCACCTGCCAGCCCCCAGTGGGTCAGATACCAGCCCATCCTACCAGCCCAAGGACTTAAAAAGTAATTAAAGACCTCTGCAAAACTGAAGCTGAACACGATGGAGTTGGGGACAGAGGGAAAGTGAGGTCCCTGCAATCCATTAGGATGGCTTGAGGAATTCACTCCCATTAGGTCCTGCTGCAGCCAGGGGCTTAACAGGATTCAAAAGTGGATTAAACATTTATACAGCTAATGAGAACATCCTGTTACATTAGATAGGATATAAAAAAATAAAGGCGAGACACTTCAGTGCCACGAGCCATAAATTACCCACCAGTGATGGGGGCAAGGGAGAAGTTTCTTTGCTCATCCCCCTTCCAAGGAAATGGTGAGGCTGGAGAATTGTTCTCAGGATGGTGTGAGTGTCCAGCCCAGCAAGGGCTTGTAACAGCAGGCATCCAATGCCTATGGAACAGCCCAATCCTGTACTTGGCCAGGAGCCCCCTGCACAGCATCCTGTGAGGTGCCACTTGGCTTCAGTGGCAATGGGACAGGGTATGAGGCAGCAGGAGGAACCTGGTCCCTCATGTCATCCTTCTGCACCCCACAGAGATGGGCAAGCAGCAGGATCAGGCCCATCTCCACTCCCTCATGGAGCAAACAGCAAGGAGACAGGAGCATCCCAGCTCCTGGGCACCCTCCACGGTCACAGGGAAGTTCAGTTTTCCATGCTCATGCTGGGTCTTGCATCCACCTCAACTTGTGCCCACAGGTCCCTTAAATGCAAGCAAAGATGATTATGAGATGCTTATCAGCACTCCTGGCAGCTCCTACTGCTGGAGACACACAACAGACCACGGCTCATGTCAGCCCTGAGAGCTACAGCCTCTGCTTTTCTCTCCCTGGCTGAACAGCACTTGCAGAAACCTCCTGCTCCCTTGCAGGGAGGACAGCCCAGGACAGCTCTCAGGCTCTGTGGTGAGCAGCAGGCAGGAGCTCAGCCAGAGAATCCCAAGGGAAGCACTGCTGCAGGGAAACCCATCCCTGCCCTCAGGCCAGGCTGGGGCTGTCCAGCCTGTCCCTGATGCTCCACAGAGTGGAAGTGCTTCCCCTGCATTCCCAAGAGCAAGGAGTGTCTGGAGAGCAGTCCCAGGACCACACTCTGAGCCAGGCTGCCACCCCAGAGCTCCTGGTGCCTCCTGGCAGTCTCATTTGAACAGGAGAAAAAGGAATGATGACAAGCAACACAGCACGGCAGGAAAACACAGCTCCCTGCACACACAGGCAGAGACCCCTGTGGATTCCTCCTCTCCACAACCAGCTCCAAGGAACATGACACTAAAGACCAAGAGCAGGTCAGGGAGATGCCCAGGTCTGAAGGGGCTTGAACTCATTACATTAAAGACACAAACACAGCTCCTGTTCTGCCAGCACTGGTCAGTCCTTCCCAAACTGCGGCCATTCAGAAAATTCCAAGAAAATTCCACTCTCCTCCTCTCCCTCTGTAGCCACCAGCAGTGGGGAATGCTTGGGACTGGTACCTGTGGGCTCAGGGTGTTCCAGGCTCCCTGATCTGTGCAAACCCAGGAGCTGGCACACCTCTCACCAGGAAAACCCCCAATCCAGCCACTTCCAGCCCCCCTCTCCAGCTCTACCTTCTCTCCTGTCCATCCACAGCCTCCACCCACCAGCAGTGCTGCAGAGCTGCCATGCAGGGATGAGATTCCAGCCAAACACGTGTATCTGTTACTCCCAAGAGGATGAGCAGGGCAGGTGGCATTTCCTTCTCCAGCCAGGACCAGGAACAGCAGGATGCTGGCACAGGCAGGGCTCTGGAAGAGCAAATCCTTGCCAGGTGAGGCCATTTCATGCTGCTTTTTGAACAGAGTGACCACGTTGGCAGCATCTGGGGGTGCCAATGCTGCCAGCACTGCTCTTCCTGTGACACCCCAGGAGCATGGCTGGGAGAGAGGCCCCAAGGAAAAGCCGGGAGCTGGGAAGAGAAGCCAGGCTGAAGCAGGCAAGCCATTCCAGGCAGGCAGCTGCTGGCTCTGCCCACGGGAATGGGGCTGGAGCAGCGTGGACAGATGGCTACTTCTTGCCCAGGCAGCCTCTGTGTCTCATTCACAGATTTGCTGTCCCTGAGTCATTGCCCTTCAAAGGACAGCAGAGCTGAGCTCCTGCGTGGAGCCAGGCATGAGTCGCATCCTAATGGCATCCCGGGGACAGCGGGAATAGCCCCCGGCAGCCAAGCACACCCTGCCTCTGCCACCTGCCTGCCTCCCACCCTGCAGGGCAGCTCTGGAGCCTACAGCAGAGGAAAAGCCTGTGGGGCATCCCTAGGACAGGCCTGGGGCTGTGGGATGTTTAGACAAACCCTCTCTGTGTGGGATCCGTGGCACTGCCCAGTGCTGGGGTCAGGCCAGGCCATGTGTGATCCCTGCTGGGCAGAACAGCTCCTTCCCTGCTGAAAAGAATCCTGTCCTCAGGTAGGGACCAGGTGAAGCCCCTTGTGAGGGCAGGTCCAGCTGGGCTCAAGCAGACACCCAGTGCATGCTGTCCCACCTCTCAGTGCTGGTGTAGGAGGTGCTGCTGCTCTCCCTGGGATGTGTGTGCCAGCGTGGCACCAGCAGATCCCTCTGTCCATGGGGAGCAGGGATCACTGCCTGGCAGGAAAAGCAGCACAGCAAGACAGCCTGATCTGGATGGCCACAGACAGCCTGTGCCAGGGGATGTGCACAGCAAGGGGGCTGGGGGCTGTGTTGTTTTCCCAGATCTCACACTTTGCTGGTATCACTGTATGCACTACTGAGCTCCTGGCCCCCAGAGCCTTCCTGTACCACACAGAGCAGCTGGATGCTTTCCATCTGCAGCTGCTGAGGTGGCATCTCTGAGGAGCTCATCCCAGCCTGCTGGTGAAGCCCCTGTGCCCACTGTGCTCCCAGGGATGGGCACACATGGAGAAGAATATAGGCCTGCATCTGGCACTGATGGCAGCAGGCACAGCTGGGAGCACACAGAGCAGGAACTGGAGCCTGTGGCACTTGGAGCTACTGGTGACAGTTTGATGGAGAGAGATGTCACCCTCCCTCTCTGTCCCTGCACCATTTGCCAACCTGCCTGTTGCTCCATGGAGCTGCTGCTGCCTTGGGAAACTTGTGGGCTGTCCCTGCAGCACCACTGACAGACACAGGCGGGGACAGGCAGACAACAAGGACTGACAGACAACCAGAGCAAAGGAGGCAGCCAAAAACCACCCGATATCCCCCATAAATCACTCCCATTCATACCCTGACCCCATCCCAGGCTGATTTACCCCACAGCACTGGTGTAGGTTCAGCCTCCAGCCCACCACACACTCCCAGGCAGCTTGAGATGTCTCCACCCCAAGCAGAACTCAGGGCTGTCCAAGCACCATCTAAGCACCCCCACTCCCACCTGGCTTGCAGCCCTCCCAGGTCCCACTGGCACATTCCTGACACCTCTACATCTTTTATTCCAGGGGGCAAACTCCTTCCATCAGTTCAGCTTTTGTTTCTCCTGCTTTCCAAGCCTTGATCTCAGTTTTCAAGCATCAAGGAGGTACCTGACACAAGGCACTGGAATGGGGTGTGCCAGAGGCTGCAGCCACAGCACCTGCAGAGCAAACCCACCATGGTCCTCTGGCCCAAATTATTTATACAACTAAACCACATCTTTGTGCAAGGCTGCAAAAAATTCCCTTTGTTCCCATGGAATGGGTGGGGAACAAGGAGCTGCACACTTGGCTAAGCTCGTGCATGTGCTCCTGCTCAAGCTGCCAAATGACTGCACTGACCTGCTGGAATTACTTTTGAATTCACTCTGGAACCTTTTTTCACCTCATGAAACACCTCACTGGCCAGGCTGCTTGTGGAGAAGATCTGGAGCTGCCACAGGTGTGTGGGAGCAGCCTCTCCCCTCCTGCTGCTCCTGGTGTACCAAATGCTCCACAGGAGACCAGTCCAGGGTGCAACTTTGCAGTCACCCATCCACAGATTCTCTGGAAGCCTCGCTTCTAAAGTAACTTAGCAACCTTAAAAAACCTAAAGTAACTTAGTAACCTTAAAAAACCACAAGGTTTTGGTGAAACCACTTTGGTTCTCAAGGGACCTTCCCTCTGTGCAAGGCTCAGAGCAGGAGTGCAGCAGGTATAGCAGCATTTTGGATAAGCCCAGCCCAAAAAAGCTCAACCTGAGCTACTTTTGTGAAGGTGAAATGCTGCTTTGGATCCCCCAAGAGGTGTCCCTGGCACTGGGATAACCCCAAGACAGGGTGTTCCCAAAGCTCCTGGTGCCAGCAGGCTTAGGTTTGCAGAGGATGTTCCACAGGCAGGGATGCTCTGTGGGGATGCTGATTGCTGATGCTATTCCTGGTTAAACAAGAGCCAGAAAACAGGACCCCAGAGGGTGCTGAGCCTGGGCACTGAGGATTTGCTCCCTGCTCCATGTGAGATGTGCCAGGGATGATGCCAGAGCAGGAGCAGCCTCCATTTCTCACCACATCACTGCACACCAGCGGCACAGAAACACCAGCAAAGCCTCGGGAGTGAAATCCTACCCTGCCAGGGGACTGGGGAAACCAGAGGTGCAGAACCAGATCCCACAACCACGGGCTTGTGTGTAGAGAAACCTGATAATCTAATCACATCTGAGATGCTACAGGTCCTGTCCAGCCCAGCTCTGCTGCCAGCCCCCTCCTGCCTGTCAGCCCTTCTCTCTCCACAGCTTTGTTTCTTGCAGCCTAATGACTCCTTAATGGGCTTTGTCCCATAGATCTTGATTTGCCCCAGCACGGGTGGGAAGGGGCACTTTGGAGCTGTTGGGGTGGGAGCCAGCATGCAGAGCTTGCCTTGGCATGAGCAAAGCTCTCATCTGGTGTCTGAGCTGGAGCAACACTGCTCTTTTCCTGTTTGGAAAGATGGGAAAAGGCACAAAAGAGCCCTAAGCATCCCTCAGGGCATTGCTTTGGAGGGACAGTGATTTCCCCCTGCACTGAGCCCTGCAAAGCCTGGGCTTCCAGTTTGAGTGCTGCTGCTGCCCCACATTTCCTGATGGATATTCCAGTCCAATATTCACATCCCCAGGCCAAGACCTCCTCAAGCCCCTTTGGAGGATGCTCCAAAGTGTCCCCACAACTGCTCAGTGCACTGAGTTCACTGTGTCCTGCAGTGACAAAGGGTACAAGTTACACAGCAACAGGCGAGATGGAGGCGGCCAGCAGCTGCTCCTGACTCAATTAATGACTTTTCCCTCTCATGTTCAGGAAAACACAGGCATGTGCCACCTTTTATCCACATCATCCCTACCTAGCACCATCAGCCAGCAGTTAGCAGGCAGATCCTCACAGCATGAGGTGAAATGTGTTTGAGAAGATGGATGGACCTTGTGAATCCACTTCCATCTCTTCCATCCTGTCACAGGATGCCAGTGCCCCTGTCCATGAGTGTCCCTGTGGGAGTCAGACCTCCCAAATCCCACCAAATGGGAAATGCAAGCAATAAACCCCAGAAGTGCATCTTCATGGTTTAATGTCTCTCAGCCACAGGGATTTCTGGTGTTAGTTGGAAAAGTAACAAATAAAACATTTCCAGGGGTGATTTGGAAGTTGACGGTGCTGCACAGGAATAACAACACATGGAAAAAGTGGGATCTGCCCAGGAATGACCCCCAAGCAGAAAATAAAAAGGGACAGTATGACACTCAGCACTGAGTACTCTCAGCAGCTGAATTACACACAAACCCCACCATTTCATGGGATTCCTATCTCCAGGGGAACTTTGGTCCAGTCCTCCCCAACCTCTGGGCACAGACTGCTGTTGCAGACAGGTAGAGAAATTATAAAAGAAACGCCTCATAAAATCAGGCCTGCTCTGTTAAATCAATAGCTAGCCTGTCATTTCTTCTAAGTGCAGCTAGTACTTTGCAAGTTCCCATGTGAAAACAATCTGGGTATGAACAGTTTGTTAATGTAACAACCTTTTTTGGGTGGAAAATAAGTGCACCTGCACTTATTAGACCTGTTCCATGAGAACCCACAAAAGAAAAATGCAAAAAACTTGAACCTTAACACATACAAATCACCTTTTGACCAACAAATGAAGTAGTAAGAAAACTACCAGGTAATAGATGTTGTACAGAAGGTCTGTGAAAACTATAAAATAAGTTTTGTGAATAAAAATTTGGCTTTTCCTGCATGAAGAAAATGGAGCTCAAGTGATTTATTCCAATAGACAGATCTGGGGTTGGGATGTCCAGGATGCTGTTTCACCTCCTGGCAGGACTTGGTTTTTCTTCCCAAACCTGAGGGCAGCTCTCAAGATGATTATAATAATTGTAATGCTCTCAGGGCATTATGTGTCTCCTGAAACCAATATACAACACTTACACACTTCCAAATTTTTATCTTGGGGTGAAACCTGCTGCCACAGGAAGGAACTGGCAGCTCCAGTTGGGATTTGGTGTTGCTGTTGTTTGAAATCAGGTGGAAAAAAGAGCCCAAATCACCAGAGTGGTGTGGCTGCCATAGAGCTCCCTATGAGCTCTCAGCTGAGCCACACTTCTTAGACACCAAATTCCAGAGGGATCCGTGCCTCAGCAGAGGGAGGCTGTGTGCAGGTGAGCTGAGCTGCTGTGCCTCCTCATCTTCAATTTCCCAGCTGCTGTTCCAGAATGGCAGGGATGTGAATGGGATGCAGCACAAACCCTCCACACTCAGCCCTGCTCCCACAGTCCCATGTCCCAGAATTATCATTTAAATCCTGTTTCTCCAGCTCCAGAGCTCCTGAAGCCAGAATCCTGCTGTGAGGGCTCTGCAGGAGCTCTCACACTGGCCAAGCTGCACATTCCACTGTTTTCCTCCACTCCTCTGCTGTTTTCCTGTTATTTGCTCTCAGATGTTATCACCATCAAGCAATACCCTTGCCATCCCTCACAAACAGGTATTATCCAGCATCTGGATGGGAACCACAAATTCAAACTGCTTCAAAAATCCTGTCAGCCACATTTTTCCAAGGCAATGAGTAACTGTAGTCCCTGCTCAAGTCCAGAGGACTCGAAATCAGGCCAAAACTCACTTGTCACCACAGTGCTGGAGGGGTCTGGTACAAGCTTCAATTCACAGATGGGAACAGCCCCTGAGAGGGAAAAGCTGAGCCTCATGGATGTGAAAGGCTGGAGTAAGACACAGAAATATGGAGTGAATGGCCTTAAACAAAGCAGCCTGATTTTTCAGGATAGGAGCTGTGAGGGCTCCAGTGGGAGTGAGCAGGCTCAGGCACTCCCATGGGAATTTCCCAGTGGGTGGCTCAGGGGAGTGTGCACAGGTTGTCCCTGCTGCTCCTGCCTCCTGTTGCTTCCCAAGTGCTGCCTGAGGAATGCAAGGCTGGAGCTCACAGATGCTCTAAGGATGCACTGACGTGACAAAGAACCAGCTCAGAGGAACGAGTCCTGCCACTAGCTCCAGCTCTGCATCTCCCCAGCACATTTCCTGCTCTCCCATCGAGGATGTTAAACCCAGGGACAATTTATGGAGACTCATCGAAGCACAGCTCTGTTCCTACACAGTTTGGAGTCCCAACATAATTATTTTCTCACCTCTTTTGCTTCTCTCTCTGGGACTCCCAGCAGAGATGGAAGCTAAGCCTGAAGCTGGAACATTTATGCTCCACCAGACATGGCACAGAGAGATCCTGATCCTGCTGGGCCCCTGCAAGCAGGAGCAGCACAATGGACAGCACCCTGTGGAAGTGGAGCAGCAGGACCAAACTACTCAGAGCAGGCTGAATACCACATCCCTTGGAAACCACAGGGGGAATCTGGGAAGCAGACTGCAATTACCTGCCTTGGCCCATGCCAGAACACAGGCACCAGCTCCTGCTCAAACCCAGCTCCCCACAAAAGCGACCCTTGGAGCGGTGGCCAGGATCTCACCAAAGTGCCTTTGATGAAAGACACCACCTCAGTGTCCCAGTCCTGCTCCTGGTGCTGCTCCTGCACTTTCCCAGGGCATGAACATCACTTCAAGAGCTGCTCTGCAAATCCAAGTGTCCCTCAAAACTCCTGTCCCAGAAGAGGAGCAGCCAACCCTGTCACACTGCCAGGGAGGGAGCTCAGCCACCATCCCTGTGGGACAATGCTGTCACACACCCCAAGACACAGCTCTGAGAAAGGGAAGCACATTTAATTACAGAGACCATTGCACTTCCCAGAGGTGATGTCTGGAAGGAGCACAGGTGAGCCAGGCAGCTTGGAGCTGGTGGAAGCTGGAGGCACCACGGGTTTGTAAGAATGAGCACCCAGCAGAACCACACTGAGGGTTTGATGGAGATCCAACCTCAACTCTCATCTGGGAGAGGAGGTGGCTCCATACCAGCCTTGATCCCACTGATGCTGGGAGACACAACCAACCCATCAGCTTTCAGAGCAGGGACTGTGTCCCGGGGCTGGGGACGAGTCAGTGACACTGGGGGAACACCAAGGTGGGAGGCACAGTCCAGCAACCCTGGGCAGAAAGAGTGTGAGAGCTGCTGCATACAGGGAAGGGGCACTGGCACCATGGTTCATCTCAGGTCACCGCTGGTCTAATGACAGCCAGGAAGAACCCTGGGCTGTCCCAGGAGCAGCAGCAGGTCTGAGGCAAAGGTGAGGGGCCTCACACATGTCCCAGCTCAGCCCCTGTGTGCACAGGGGTGCACAGTGAAAGAGGTGTGGGTAAGGCTAGCAGGGATAGGGGTGTCAGGAGTGAAGTACTTGGATTGAGGTGCCATGTGGGGATTGGGGTGTCAGGAGAGGTGCCAGGACTGGGGTGCTGGCAGTAGAGTGTCATGAGCTGGGTGCTCAGACTGTGTTGGGAGCAGGGTGTTGGGAATGGCAGTGGGATGACAGTAGCTGCCTGTGTGTGCACAGGTGTGAAGGGATGTGTGAGCACTCATTCAGGCCAAGTCCTGCTTTGCCTTTTCTGTCCCATCACCCTGTCCCAGCTTTCCCAAGGGCTCCAGACCTGTCCCATCACCACTGCCAGGAGAGGTTTGGGGAGCCGAGGGAGATCCCAGCCTGCAGGCAGGTGTGAGAGCAGGGGGACCACGGTACCCCCACACCACCAAGCCCGCTGTGGCCCGGCTCACCCGGGACGCCCCCTCGTACCTTGCAGTCCGTCAGGCAGGATCTGACCGAGTACTCTTCCGATTGCAAGTACTTCTCCAGCAAGAGGTCGAACTCCTCGTATTTTTCCTGAGCGTGTTGGTCCAGCCGCTGGTACGCCTGGACGCAGCTGCTACAGGCCTCCCCGTCCAGCGCCCCGGCCGCCGCCACCACCAGGTCCACCATCAGGTTGTCCAGGCTGCAGTCCAGGCCGTCGGGGCCGGCCATCTCCCGCAGCAGGTCCCAGATCGTGTAAGTATCACAAAAGGAGAGGTTGAAGTTCCTGAAGTAAGCCTGCAGGAAGGTCCTTTTGGAGGAGGGCGAGGCGAAGAAGGGCGCGGCGGCGGCGGCGGCGGCGGCGGCGGGGGGCGAGCGCAGGGGCGCGCCGGGGGCCCGCGGGCGCTGCGGGGCGAGCAGCCGGGCGCACGCCGAGTCCAGGTCCCCGCGGGCGGCGGGGCAGGGCCCGCCGGGGCCGCGGCTCAGGTTGCCCAGCAGGGCCTCGCAGCTGCCGCCGCCGCCGCCGCCCGCCGGCTCGGCCGCCAGCAGCGCCCGCGGCCCGCGGCCCCGCGGCCGCTCCCGCGCCCGCAGCTTGGCCCCGGCGCAGAGCCACAGATGGTCGGAGAGGAGCACGGTGAAAAAGAGGAGCGAGGCGAGCGACAGGCGCCATTTCTGCGCCCGCTCGGGGTCGGCCACCGGCTTGTCGCTGCGGCGCGGCGCGCAGCACACGGCCCCGCCGGCGGCGCCCCCGCGGGGGGACATCCAGGCGCCGCGGATCATGCCGGGGGCGCGCGGGCGGCGGGCGGGCAGCGCCGCGCTGCCGCCGCTGTCACCTGCCCCGCACCGCCGCCATGCCCGCGCCGCCCCCGCCGCGCCCCGCCGCCGCCGCCGCCCGCCCCGGCCCCGGCCCCGGTCCCGGCCCCGGGCATGCCCCGGCCGCCCTCACTCGGCTTTCCGCTTGCCCCGGCGCGGTGCCGGGACCGCGCCGCGCCCGCCGCCGCCGCCGCCCGGCCCCATCGCCCTCAGTCTGTCGCCATCTTCGGCCGCGCCGCCAACACCTTGAGGAGCCGCGAGCGCTGCGCCTGCGCGCTGCCTCCGCTCCGCCGGCACCGGCACGGCCGCGGCCCGGCCCGGCCGGCGCTGCCGAGGTGCTGAAGGACAGCTCCGCTCCGATCCGCTCCGCTCGGCCCGGCCCGGCCCGCCAGGGACACCCCCGCGCCCGCACACCCGCCACACCCCTCGGCAGCTCCGCGCTCAGCCCCGTCCTCACCCCCACCCTGACCGTCACCTCATCCGCACCTCATCTGCACCCTCAGCCTCAGCCTCCTCCTCATCCCTTCCCTCATCCTCGCCGTCACTACACCCCCACCGTCATCCTCACCTCACCTTTGCCATCATCATCACACGCATACTCATCCTCATCCTAACCCTCACTTGAATCCTCATCCTCATCCTCACTCACCCTCACGGACTGGTCCCGTCCCCATCCCCGGTGTCAACAGGTCCCAGTGCAGAGCGGCCCTGAGTGATCCAGCAGCAGCCACACACACGGTGCTGTCCCCCAAGAGCAGAGCCTGGTGTCCCCTCACTGCCCACACACCCTCGGCCCCACAAAGAGCCCCCAGTGATTCCATTTCTGGAGGACTGGGAGACAGATATCGCCAGACACCAAAAGCAGCTTCCAGGGACATCCCTTATTCATGTCCCTAAATCCCTGTTAGAGGGTTCTTGGCATGGCTAAACCCTGAGAGACGATCGGCTCCCTGGGAGTGGAAAATAAAGAGCGGCTGAGGGAGCTGGGGGGCTCAGCCTGGAGAAAAAGAGGCTCAGGGGGAATCTTGTGGCTCTGCACAATTCCTGACAGGAGGGGACAGCCAGGGGAGTCAGGCTCTGCTCCCGGGGAACAGGAACAGGACAAGAGGAAATAGCTACGAGTTGCACCAGTGGAGGTTTAGGTGGGATATCAGGGAAAATTTCTTCACTGAAAACATGGTCAGGCATTGAAACAGACACCAAGGGAAGCAGTGAAGTCACTGGAAGTGGTCAAAATCATGGGCATGTGGCACTTGGGAATATGGATTCATGATGGACTTGGTAGTGCTGGGGGTGATGGTTGGACTCAACAGTCTCCGAGAGCCACTCTGACTTAAATGATTCCATCATTTTATGGACATGAAACCCCCGGGTACGCAGAACAGAGGGCAGAGCCTGCTTGGAGGCTCCTTCTCCATTCACAAACCCATCCTCAGTCTTGGGCACTACCCTGGCTGTGGGAATTGGTTTCTGGGGTTTTCCTCAAGCTCTGTCCCAAAGTGAACCAGCTCCGTCAAGGCCATGGGGTGCTGGAGCTGGTTACCCAAGCTCCCTCAGGAAAGTGGGATCCTGCAGGCACAGGGCTTTATCCTCCTGTTCACCATCCTAACCTGTGAGGAGAGCGAGCCCCAGGGAAAGGGGCTTGCTCATGAAGGGGCTGTCACCTCAGCTGGTGCCATTAGTCACAAGGGCCACGGTGTGTGAGCTGCTCACGCTCCAGCAGCTCAGCCCTGGCTGAGGCACTGAGGGAGGGAAATACCTGGTGCAGAGCCAGGAGAGGTTTTACAGCCGGAACGAACAAATGTTGAACATCACCGGGAGTGATGTAAGGATCTGCAAGCCAGGCTGGAGGCTCAGCTCCTCTGAGCCGTGGCACAGACACCTGTGACTCCCTCAGGGGCTGTTCCCTCTGGCTCTTCCACCCCATCCCTTCCTGCTCCTCCAGCGTGTCCATGGCCCTGCTGGGAGGAGATGTTGGAATAGCTGAGAGTGCTGTTCCTGCAGGTCTGGGCTTCCTGGGGTGAGTTTCTTTCCCAGCACTCTCTGTGCCTGCTCTGTGCACACAGGGTCAGACTGGCGTTTGAGGAATCACTGGATGGTTTGGGTTGAAGGGACTGTTAAACATCACCTCACCCATTCCCCTGCCATGGACAGGGACACCTTCCACTAGCCCAGATTGCTCCACTCCCCAGGTTGCTCCAAGGCTCATCCAACCTGGCCTTGGACACTTCCAGGGATCCAGGGGCAGCCCCAGCTTCTCCGAGCAACCTGTGCCAGGGCCTCCCCATCTCACCACCCTCACAGGGTATAATTTCTTCCCAATTTGCCATCTAAACTTCCCTTCTCTTTAGTTTAAAGCCATTCCCCCTTGTCCCATCACTCCATGTCTCAGGGGGAGTGGTGCAGGCAGGAGACCAGCACTGCCCTGTTCTGTTTACATCCAGGAAGAGCTGAGACAGCAACAGAGCCCCTCCAAGCCTTGTGCACACCGTTAGTTACGGGACACTGAGCCCTGCTGTCCTTTCTTTCTTATTTCCTGTCTGTCTCCATTTGTTCCCACCCTTTTCCAGCTTTCTCCCAACCTGAGGACTCAGCTTTCTTCCTGCCCCACCACACTTCTGGAGTGAATAAAACCAGGAGGGAGGCCATGGAGAGGGTGTCCCAGGGAGCCCCAATGAAGGAGCACTCTGCCTGTCCCTGATCTCAGCTCTCCTGTGCTCCCACAGGGCTGTGACAGGAGCCCATCACTCCTATTCCCATCAGGAGAGGTCCATCCAGCTTGGAGCCCGTGCCCAGCTCGGCATGACCTGCTGAGAGGAGGCTGCACCAGCCCTGTTTGCTGACAGCTCCGTTTCCAGGGCACAGCGCTATTTCCACCCAGGAGTTTCCTCTGCCTGGGAAAGCTTTATCTGCTCCTCCCACTCGCTGCCAAACCAGCAGCTCACACATGACCCTTCAGGAGAGAACAGCTTTGCTCAGCCCTCCTCTGGCTTCTCTCCCTCTACTGCTGCTGCTGCTGTGCTGAGGGCAATGCTGTATGGATGTTTTACTGCCAGTATTCCAAGGGAAATGTGATTTATGGGTGTTTTTCTTACTCCAAGCAGATATGGACAGGCTGGCACACGAGTCCTGGTTCCTCAGGTGGGAGAAGCAGCTCTGCCAGCCTCTGCCTCGGTGCTTGGGGAGATTCCCTGGGGAATTTGGAGTTTCTGTGATTACCTGTGAGGCAGATCCTTGGTGGGGATAACTAGGAAGGAAATCACCATCAGCACAAGGTGTTTTCTCACTTCCCACTGCTCCAGCCAAGGCTTGGCCTGGCCTTGGCAAAGGGCTTCAATGATGTGTTTTTATGTTTTATCACACCCCTTGTTTTTCATGGGGTGACATTCCTGGCAAGCCCTGCTGCCCCCCAGCTCCCAGGCAGGACTTGAGAGGGGGTTTTGAGGGTTTTGGGTTTTACCCCCAGCTGAGGAGGGCACTGGGGTTTTGGGGACTCTCCCAAGGGATGTCCCCAGGGTGGGATATTTTGCTGCAGCCAGAATGCAGCTGAGGTTACTTTGTACAGAGGGAGAGGCCCTGAGAGCTCCCCAGGGAGTGAGTAAATCAAGGATAATCAGATCTAACGGCCAAAATGTGGAGAAGGAGTGGACATACTGGACATTCCTGGAATGAGGCTGGGAAAGGCGGGGAAGCGCTTGGTGCCGTGTCAGACATCTGTGCTGCCCAAGGGACTCCCTTGTCCCCTCCTGTCACCAGGCTGTGAGGGCACAGCCGCCTTCAGGTGGGGGCTCAGGGACCCCCTCTCCCCATGGTTTTGTCCCATCAGCACTGCCCGTCCCGCTCCCATTCACAAATCCCAATCCCGGCTGGCTCCGTGCCCTCCCTGCCGACCTCGGTGGCCTCGTGTGGCGCCGCTCGGCGTCCGGAGGCATCCGCGGAATGATGACAGCCGCGTCCAGCCCTGCTGCTATACGGCCCTCCCGGGACAGCCCGCCCGGCCCGCCAGGCTCCTCGGCAAAGGGCTCCGATTGCTTCAGCTCCCGAACAATGGGTGCTGGCGGGGGCTCTCAGCCAGCCTCCAGGGCATGGGCTGGTTTTCACAGAATCATGGGTTCATTGAGGTTGGAAAAGACTTCCAAGGTCATCAAGCCCAACCTTTGACCGATCTCCCTCTGGTCAACAAGCCCAGAGGACTGAGGGCCACATCCAGTCCTTCCTTAGACACTTCCAGGGATGAGGAATCCACCACCTCCCTGGGCAGCTCCTTCCAATGCCTGACCACCCTTTCCATGAAGAAATTCCTGCTGATGTCCAACCTGAACCTCCCCTGGCACAGCTTGAAGCTGTTTCCTCTCATCCTGTCCCTGTTCCCTGGAAGCAGAGCCTGAGCCCCCCAGCTGCTCCCTTCTGTCAGAGAGTTGTGGAGAAAGTCCCCTCTGAACTTCCTTTTCTCCAGGCTGAGCACTTCCAGCCACTCCAGGTTCTCCAGACCCTTCCCTCTGTTTGGTGCCTGACCACCCTTTAGGGGAAGAACCTTTTCCCAATACCCAACCTAACCCTCCCTGACACAGCTCCAGCCATTCCCTGGTTACTGAGAGAACAGCTCACTCCTTGTCCCTCACACTCAGCTGCCATCAGGGGTCTGGAGAGTGGTGGCAGAGGTGGCACAGTGGCAGAGGTGGCACAGCAAGCTATGACAGCTGTGGGCCAGGGGCACAGCTCCCCTGGCCGGGCTGGCTGCAGTCCCATGCTGCTCCCAGCTGTGAGCGCTCGGAGCAAGGGAGGGGAGCAGCGAGAGGGTTTTACAGCCCACAAGAGCAGATGTTGCTAATTGAGCCTTTGAGTTCCATGCCAAGCCATGGCATGGAGGCTCTGCCCGGCTTTCAGAACCACTGCCAGGTCCCTGGCTTTGAAGACGTGGGGGTGGGAGAGGGGGCTGGTGAGGGGGGTCATGCTTGGATATTGGAATGGGCACAGAGCCCGAGGCCAGGCTGATAGGCCCCATTCTGCACCAGCAGCAACTGCTGGGAAGCTCATCCTGCTGGAGCAAAGGAGCCCTGGAGTGATGATCCTCAAACCTGCTCCTCAGCCAGGGCTGGGACAGATTAATGACTCAGAGTGGAGGGAAAGGTAGCACCCACAGACACAGGTGGCACCTCAGCTCCCTGTGATTTGGTGGTTGAAGATGAAGAAGCCCTTGTGAGCAATGCCAGGTCCTGGAGCTGCCTGAGTAGGAGAGAGGAGCCGACACCAGGCTCCATCAGAGCATCCCGGGAGAGCCGGCACAGAGAAAGTGCGGCTGCCCCCGGATGCCTGGAAGTGTCCAGGGCCCGGTTGGACATTGGCGCTGGGAACAAGCTGCTCTGGCCGCAGTGTCGCTGCCCAGGGAAGGGTGGGTCGGGCGGTGTTTCGGGTCCCCGTCCCCGGTAACTCCGCGGCTCTGCCCCGCCGAGGGTCCCGGTCCCGGTGCCGCTCCCGGTCCCGCTCGGGGTCGTTGCTCCCGCCGCCCGTGCCTGGCGCTCTGCTGCCCTCGCGTGGCCACCGCCGGCACCGCAGCGCCGGGACAGCGGGGCGACAACGGGGACAGCGCTGGGACATCGCTGGGACAGAGCCGGGACAGAGCCGGGACAGCGGAGAGACAGCACGGGGACAGCGCGGGGATACAGCCAGGACGGCGGGGACAGCGTGGAGAGACCACGGAGACAGCGCGGGGACAGCGCCGGGACAGCGCAACCCATGTCCCCAAAGGACCTCAAAAGAGCCCCAAAACACCCAGCCCACGGAGGGAACAGGGAGGATCGAGGGCAAGTAGAGACCAGGAAAAACTGGGGGCTGAAAAAGAAGGAGAGGCCAAAGAGAGGTGAGTGGACAATAAAAATGTAGTGGGAAACAGAGTCTGGGAGGTTGATGAAAAGTGGAGACTGCTCAAAATTGGGAGAATTAGAAGGAGCCTAAGGAATAACTGGACATCCTTAAATGAAGTGGAGACTTAATATAAAAATGCGGCCAAAAAAGCGTTGGAAGGCCAAGGGGGATTAGGATGTAGGAAAAAAAATGAAGGGACGAAAGGATGCTGAATAAATAGCCGAGCCCTTAAAAATGCGGAGGTTGGAAGGGAGTGGGAGGTGGGGCTTGGTGGCGCTCCCTGCCTGCCCCGCCTGCTTTTCTCTGCCTTTCCCAGCCCTTCCCTGCCCTTCCCAGCCCCACGGCTCCGTGTCATGGAGCCGGCCGTGCACTAGAGGACAGCCGAGCTCCACGCGAGCGGCCCGGGAGGAGCCCCCGCAGCCCCGGCACCTCCAGCCTGTCCATGGTCACCCCCAGAGCCGAGCATCCACATCCCGGAT
Source organism: Melospiza georgiana (assembly GCF_028018845.1). Lineage (NCBI taxonomy): Eukaryota > Metazoa > Chordata > Aves > Passeriformes > Passerellidae > Melospiza > Melospiza georgiana. The sequence continues at coordinate 5,513,653 of NC_080441.1, forward strand.
CATCCCCACAGCCCGGAGCACAGCCCGGAGCATCCCCACAGCCCAGAGCATCCCTGCCGGTCCTCAGTCCCCTGCCAATCCCGAATATCCCTGCCAGCCTCCAGCACTCCTCCAGCCCCGGGCACACCTGCAGTCCCGAGAGCCTCTGGCAGCCCTTGGAGTCCCTGGCAGCATCCCTGCAGTCCCCAACACCTCTGGCAGAATCCTTGGAAACATCCCTGCAGCCCCGGGCATCCCTGACAGCATTGCTGCAAACTGCCTGGATCACCCCCCAGCCTGGAGCACAACCCAGCCTCTCTCAGGACTCTCATTCTTCCTGGACCTGGAGACTGAGAGGTTTTGGGCTGTCAAAGGTGAAACTGGGGGGTGTTTGGTACTTTTGCTTGTCCATGGGATTTATGGATTCTTGTACTTTATTTAAATCCAGAGCAGGGAGCAGCTGCCTGTGCAGGAGCTGTTGTGGTTCACAGTAAATATGGGAAATGTTCCCTTTTTCCCCAGGCTCATGGGGTGGGGGCTCTGCACACTGGGGGGCTGCAGCAGGCATCCAAATCCAGGAGGAATGAGGGGATACAGGACATGCCAGCCATGTGACAGACACAGGGCCCTCACTGGGGGTCCCCTCCTGTCCCCACACAGGGGGCTCCCAGCTGGGAGCTGGCTCTGCCTCCCAGACCCCATCTAGAGCCAGAAACTGTTTCCTGATAACTGTGCAACCTCTGCTTCACCCCGTGCTGCACATGGACAGGGCAGCGGTGGCCTCACAGCCTGTCCTGTCCCCACACAGCTGTGGTGTCCCCACGGTGTCCCCGCTCCTCTGCTGCTCCAGCTGGGTGGGGATGGTCCCTTGCCTCACTCCCACCCCTTCAGAGGGTTCTCCTTCCAGGGAATCAGCTCATCCACCCCACCAGCAGGACTGGCACCACCTCAGGATGGCTCCTTGGGGTGGGCAATTCCTTTTCTCACGGCCTGCTCAGGGCTGGCAGTGCCACCTCAGCTCCCACACCCCTCATGCAGCATCAGAGCCACACTGTCACCCCCTGGGTGTCCAGGATTGCTGTGGGATCAGTCCCAGGGGCATTTGGCTGCCTGGGCAGTGTGTCCTGGGCTGGGGTGTGCAGAGGAGCAGCTGTGTTTATTTTCCATCTGCTGCAGGGAACAACAGGGGGAATTTTATTTTTTTTTGTTATTAGTTTTATTTTTTCGAGGCTTTGTGTGTTCTTCACCAGCCAGAATCCATCATGTAAACATCCTGCTGTGTCTTTAGGAGGGGGAGGTGTCCGGCCTCCCACTCTGCAGGGCTGTCCCTCTTGCCCACCCCCCACCACTACAGGGGACACAGGAAAGTGCCACCATCCCTCCAGCTCAGCATGGCTCCTGTCACCTGGCTGGTCACCCCAAGGATCCCCAGGAATCCCCAGGAATGCAGGAGACATCCTGGCTGCAGAGTGCTGCCAGTGCCAGCCCCGAGTACAGCACAGAATCCAACAGGTAAATATCTGCCAAAAATGGCTCAAATGCTGTCCCTTCAGAGGGGGACGAGGTGGTGCCTGCTGGGGGGAGGAGAGAAGGGCATGTCCTGGGTTGGGATACTCCGGGAAAGTTCCCAGCCTGCATCCATGGGCAGTGGAGTCTCAGCCAGGGAGCGCACAGGAGGCAGAGAGGGCGGGAGGCTGAAAGGAGGAGACAGGAGCAACACCAGGATTTGGGACCACAATGAACCTCAGGGCTTCCTCTGAGCATCCCATAGGGCTTTCCTGTGCCCCCCTCAGCACAGCCATCTCCAGCTGGGGTGTGTGGCTGGATGAATCAGGAGTGTCCCAGGCAGGGTCAGAGCGCTGTGCCTGGAATCCCAACGAGCAGGGACTCCCTGACCCCTTCATCCCCTCTGCAGCCACAGCCCCACCTCCCCTGCCTGCCCAGCTCCTAGAGTGACCCTGGGGACACGGGTGACACAGGGACATGGAGCAGGAGGCACCGCGCTGGTGGCAGAGGGCTCTGGAAGAATGTGGCCGATCCCCCCGTTGAGATTGCCGGTCCCTGGGGCTGTGTGGGAGCAGGAGGGAGGGGAGCCCTGCCAAGGCTTCATCAGCAGGTTTGTTCCGAGTCGTGGCCAGCCTGATTAATCCAGGCTGCCTCTGCTGGGCTGCTGATTCCTGAGCCTACCAGAGAGCACATTTGGGACTATTATGCACAGAAAATTGTGCAGGTTCTGGCTGAATTACCGGTGTCCAGGGAAACGGAGCATTCCCTCGGTGCCACCGATGCTAATGGGGCTGCTGCAGGGCCGGCGCCTCTCTGTGGGTGTCAGACACAGGCAGGGGACAAATTCCGAGGCTCCAGGGGACACCAGTCCTGCTCTGAACAGAGGGAAGACCAACTGCTGGCTCAGAGCATCATCATCTTCGGTGGGGGGAGAGGAAGAATCTGAATTTGAAGGGATCAGCGCCCTCAGGCTGAGGGGCAGCTCTGTGGCTGGGGGCTGGGGTTAGGGCTGTGGGACATCCAGCCTCCAATGGGGCCATCCAGCCTCCAGTGGGGCCATCCAGCCTCCAGTGGGGCCATCCAGCCTCCAATGGGGCCATCCAGCCTCCAATGGGACCAGAAACACAGCCCCAGCACCCAGGAGAGTTTGGCGACTGCAGCTTGGCTTTGTTTAGCCTGCAACTTTCTGTGGCTGTGGCTGGAGTTTGTTAAGGGGTCAGGGGGTTTGGGTTGTTTTCCTGTACTTTACAATTTCCTATGTGGGACTTTATGAGACGAGAGGGCGCCTCCAGCCACAGAGACACTTTGGTTTGGGTTAGAAATGGAAGGAAGGGAAGGAATAAATGCACCCAGGCATCACCTCCCCCTCCCTGCCGCCTCTCTCTCCCTCACTATCTCTCCTCAGTCCCTCACCGGCTTCCTCTGGCTTGGGGGAACCTTGTTTAAAGCAAACACAATATATTTTTAATGAGGCCTGTTAATTGGCCCTGGCCCCAGCCCGCTGCACATGGCTTCCTTGGAGCTGGGCCGGGGCTCTCCGGAGCTGCCGCCGGCTCTTGCAGAGAATCACGGAATTGCTGAGGCTGGAAAAGCCCTCTGAGATCAGGGAGTGCCACTGTCCCCAGCACTGCCAAGGCCATGCCTGACCATGTCCCCAGGTACCACGTCCACACAGCTTTTAAACCCCTCCAGGAATGGGGATTCCATTGGACAGCCTTTCCATGAAGAAATGATCCCTGATATCCAGCCTAAAGCTCTCCTGGGGCATCATGAGGCTGTTTCCTCTTGGCCTGTCCCTTGTTCCTTGGGAGCAGAGCCAGACTTTCACCACCTCATCTGTGGTGTTACCTCTACTGCCCCATGTGCAGGTCCCCATTGTGCCAAGGTGACATTCCCCCTTGTCACAGCAGGTTCCTGCTGGCATCCTGCTCCAGGCACGGGCAGCTGCTGCCCCAGGACCTGCCCCTGGCACTTGTTTTTGCACAAACACTGGGGCTGCTGCATTGATAAGGTGCCAGCAGTGCCTTTCCCTGCTCTTCCAGGCCCTGAGGGCAAACATTCCTGGCATATTTGTCATGTTCAGCTCAATACAGCATCCTTCAGAAAAGAAAAAAAAAAAAATCAAATAAAAGAAAATCCGGTTCTTCCACTGCTCCCTTCAGTGTTCTTTCACACTTCAGCCTTTTCGTTTTCCAGCCCTGAAGAACAGTCTGGATGGGGAGGTCTGGAGAGCTGCAGCCCTCACCTGGCTGGGGCAGGGCTGGGGGGGCTCAGCTGGGTGTGGGGACACTGGAGGAGCCCCCACTGTGTCCCTGGAGGCGCAGTGGGGCAGGTGCCCATGAGGCTTGGGGGTGGCAGGGACATGGGGAGGGTGGCACAGGGCGGCCTCAAATGAGACCTCAAGAGCAGGGAAAGGGTTTCTCATTGTGCATTTTTATTAAGTTAAACAGAGCTCAAGGATTCCCTGCTACCCTGGAGTCCAGGGGCTCTGTCCACTGTCACCCACGGCCGACCCAGCACCACCACCTCACCTCATCCCATTCCTCTCCCTCCTCAGCAACCACCCTCCTTTTGTGCCCTTTGTTCTTCCATCAGAGCTCTCAACCCACCCTCCCGCAGGTTCACAAACGCTTGGTTTGAGGCTGGCAGGTCACTTCCATCCCCAACCTCCATCGGGATCGGCCCTTCCCGGGAATGCCACTCCCAGCGCCGCCCGTGCCCCGGGGCTGCTCCCGTTCAAAGCCCGCCTGGCTCCGGGGGCGAGAGCTTCAGAGAGCTTGCCCAGCTTGGGAAAAAGCCCCCAGGCTCTGCTTTCCCAGCCGTTTTTGCCTCCTGAGCCCGGTGGATGAGGCTGTGCTGCTGGCACGCTGCTGCCCCGCCACGATCCTGCCACCTCTGCCAGGAACACAGCCCCAGGGATGGGATGGGGTGGGATGGGATGGGATGGGATGGGATGGGATAAGGGGCCATGGCTGCCCTCAAGGTATGGGTTTGGGGGAGTCCAAGCAGCTGGGGGAATGGGGAAGCAGCAGGAAGGGGTTTGTGCAGATCCCTGCTCCTGTGGGCAGCTGCCCATCCCGCCCTGCCAGGACCCAGCAATGCTCACGGCTTTCCCACTCCCATCCCCAAATCCACCCCCAGGAAAGTGATGTTTTTGGAGGAGAATGAAAGGAAAACCAGGGAACTCTTGCTGTGCTAATTCTGTCAGGGAGCCAAGGAATATGAAGAACCCCTTTGTTTTTTGGAGCAATTATCCTCCACGATTTGGCTTTTGGTATCTCCATGTGTGTGAAATGAGGGATTATATCCCCCTTATCCATGGAGGGATCACTGCATCCTCTGCTCACTCCCCCATTCCTGGGCTGTGCCACACTGGGCACCCAGTCCATCTCCCCCTGCCCTGCTCAGCGAGCCTGAAAGATGCAGAGCATCCCTAAAAACACAGAATCTCAGAATCACTGAGGCTGGAAAAGCCCTCCAAGACTGAGTCCCACCTGTGACTGATCCCAGCCCAGAGCACTGAGTGCCATGTCCAGCTGTTCCTTGCACACCTCCAGGGATGGGCACTCCAAACATTCCTGGGCAGCCCCTACCAAGGCCTGACCCTTTCTATGAATAAAATGGTCCTGATAATGACTCCTGGCATGGGTGTTTGCTACAACAGAGCATTTTGGCTGTTTCCTCAAACCATCACCTGCAGCACCCCAACATCTCCCTGGGATGGATCCTCCTCACCCCAATTCCCACCCAAGCAGACCCATGGCTCCTGGATCCAGCTGTGAAGCAGCTGCTGTACCACTCCAGGGAGTCTCTGATGTTCTGGAACTCCCGGATCCTGCGTGGCCACGGCCCTACCCTGAGCTGTGTGATGGGGAGGCAGGAGCTGTGTGCTCCCTGTGCTGGCCTAGATCCCACCACGCACATTTCCAAGCTCCGGGGATGGGATTGGGGCAGGCAAATGCTCTGCAGTGGCCCCAGAGCCTCCCCCTGCTCTGGCTGCCCCCACGCTTGGCTCTCCATCACAGCAGCCCCTTCCAGATCCCACTCTGAGCCAAAGGCTCCCTGAGACCCCCCTTATCTCTCCTCAGGGCTGCCAGGTTTTACAAGGGGCTTTACTTTAAAGCACAGAGCAAATCTGAGGAGTGTAAAAGCAGAGCCTGGAATGCTGCAGGGCCAGTGGATGCTGCAGGGCCAGCCCTGCCTGAGGACACAGCTCCGGGGTCCCCTCGTGATGCTGCCAGCCTCAAATGTGACACTGGAAACAGCTGCCAGAGAAAACATTCCTGGGTTGGCTGGATGAAGGATTTGAGCAAAGTTCCTGCCTTTCCCCTCCTCTAAAGGGAGCTGATGGAAAAGATGGAGAGTGGTTTTTTACATGGACAGTCAGTGACAGGAAAAGGGGAAATAGTTTTAAATTAAAAGATGGGAGATTTACATTGGCTATTAGGGGAAATTCTTCCCTGTGAGGGTGGTGAGGCCCTGGCCCAGAGAAGCTGTGGCTGCCCCTGGAACCCTGGAAGAGTCCCAGGCCAGGCTGGACAGGGCTTGGAGCAACCTGGGACAGTGGAAGGTGTCCCTGCCATGGCAAGGGTGGCACTGGATGGGCTTTAAGGTCTCTTCCAACCCAAACCATTCCATGATTCTAAGATTTAGCAGCCCTCCCATCTGTCCTTCTCCCATGGAAGGGACCAGAGACCTCACATGCACAGAGGCTGTGGCAGGAGAAAGCTGGAATGCTCTGTGTGTCCCTGTAGGAACACACGTACGTACCCTGTAGGGAAACCACAGCAGGATAAACAAGGCTGAGCTCCTTGGGCTGTTCCAATCCAGCTCTGGGGAGCAACTCAGACCCTCCTCTCCCATCCCTCCTGCAGCTGCAGCTGCCTCCAGTTTGCAGAGGGTCCGGGGGGCTGGGAAACCTGGAATCAGCCTGGGCTGGACAGGACGTGAGCAGGAGCATCTGTCCAGCAGTGCTGGGCATGGACACGGCACTCCTGGGGCCAGGGGAGAGGGCTGGGGGCCAGCTGTGCTCGGGGATTGCACCAGGAGCATCCTGATCCTGCAATTCCCAGTGCCCCCTGCACAGGGTGACAGGCTGGGAGAGCTGGGGGGGCTCACAAGGCTGCAGGCAGAGCTTAGAGCCCTTTCAGTGCCTGAAGGAGCTCCAGGAGAGCTGCAGAGGGACTTGGGACAAGGAATGGAGAGACAGGACACAGGGAATGGCTTCCACTGCCATTAGATGGATATTGGGAAGGAATTCTTCCCTGTGAGGGTGGGGAGGCCCTGGCACAGGGTGCCCAGAGAAGCTGTGGCTGCCCCTGGATCCCTGACAGTGCCCAAGGCCAGGCTGGACAGGGCTTGGAGCAACCTGGGGTAGGGGAAGGTGTCCCTGCCCATGGCAGGGGTGGAAGGACACTCTGGTCTGTACAGCCCTTTCCAACCCAGAGCAGTCTGTGATTCCATGGTTCCCTGGGCAGAGGCTCCATGCTCACTCCCCATGCAGCTGGGGTCCTTTGCCTCCCTTCCCTCATGGTTCCAAAGGAAGGTTTGGAAGCAGCAGCTGCAAAAGTGAGGGTGAAAACCAAGAACCTGTGACTTAAATTTGGAGGATTTTATCTGTGTGAAGGTTCTTTGTGCAGTCTTGGAGCTGGTGATCCTGATGGGAGCTGCTGTGATTCCAGGAGGATTCAATGGCTGTTCTGCAGGAGGTTTAGTCCCAACAAAAGAGAGGAAGAACAAAACCACCTGGAGGAAGCAGTGGAACCCATTTCTTATTGGAATGGCTGGGAAGAGCAGGAATCTCTGCCCAAAGCAACTCTGGGCTCATGCAACGTCTGGCCAAAAATTAGCCTGATTGCTGAATGAGCTTCCCACAGGATGAAGATCTGAGCAGAGGAATTCCAGCCCATGGAAGGGGACACAGCAGCCCTGGTGGGTGCAGGGGATCCGGGTGCTCCCCAACACCCACATCCCCACCAAGCAATGGATTTCCTTATCAGAAGCACCTGGCAGAGACCCAGCTGCTCCAGCTCCAATGAAGGAGCTGTCAGCTCCGTGGGATGGGGGTCTCCTGGCACAGGGAGGCGAGGGACGAGCCAGCCCCTCTGCTCCTGGCCATTCCTGGGGAACATCTCTGCCTGGAGGCTTTAATGACAAAGCCAAATGTGTGTGAGGAGGTGTAAGCCAAGGAGCCTGTGCCAGGTCCTGCTACCTACTTAATACCTGGGGCCTGTGCCGTGCTGACGATTCCCACCTGGATAATGAATATTTTTAGCACTCTGCTAGAGTGCTTTGAGTGCCCGGAGAGGCCCTTCCTGGCCGGCTCCAAAGGCGGTGCTGGGGCTGCTGATGTTATTCCAAGGATGTCTTCCCTTATACAGATCCCAAAGGACTTGCAGAATATCCTCATCTCTTTCTCTTTTATGATTTTTTTTTGTTATTTCAACTTTCTCTGATGTAAGCGGAAATAAATCCTCTGCTTTGGAAACAGGGAAAGCTGCCGGGCCCTTCCCAGCTCCGGCACCGGGCACGGAGCGGGGACAAAGGGCAGAACTGTCCCTGTCACCCCCTCCGGAGCCTGGGGCTGAAGGAAAGGTCCGTGCTGGGAGCAGAGAGGGGAGGTTGGCCCCTACCCTTTGGTGGGAGCGAGGGGCTCCATCTGGAAGCACTAAGGATGGGGGGAAAGCCGAGTTTCCAATATTGTGTTTGGCTGGGATCTTGTTGTAGCGACTGCTGTTAATGCAAATCCCGGGGTGATTCGCTCCAGCTCACTTAGCGCGAGGCAAAGAGGCAGGATTTCTCCAGCTGGAGCCAGCAGCCAGGGCAGAGGAGGAGGAGGAGGTGGAGGAGAAAGAGAAGGAGGAGGAGGAAGAGGGCACTGGGATGCCCAGCTCCATGAACTGCCCTGGGCACTGCAGGGAGGAGCCCACTGGGGTCCCCTCATGACGCCTGGACATCCCTCTGGGGTGTTTTCTGGGCTTTTGGGATTATATTCCTGAAATTTTTGGTAGTTGCTGTGGTTGTTGTTTATATCCATGACACCAGGGGATGCATACTCACTCTGATTCCCTGGACAGAGCCCTCACTGCCTGAAATCTGGGGGTTTCGTGTCCCACCCAGGGGCACCCACTGCCTGCACTGCTCTGCTCTGTTCATCCCTCTCAGAAGAGGAATTTCCTTGCAGGTTTAAGTAGGAATATGGGATGGCTGGTGATTCCTGAAGGGAAGTGTTGGGGGTTGGCATGGGCAGCTCATCACAAGCACCCACAGCCACTGGAGGCAGGATCTGCTTTCCCAAGCAGATGAATTCCTCAGCCCTGGAGCACTCCCTCCCCTCTCAGGTTACTCTGCTAATCCCAGCAGGAGAGGCATTGCTGATAACTGGGAGATGCTCCGGGTGGGAGGTGTGGGGATCCTCCATCCAGTGCTGGAGGACACACGTGGCAGCCCCAGGGTCACTTCCCACCTTGGGCAGAGCTCTGGAGAGCATCACCCAGGAATGAGAAAATTCCCTGTGACATGGGGAGCGAGCCCTGACACCTCTCCGTGGCTGTGGATTGCTGGAGAGGGTGTTCCTGCCCTCCCAGGGATCCCTGCCCTGGCCCTTCCCACACCCAGGGCACGGGCAGGGCAGCAGGTGACAATCTGAGCAAAAACTGATCCCATTCCAGGTTCCTGAAGTCACTGTGCCTTTGCAATGTGCTAATTCCTGGGCCCGCACAATAATTGATTCCAGATCCCGGCGCAGTTTCGCAGGAGGGCGATGGATCTTGGCAGCCCTTCCCACCTCCAGCACGGGAACCTGCAGCTGCAGAGGCACCGGGGCACAGCCCCTGCTGTGGGAGGGATGCTGGGAAGGGCATCGGCTCCCCGGGATGCTGCAGGGCTCAGATCCAAGCTGGAACAGCCGTGGGTGGCCATTGCATGCATCCCACCTCCTGATCCAGCTCATCCTCCCCGGCTGCTGCACGTGTCCCCCACCGCAGGGACATCTGCTCCTGCTCTTCCCTCCCCCCTGCAATCCGGGCCGGAGGTGCAGCTTCAATCTTTCCAAGGGTTCAGGAAGGTCAAAGACTTTTTCCGATGGTTCTCACCGGGCTGTGCCTTCCCCAGATTGCATCAGGGCAGGAGAGTGCTGCTGTGTTATCCCCCACGTCCGACCCCACGGTGAGCTCATTCCTTGGCTGGGCTGCTCCCATCCCAGATGGATTTATTCACCCCTCCGCCTGGCCCACAGCACCTGGGTCCCAGAGGGCTTTTCCTATGGGTCTGCCCTCCAGGACAGCTCTTTCTAGAACATCCACAGTGTGTGGGTGAGGGGTGAAGCCTCCCCGACCCCTTGCCCATGCACCAGAGCAGGAGGGTTCCAACAATTCCCAAATCCAGGCTCTTCCCGGCCATCCAGGGCAGCTTGGAGCACAAACGGAGCCGCTGCGGCTGGGGAAGGTTGTGCTGGGGCAGAAGCAGCTCTAGCTTGTTTTTCCCTCTAATAAAAAACTAATAAAGGAGAAAATGAAAAAATAATTTTCTGGAATTTGGCTGTGTCTGCCTGATTTCCTCTGTCCGATCCGCAGGGATGCGGATGTGCTGGCATGTGAGATGAGGGACACTGTGGCATGGATGCCTCAGGGCAGGGATCTGCTTCCCTTTCTCCCTTTTCCCTTTTCCCTTTCTTCTCTTTTTTCCTTTCTCCTTTCCCCTTTCCCCGTTTTCTTTTCCCCTTTTCCTTTTCCTTTTCCTTTTCCTTTTCCTTTTCCTTTTCCTTTTCCTTTTCCTTTTCCTTTTCGCTCCCCATTTGTCTTCCCCTACTCTTTTCCCTTTCCCTTTAACTTTTCCCCTTTTCCCTTTTTCCTACTCCTTCCTCTTGCTCTTCTCCTTCCTCTTCCCCTTCCACATTTACATTTCCCTCCCCCTATTCCCTTCCCCTTCTCCTCCCTCTCTTCCTCTTTTCCTTTTCTCTTTCCCTATTTCCCTCCCCTCCTGCATCACACCACGCCTGTTCCATCCCTTCTGCATCCCATCTTTTCCCTGCTTCCCACTCAGCGCCTCCTGCCCTTTCCACCCTCTCCACAGCCACAGTCACCCCTTGGCAGGGCCCAGCCCCCTGATCCCCCCTGGTTGTTGTGTTGGGCTCGGAGCATTCCCGGGTGTAAATCCCTGCTCAGGGCCCATCCCGCGTTATTTATGCTCCCGCCGGGACCCCGCGCTCTTTTATCCTCCTCTTTAATCCGAACCAGAGAGGGGTTTGGCTTAACCCAGTCTGCAGCATTCCCACTCTGGCCCCTGCCAGCCCTGCTCCTTGGAAATTCAGATAAGGGGAAGATTTATTCCGGCGAGGGGGGGGTTAAGGGAGAGTCACTTTTGGGGGTTCTTTGAAGATAAATTTAACTTGTTCTTATCTGCTGCACTTAACCAAAAGTTAACGCTGGGGGGGCTGTTGGAGAGGGTGGTTTTAATCTTTGGTCTCTTCCATTTTGGGTTCATTCCAGGGACATCCATCTCTCTGGCCAGGTAAAGAATTCTGGTCCCTGCCAGCACTGGGAGAGATGGAGAACTGTGGGATCCAGCCCTCCCTGCAGCACTGATTCATCACCTCTTTGGGATGGGGGTGGCAAGGGGGGGTTCTGGCTCTGTGGGGCTCTAATTCCCCCAAATCTATTGACAGCCCCTATGCCTGAGCTAATGAGCACAGGGCTAATTAGTGCCCCATGTGCTCAGGACCCAGCTCTTGGCACCAGGGGTTATTGAGGTGCTGCCAGCCAGGGTGACAGGGAGGGTATGGGGGCGTCTCCATGCTGGGAAGGGGGTTCACAGACCCTATCCAGGAGCTGTGCCCTTGCCTTGTCCCAATCCATGAGGATTCCTATGCCAGATGTGTCTCTGCCTGGATCTGGGGGCAGAAGTGCCCCAATCCCTTCAGGCAAGCAGCATTTTTGGGGTGACCTGAGCAGCTGCAGGTGACATCCCTGGGTTAGCTGTGCTTGTGTCTGGGCAGAACACATAAATACTTTTTTATTGGAAATGTTTTTTTGTTTGTTTGGGATTTTTGTTTTTATTTTTTTGTTTTGTTTTTGTTTTTATTTTTTTGTTTTTTCCCCCACAATTTTATGTGGTAGGAAATTTTGGCCAGAATGTTAAAAGTTTTCCTCGTGTGAGCAAGGAGAGGATGAGGAATAGAAAGTGTGGAGGAAATCTTTGCCTCCTGCCTGCTCTCTGTGCAAAGCCAGCCATGGGTTTGCTGTTCCCTGTTCCCACATCCCCTTGCTGGAGCCTGCCTGGCACCCAGGGCCCCCATCCCAGGAACGGTGACCATGCCTGGAGCAGCCACGAGTCACTGCAAAGGCCACTTCCCGTGGCTCACTGGGATGGCTGTCCCTGACCTGTGACCTCAAGGTCAGCAGGTATTAACAAATTAACACCCCCCCCATTCCTGGAGGAAAGGAGCCCCCAGCCAGCCCAAGAATTCACTGTTTTGGGGAATCAGAGCATCCTGGGATGAGCACTGCAGTTCTGCATCCCTCAGCTCCAGGCCCCTCCGGGCCAAGGGCTGGCTCCTATCACTGATTCCCATCACTAATTTATGTCCCAGGGCTGGGGCTGCCTTAATTCACCCGAGGAGGGAGGGCACGTCCTGGCAGCAGCCGTATTTCTGCCAGAGGTTATCTGGGAATTCCGCCTGGCTCTGCCGGGGGTTATCTGGGAATCCTGCCTGGCTGTCGTGACCCTGCATGGGCTGAGCTGTGCCCTCCCCTGCCAGGGTCCCACTCATCACCCCAGAGCACTCCAGCACTGTCACCTTCCCCCCCGGGGTCACTGGATGTTGACCTGGCACAGATTGTGGGGCAGCTTTGGGGCAGGAGAATGTGGGAAAGCAGGGAGGGGAAGAGTTCTGGATGGGGATCCCGGTGATTCTGCTTCCCAACAGGGATTTCCTACAGTGTCTCCCTTGGCACGGGGGCTATTTAAGATGCTCCAGCAGGAAATAGTTAAAAGCAGCCACAAGTGTCCAAAATTTAAATAGAAAGGACAAATGGTAGAGAGAAGAGCTGAGGAAGGGATGAAATCCATGACTTTCCTCAGGCTGCACCAGCAGCTCCAGAGGGTGAATCCATTCCTATCCAAGGAGCAATGATGTTTTCCATGTGCTTTGTGCTCTCTCCATGCACTGGGCTGGGTGGGAAGTGCACAGGAACCATTTCCTCTCCCTCCCACCCCCCTGGAAGGTGGATGCTGGTGGGGCAGCAGCGATCCATCAGGCTGAGGACATTATTTGGGTTTCAATCAACTGGAAACGAGGGAGTACCTGCGGAACAGGAGCAGGAGGGGCTGCATGTGGCTGTTGAAAGGTCGGGGGCCCTGGGGATCTCTTGCCTTCTCCTGATAAATTGAGGCTGTGTGTTCCAACCCCATCCTCTCCACCAGGGAATGGGATGGGGGCACCTTCCTGGATCTCACTGGGGCATCCTCCTGGTCTGGTTAAAGGTAAATAAAGGTGTCCCCCTGCTCTAGCTCCTTGTGCCCCCCCTCATTAGGCACAGTGAGTCCTTAGGGATTGAATTCCCAGCAGGCAGGAAAAGCTCCATGTCCCCACATCAGCAGTGACCGCATTTTCCAAATCCTTTGCTGGAGGAGCTGCCCTTCCTGAGCCCCTGGAAATGGGATGTGGGTCCTGTCCCCACAGTGCTGAAGGACAGGATCCCCTTGGGAGCCCTTTTCCACTCGCCAGCATCCTGCAGGCATGGCCTGGATGAGCTGGGAGCATCCCAGTGAGCAGGAATGACCCAGGCAGGACCTCGGCAGGGGCTTTTGGTGGTGGCAGTGCCAGGGCAGTGCCAGGGCAGGGAACAGGCAGGGATCAGGCAGGAATCAGGCAGGGAACAGGCAGGGAACAGGCAGGGGACAGGCAGGGAACAGGCAGGAATCAGGAAGGGAACAGGCAGGGGACAGGCAGGGAACAGGCAGGAATCAGGCAAGGAGCAGGCAGGGGACAGGCAGGGAATGGGTAGGGAACAGGCAGGGAACAGGCAGGGATCAGGCAGGGAACAGGCAGGAATCAGGCAGGGATGCCATGAGCCACAACATTTTGGGAAATCCAGAGTCTTTCCTTTGGGAGGGACATGGGAAGCCCCAGCCCTGCCAGAAAGCAGCAGGGACAGCCCTGGAACTTTTCCAGCAGAGGAGGGACCCTGGAAAGGCGAGGCCGAGGGCAGGAGCCTGCGGAATGGATGCTGCAAAGGTTCTTTCAGCCCTGAGGAGCAGAAGTTGCCTGGAGGCAGGAGAAAGGACAGGAAATAGAGTAGGCTGAGGCAAGGGTAGGGAACAAAGTCCTCCAGCACTTCAGAGGGAGAAGCTCTGCCAGGGAATTTGTGCCTCCACGAGAAAGCCACAGGCAAGGAAAGGGAAGTGAAGGTGGGAAGGACACTGCAGAGGAGAGGGAGGATTTTCTGTGACAGATTCCTTCAGAGCCAGTGTCCCTGTGAAGGAAATGCCAGGAGTGAGGGGGTGTCACTGCCAAGGAGAATCCCAAAATCACCAGCCCCAAGGCCCACCAGCCTCTCCAAGAGCGCAGGAGGATGGAGCAGCTCTGCTGCCAGAGCAAGGGATCGGGCTGGGAAGTGGCCAGGGAAAAACACCATTGTTAAAAATGCCGATTCATCAACTTTGTCGGGAGCAGATCAGCACTATTTGCCTTTTTCACTACAAAAAAAGAGAGAGAAAACCTCCCCAAATTATTGAACATGTTTTTCTGTTTTGAAAACCCTGAAATTAAACTTAATGACAGGAAAACATATTAAAAATAAATGACCACCGTGACTGAAACAAAAGCTTAGGAAAATCCGGAGGGAGCACGTTTGGGTTGTCCTGAGCTCCTCTTTGCGGATATTTTCCCTTCCCCCACATCATCTTTTAGCTGTATTTTTGAGATGTCACATCCCCAGTGCCCAGTGTGGCAGCTGGGGATGGATTTGGATGGAGAGGAGCCCATCCAAGAGGATGATGAGGACAAGATGGAGTGGCAGGAATCCACAAAGGATCCTGGATGGAGTTGTGAGCTGGGAATTTAACCTGCACCTCTTGCCTCACTTCAAGCCAACATTGAACCCATTTTGTATCCTGCTCCCAGGCTTCCCCGAGAGGGATTGCAAAGTCCTTGAGGCACAACGAGGTGCTAAAGTTATAATAAATAAGGTTTTAATTAAGCTTGTGGTCCCCAAAAAAGACCTTGGTGAAAGATGGGAGCAAATCCCACCGAGGGAATCTCAGCCCTACAAAGAGTGAGGCTGTGTGAGACCTGTAATGGCTCTACCAGAAGGGCTCTCCCTTGGACAGAAAGTGAGAAAAGATGCCTTAATTGCTAATCCAGAGGAATTCAGAGCCATAGGCACAATGTCCCCTCCCCAGTGCAGGGAGGATCAGCAGGGAATTCCTGGAATGATTAATCATGGGACAAACTCATTACAAACACAGAGAGGTGAACCCAAAGACCTGAGGCTCCTCTGGAAAAGGGATTTTAGCAGGGGAGAGGAAAGGGCTGGGGCAGCTCCCAGCAGTGACTGCTCTGGGTGACCACGGTGGCCACAAGGAAAGGCAGGGTGGCATTTCCTGGCTGCTGTGGGGATGTGATGCTCCTGAGGGAAGATCCCAACTGGAACTCACCATTCCAGGGGCTGGAGCAGTGAGTTCAGGATCTGGGGAGCTGCTGGATGCTCCACTGGCTGTGCAGGGTGACCACAGGGCTGTGGGACATCCCTGACAGCGGGACAGGGGTCCCTCACCCTTCTGTCCTGTGCAAGGGAGGGCACATCCCTGCAGGACCTCAGGGAAGGGATGTCCTGGGAGAATGAGGGCAGGGAGAGGGGCAGGAAACTCCACTGGGAAATCCTGGAATTGTTTAGGTTGGAAAGGATCTCCAGGACCATCGAGTACAACTCTTAATCCAGCACTGCCAAATCAGCCTCTCTGGGGTGCTGAGGATGTCTGGAGAGCTGAGGGGCAGAATGGGGACCCCTAAATGTCATGAACCTGCAGCTGGGAAGTGGCCAGGGCTGGAAGGGATGGCAGGAATGGCAGGAATGGCAGGGCAAGTAGGGCTGGTAGAGCTGGCAAGGCTGGAAGGACAGGTAGGGCAGGCAGGACAGGTAGATCTGGCAAGGCTGGCAGGGCTGGTAGAACAATGGGCAGCATCCTGCCCCCCAACCTTCTTACTCAGCAGCATCAGTGCAGCCCCAGGTCATGTTTTCATGTTTTCCCATCTCCACAGCACAGCCGGGGGCCGGGGAATCTCCCAAAGCCCCGGGCCGTGTCTGGAAGCACTTGCTCAGCCTGAGCCCGAGGATGGGGAGGGACCAGCGATGAGTGGAGCCATTTGTGTGCTGGGGCCGCTCTTCCTGACAGGACCCAGCCCGTGCAGGGCTCCCGTGGCTCTGGGGTTGTTCTGGTGCAGAGCTGGGGGATGCTCCTGTGGCTGGATTTTCTCCTGAGCTGCTGGGAGCAACTGGTGAAGCTGTGGCCTCTCCTGTCCGGCTGCTCCAGCGTCCTGGAAAAGCCCGTCGGGTGTCCCAGGAGAGGGGACCTGAGGGAAGGAGGGGTGGGATGCCCTGCATTTACTGAGAGGTGGAATGTCCCCACATGGAGGTGCCTTTGGGGGTGGGATGTCCCCACATGGAGATGGTTTTGGGGTGGGATGTCCCGACACTGAGGTGGCTTTGGAGGTGCGATGTCCCAACGTTGAGATGGTTTGGGGGGTGGGATGGCCCCATACCGAGGTGGCTTTGGGAGGCTGGGATGTCCCTGCATTGAGATGGGATTGGAGGTGCCATGTCCCGACATTGAGATGTTTTGGGGGGTGGGATGTCCCGACAATGACATGGTTTTGGGGTGGGATGTCTCCACATTGAGATGTTTTGGAGTGGGATGTCCTGACACCAAGGTGGCTTTGGGAGGCTGGGATGCCCCCACATTGAGGTGGCTTTGGGGGTGGGATGTCCCGACATTGAGATGGTTTTGGGAGTGGGTTGTCCCCACACCGAGGTGCCTTTGGGAGCTGGGATTTCCCCACATTTCCCCGGATCAGGACAGTCGTGCCCCCGTGCGCTGACCCGGGGAGGCTCCGAGCGGGGCTGGAGGGGCAGCAAAGGTCCCGATCAAAGCCGGGTCCCTCCCGCCGAGCCCCCAGCGCTGCCCCGGCCCCGGCCCTGCCCGGTAATGGCTTTCAGGTGTCCCCCCGGGAACCGGGCGGGTTCAAAGGGAGAGGTTCAAAGGGAGAGCGGGGGCTCCTGAGCGGGCCCAGGGTGCGGCGGGGCCGGGGGCTGCGGGGGGACAGGGACAAGGGGGTGTGACACCAGTCTGCCCTCCCTCCTTGCGGCAGCCAGAGGTGGATGTTGAAACCTCCTTTTTGCCGTGGAAGAGCTTGGGTGGGGAAAAATTCAAATATGAACATTTTGGAATTTTTATTTTCCCCTATTTCACTCCAAAAACAATGTCCTATTCCCTGCCCTCCCGATTTCAATGAAAAACTCTGCAAACACGATTTCCCCCATCTCTTTTATGTGTAGAGGAAGTGCTGGCCATTTTCTCACCAGTCTCACTCCCTGTTTTCCCTCCTCCCGTTTTTCCTTATCACGGCTGGGCCTGCTCCCCACGTGCCAGGGCTGTGACATTGGCCCGAGGTGGCAGAACCCACACCAGGTGCGAGAAAAAGAGGACATGAAAGTGCTTTTATCTCCTGGCATGGACGTTAACACCCTCCACACCACCTAATGATGATATAGAGAGGAAAAACACAAGGGAAGAGCCCAGGAAAGGGGGATCCAGAGCTGCCGGGGGGAGGACGGGGATAACCAGGATGGATTTGGGCGCTGCTGGATGGCGCTGGTCCCCTTGCTGGCGGAGACTTTGGCACCCAGGGGCGATGGAGCCGCTTTGGCAGCGAACACCTGCGGGGCTGGGCCAGGGAAAACAAAGGTGAGGTGCGGGATGGAGAGCGGGGGGTTGGCGGGGTCGGCCGGCTCCTTATCTCCCGCTCTGTTTGCTCCAAGATTAACGCGACCCTGCGAGATGCGAAAGTCCAAGGAAAAGCGAGGCCGGGCTGGGATGATCGGGGGCCTCTCCCCCTTCCTTGCCCCGGCGGGATGGCCGCGCTCCCCAGGAGGGCTGGGTTTAAAGTCCAGGCCATTGCAAGGTGATTTACGACTCATTATTCTCTGGTGCAAGAGCTGGTTAATGAGCAATCAGGGGTTGGGCAGGCGCGGGGGAAGGGGGGATTGAGGGGCATTCCCCTGGGGAAGGGGCTTCGCTCCCAGGGCTTCTCTCTCAGGGCTTCGCTCCCAGGGCTTCGCTCCCAGGGCTTCTCTCTCAGGAGCAGGGAACAGCGCTGGCAAGACCGGGGAAAATCATTCCCAGCCCCCTCCTCTCAAGGACAGGGCAAAGAATTCCTGGATCTTTTCCATGTTTTACACACCCCCTGCCACCGCGTTTAGCTGTTTCCCCATTACTTTCCAATCATGCCAGTTATCAGGAGCCCATTTATCTGATAATCTGGGACTTGGAATTATTCCATGTTTTTGTAGTAGGTGATAACACTTCCCCCATCATGCTGACTCCATCAATTTGCCTGGAATGGTGTGGATGGCAGCAGGAAGCATTCCTGGAGGAAAGTCTCCCAAACCGGGCCAGAACCAGCTGGATTATGGTAAAACCTGGAAGAGAGGGAGGCAGCTCTGCTTCCCTCCTTGCTCACAGCCAGCCGGCGAGGGGATCTCGCTCCCAGCGGGGCCTTGGGAGAGTTAGGCTGGAACAAGAGCATTCCCTGCACCCCGTGTGCCCTCGGGGCTCTGCCTTCCCTTCCCTTCCCCACAGAGTGCGGCACAAACAGCAGCAGATAAAAAACCCCATAAGTGAACCCCGGGGCAGGGAGGGAGGGGAATGGGAAGCTGAGCCAGACCGGCAGTGCCTTGGGAAGGAGCCGCGGGGAATGGCTGTGCCTGGAGCATCCCGAACTCCTGGAGCTTCCCAAACACCTGGAGCATCCCAAACCCCTGGAGCATCCCGAACCCCTGGAGTATTCCAAACCCCTGGAGCTTCCCAAACACCTGGAGCTTCCTGAATCCCTGGAGCTTCCCAAACACCTGGAGCATCCCAAATCCCTGGAGCATCCCGAACACATGGAGCATCCCAAATCCCTGGAGCTTCCCAAACACCTGGAGCATCCCAAACCCCTGGAGCATCCCAAATCCCTGGAGCATCCCAAATCCCTGGAGCATCCCGAACACCTGGAGCATCCCAAATCCCTGGATCATCCCAAACCCCTGGAGCATCCTGAATCCCTGGAGCATCCCAAACCCCTGGAGCATCCCAAACCCCTGGAGCATCCCAGATCCCTGCCAGATCATCCCAAACCCCTGGAGCTTCCCAAACCCCTGGAGCATCCCAGATCCCTGCCAAATCCCGGGCAGGAGCGGGGCAGGGCAGCCCCTGGCTGACCCCAGCCTCCTGCAGGATGGTGCATCCCGCCTCGCTGGGAGCTTCTGGAGCTCCCAGAGCATTCCCAAAGCTTTGATTCCCGTCTGGAGCGGTCCCACGGGCCAGCCTGTCCCGGCAGGGCAGGGACAGCCGGTCTGTGGCTCTGGGGACAGGGACATCAATCACAGCCCCGAGAGGGCTCGGACGATGTGCTGCCCACGGGTCACCGCCCGCGGCCAAGGGACACTGCCCGAGGCTCTGGCTTTGCTCTGGGAAGGGGCTCTGGGATAACAACAGCCCCTGCTGGCTCATCCCACTGCAGGGAGCCTGTCCGTGGGGCTGGGACAGCCCCGGGTGATCCAGGCTGGAACGGGGCTCAGATCAGTGCCAGGAGGGATTCCCAGAGGGATTCCCAGAGCTCGGAGCCACGGGGCAGCCAGGGGGATTCCCTGCCTGGGGTGCCTGCAGGGGATGCTCTGCTGGAGGTGTGGGATGATCTCCTGTCAGGAGTGCTCCCGTTCATGTGGGATGCTCTCCCATAAGGAATTTCTCCTGTCCATGTGGGATGCTCTTCCATCACGAGTTTCCCCCTGTTCATGTGGGATGCTCTTCCATCATGAGTTTCCCCCTGTTCATGTGGGATGCTCTCCCATCAATTTCCCCCTGTTCATGTGGGATGCTCTCCCACCAGGAGTTTCCCCCTGTTCATGTGGGATGCTCTCCCATCAATTTCCCCCTGTTCATGTGGGATGCTCTCCCACCAGGAGTTTTCCCCTGCTCTTGTGAAACGCTCTCCAGCCTCTCAGACACAGCTGGTGGAGCACATATTTTGGAGATGCTGACCAAGTTCTCCTGTATTTCCTTGCATCCCTGACTCCATTAAAGCACTTTTCAGCTCCAAGATCTGCACAAACCCTCTACTCTCAGAGCTCTACTCTGTGTCTCAGCTGCAGCATCCCCAGCCCTGCAGGGGCCAAAGGATCTGTCCCAGCCCCTGGGGTGACAATGGGGACACCAGAGCTGCTGCCACCACATCAGCAATAGGCTGCTTGGGGCAGAGGCAGGAAAAGCAGAGCCCAAATCCCAGATCCAGGAGTGCTGGGGCAGTCCCAGCTCCTCCCTCTGATCCCTCCTGTTCTGTCTGGGCTGCAGCTGTGGGGAGCCAGCAGAAAGTGGCAGAGCAGGGACAGAGGGCCCAAATCTGATTTAAGTCGGTGCATTAGGGCAGGGATTATTTGGCTCAGGGGCTGCTGGCTGTGAGCAGGATCCCGGGGACAAGCTCGGTTTGGGATGTCGGGAAGAGCTGCCACTCCCCAGGCCGGGGTCGGATACTCTGTAATTAATATCAGCCAGGAATTAGGAGGGATTTGGAGGCAGAATGGCCTGAGATTAAGCCAAACAGCAACGTGATCTCAGCTTTGTTAGAAATCCCCTTCCTAAAGGCCCAGTGCTTCCTCAGAGCCGCAGGGCTGGGAGGCTGCCAGGAGCTGTCCCCCCTGTCCCTGTCACCCAGGGACCCTGCACAGCCCTGGGATCCCCCTGATCCTGCACCCACAGCCCTGGGATCCCCCTGATCCTGCACCCACAGCCCTGGGATCCCCCTGATCCTGCATCACCCACAGTCCTGGGATCCCCCTGATCCTGCATCCACAGTCCTGCAATCCCCCTGATCCTGCACCCACAGCTCTGGGATCCCCCTGATCCTGCACCCACAGCCCTGGGATCCCCCTGATCCTGCACTCACAGCCCTGGGATCCCCCTGATCCTGCACCCACAGCCCTGGGATGCCCCTGATCCTGCATCACCCACAGCCCTGGGATCCCCCTGATCCTGCATCACCCACAGCCCTGGGATCCCCCTGATCCTGCATCACCCACAGCCCTGGGATCCCCCTGATCCTGCATCACCCACAGCCCTGGGATCCCCCTGATCCTGCATCACCCACAGCCCTGGGATCCCCCTGATCCTGCATCACCCACAGCCCTGGGATCCCCCTGATCCTGCACCCACAGCTCTGGGATCCCCTGATCCTGCATCACCCACAGCCCTGGGATCCCCCTGATCCTGCATCACCCACAGCCCTGGGATCCCACTGATCCTGCACTCACAGCCCTGGGATTGCCCTGATCCTGCATCACCCACAGCCCTGGGATCCCCCTGATCCTGCACCCACAGCCCTGGGATCCCCCTGATCCTGCACCCACAGCCCTGGGATCCCTCTGATCCTGCACTCACAGTCTGGGATCCCCCTGATCCTGCATCACCCACAGCCCTGGGATCCCCCTGATCCTGCATCACCCACAGCCCTGGGATCCCCCTGATCCTGCATCACCCACAGCCCTGGGATCCCCCTGATCCTGCACCCACAGCCCTGGGATCCCCCTGATCCTGCATCACCCACAGCCCCAGGGCATCACCCACAGTGTCAGGAAGGGCTCAGAGCCCTCACATGCTGCTTCAGAAGCTTTTCTTAGTGGCCTCTCTTAAGTCCCCTCTGAGGAGGGCAGGAGAATCCTCTTCCTCCCCAGGGATCAGATATCAGGGAGTTAAGCAAGAAACAGGATCCAAATCCTCCAGTTCCTCTCTAAGCTGCCTCTTACACAATTGGTGCCCCCAGGAGGGTCCCTCTGCCTGACCCTGTCCCTCTGTCACCCCTCACCCGTGTCCCTGTGTCCGGTGGCAGCTGGAGCATGGCAGGGTGGTGGCTCTGCTGTGGGATCACAGAGCTGGGGCTACTTTTGGGAACTTTTGGGCTATTTTGCATCCAGGACACTGCAGAGAGCCCAGGCTGCAGGTCCAGAGGCAGGAGGGGAGAAGGAGGAAGAGGAGGAGGAGGAAGGTGGGCACTGGAGCTGCTTCACCCAGAGAAATCCTCATGTTTGATCCACCCACACTCTTGGGATCGCTGTGGAATTACACCAGAGCAGGAGAGACCCTTCCTTCACCCCCAGCCCTTGGCCCTGCTGGTGCTCCAGGGGCATCACACCCCAAATTCCTGCAAGATGGAGCTGCAGGACCAAGTTCCAGGACTGATCTCCACATCCTGCTCCCTGCACGTGCCCAGGTGCTCTTCCAGAGCCCAGCAGCCCCAGCTCTCCCTGCCCTGGATTCTCCCAGTCCTTCCTCTCCACACACCCGGCCCGGGCTCTCCTTCCCTGTGCCAAAATCAACACGGCCACAGCCACAGCCCAGTGGGGACAGTCCCCAGCAGCCCATGGACAGGTAGGAAATAAATAATAAATGTCAGGAGATAAACAGAGCAAACACGGCCTGGGCTGCTGCGTTTCAGGCGATGTTTGCACACCAGGTGTGTCCACCCCACCCTCCTGAGTCACCCTGAGCAGGGTGTGGCGGGGGGTGGTGCCCTGGGGGCTCCCCAAAGCTCTGATGGGGCTGCAGCCCCTGCTTTGCCCAGCTCCTCTCCTCTGTGCCCTTGGAGGGGCACCCAGAGCACCCCAGGGCTGTTCAGGGGAGTGTGGCCCCCTCAGCAGAGCCCTCTGGTGCTTCCTATGGATCACCCTCACCAGGGTGGATGTCAGGAGAATTGGGGGCTCCACAGCTCCCTGAGGATCCCCTGGGAGATCATGGAATCACAGAATGGTTGGAAGGAGCCCTAAAGATGATCTTGTTCCAAACCCCTGCCATGGGCAGGGACAGCTTCCACCAGCCCAGGTTGCTCCAAGCCCAGTCCAGCCCGGCCTTGGACTCTTCTGATGCTCCTTCTGGAGCCCCCAGTGCAAGGTGATGCTTGATTCAAAGGAACTTTGAGTTCTTTGAACCAGGAACTGAGTTTCCAGAGCATCCAAGAGGTTGAGGAGCATTGAGGGACCTCAGCTGACCCTGGTGAGCCCAGAGCCAGCAGCAGCAGCAGCAGGAGCTGCTGGTGTGTCCAGGAGTTATCCCAGAGCAGTCTGGGTTTGTCCTGCCTTGCTCCCAGCTTTGCCTTTTCCTTCTCTCCTCACATCTGGCCAGATGTGGCTGTGCCACTGCCACACCCTGAGCCTGCAGACCGTGTGTGCTCCCTGCTGGATGAGGGAAGGGACTGAAGTGTGGCTCACATCCCAAAGCCAGCTCTTGATGGGGCAGTGACAGATCCCTGCATCCAACAGGGAGCTTGGAACGGGCTGGTCACTCTGGCACAGCCTCCAGGGATGTGCAGAGAGATCCCAGGAGATCCCAGGCTGCCCCATGGTCCTGCTGAGCCGGTGAGGGATGGCTCCTCTCTTCCAGGAGAGGCTTGGATGTGGCAGACATGCGTCTCCTGCTCCTTCCCAGCTTTGCCACAATTCCCATAGAGCTGATGGGGCTGTCCTGACACCCATGGAGTGACTCTGCTCCACCACAGCCACATCCTGGGATGCTGCACCTCCACTCTCCATCGTGGTGCCTCCAGGGTGTGGTACAGCAAAGGGACATTTCCCTTCCTCCGTCCTGTTTTGGGCTGCCTGGAGAAGTCAGTATCTCATGGATGCACTGTAAAAGTCAGAGCACTTGGGAAACCTCACAAAACGGGGCTGAATTCCTAAAAAAAATTAAAATAAAATAAAAAAATCATTTGGGAAATTCCTTGAAGCATCATGAAGTGCAAAGGAAAAAAGTCCTGCAAAGCACAATGAAAATTCTTTTAAATCACCATGAAAATTTCTAGAATTCCTCATTTGAGGAATTTCTAGAAAAAGGCGGAAGAATCTGAGAAATGTCCTTGCCTGAGGTTTCCTGGATGGAGAAGTTTCTCAAAAGTATTTGGAGAATTTCATACCGATATCCTAGACTGAAGAATTTCTTGAGAGCCCTTGTGGGAGTCTTGGAATTCATTGGGATGCTCCTAGACTGGTTGCAGATAAGGAAATGCCAGAAAACTTCCGGGAGAGAGAAAACCCACAGGAAAAATTGAAGATTCTGGGGATGTTTCTAGGTGGAGAAAAGTCAGGGAAGCTCTGGGACTTTCCTTGAAATATTTCAGATTGGAGAAGGCTTATGAAGCCCTTGAACATTCCTGGAGATGTTCTAGATACAAGTAATGGGAAATTCCTAGGAAGCCTTGGGTTGCAAGAAAGGAACGTGCCCTCTCCAAATTCACAGGACAAAACCCTGTCGGAGCTGTTGTGCCGTGGATTCCAAGAAAGCTCCAGGAATTTCCCAGGAGGTCCTGGGTGAAGGACTCAAGCACTGTGCCCACCCTGGTTCTCCTGACTTTCCATCCCAGGTCTGGCAGGATTTGTTTGGAGCTGATCCTGTTTTTCTCACGGATGCAGAGCTGACCCTGCAGATCTGATCTCAGGGTGGTGAGAAGTCTCCACTGGTGGCAATTCCCACAGCTCCATGAAGCCACTTGGAAAACCATCAAATCCATTATCCAAGGATCCTGTTGTCAATTTTCCCCTTCCAAACCTCTACACCTTTAAGTTATTTGTCTCTTAACCCCCTTTTTTTGTGGCTCATTTTAACTCTCTCCACACAGGTGTTATCTCAAACCCTGGATCAATGTGATGCTTTCCCCCACCATAGATCAGTCAGAGAGGCAACAGATGAAGGAAAAAAAGAACATTTCCCCTTTTGTTCTCTTTCCTTGCTCCAAGAATTCTTAATATTCCACTTGCCTTTTTTGACTCTTGCTAATCATGGCAAGGAGGCCTTCAAAGGGGCTCGGCAGCGTCTCGGAGATCTCGTTAAATCCCAATAATTGCTGATACGGAGCCGCTGCACGTGGCCGGGTGGGGGAAAAGCTTTTCATGTTCATTACTCCGCAATTATGAGCAGGGAAGTTCATCTGCCATTTTACTGCTCTGCTCCATACGATCATTCCATTCCCCTGCAACTCCTCGGTGCCAGGAGTAATTTGGAGCTGCTCCAAAGTGCTTGGCTCTGCTCTTCCCTCTCCTGCATCATTTTGGGGGGCACCAGAGGAGGCTTCTGGCCAAACTCCTGTGGGACCTTGTTGAAAGTCTTTTCTCCTGCACAAACAGGCTGTTCCCCAAATCCTGCCATCCTCAACCAGGGATTAACATTCCCATTTATCCCTGGGCTGCTCTTGCCTCACCAGCCTCAGCTGAGTGACCTTGCAGAGACCTTTCAGAAACCCCAAATATTGCAGCTTCTTTGCTCCAAGCCTTGTCCAAGAGCTCAATTACTCTAATTAAGGTCATGTTACAGCATGGCCGGTGTGGACACACCAGCCTCAGGACTGCCAGGGCTTGGTGCTCATCCCACTTTTCTCCTGGAGGCTGGAGACTTGGCAGGTCTCTATCCCAAGCAGTGCATGAGCTGAGTGACCTGGAAATTCATGGACACCTTCACCTGATGGGGCTGGATGATCCTTAGAACCGCAGAAACCCTCTGGGATTGTGGAGTCCAGCCATGTCCCAGCACTGCCAGGGCCACCACTGACTGTGTCCCCAAGTGCCACATCCACATGGCTTTGAAATCCCTTCAGGGATGGGGACTGTGCCAGGGCTGGACAACCTTTTCCATGAGGAACTTTCCCTAATATCAAAGTAAACCTCCCCTGGCAAGACTTTGAGGCTGTTACATCCCTTATTCACTGGGAGCAGAGCCTGACCCCTCTGACTGCCCCCTCCTGTTGTGCAGAGCCCCCTGAGCCTCCTTTTCTCAAAACTGAGCCCCTCCAGCTCCTTCTGATGCTCCATTCCCTTCCCTGGACATCCTCCAGCCCCTCCATGCAGCAGCACAAGAGCAGCTGAAGGTGGATTGGGATTGGGATTGGTGGAGGGATTGGGAAAAGCTCTTTGGACTTAACAAAAGCTCTCGAGGTGCTGCTGATGACCCTGGCTCCTTCGGCCAACACCTGCCAAGGTTGGTCAACTGGAAGGAAGGGGGCGGCCAAAGGGCCTCTTTTGATCCAGTTTTTCCCCCTTGTTGAGTGAGGAGTTTGATGGGAATTGGTTTAAAGTAAACAGAGGAGTCCCTGCAGGGCTGGCAGGATCCGCTGGGTTGGCGCTGCCCTGGACAGGGAGGATGAGGCGTGGGATAATTCCCAGCATCCGTGGGATGTTAGTGTTCAGACTTCATCAATAAGGCTCTTCTCCTGCGGCTCCCCAAAATGTTTATGGAAGAGATACAGGAAGGGAGGAAGATCAAACCTGCTCTGGCGAGGCCTTGCTGGCTTTATCTGTGGTTTATGAGGTGACCAGACCTTGGCGGCTCTGTTTTAACTTGTTTTGATCTGGCCGTGCTTTATGACGATTATTCTGAAATGTTTTGACAGGCACGAGCCTCACCCGTCTGGGCTGCTCTGCTGGGAGTCCTGGGGCAGTGCTCCCACAGCTTTTCCATAAAATCCCAAAAATTCCCAGGGGGAGATGATGCCCACATTGAGGATGTGGCACCCGTGTCCACCTGGGAAGGCTTGACTCACTCACAGCCCTTCCCTCTGCTTGGGGTTTGCTGGTAGTGCCTTTCTGAGCTTTGGGAATGGTTTTCTAACAGATGTTTGGGCTCTCAAGTTGCATTTTTGGTTTTTCCCCCAAAAGTCTCTCTCGTTTGCACAGATTTAGTACTTTTAGTTAAAGAATTCCCAGCTGCAAACCACATTTCTTGGAGGATCCTTCCTTTGTGTTTCCAGTGAAAATGGGAACATTTCAATAAATCATTCTTGGGTTCTTTTTAAGTTTTTTTATGGCCAATGCTTGGAGCTGCTGGCTGGATTTGAGGACAAGTCAGATGTGCCCGTCTGGAGGGTGGTGGGGCGAGCTGAGCTGGGCTCCCAAGGCCAAGGGAGATGTGGGAAGATGCTGGTGGTTCCCAGGGATCAGCAGGATTACATCTGAGGCAGCATCTTCCCACCTCCTGTTTACAGTCCTTCCAGCCTGGTCTCCATCTCGGAGTCCTCAGGAGCTGGAGCCT
Organism: Melospiza georgiana; assembly: GCF_028018845.1. Lineage (NCBI taxonomy): Eukaryota > Metazoa > Chordata > Aves > Passeriformes > Passerellidae > Melospiza > Melospiza georgiana. The sequence goes on from NC_080441.1 coordinate 5,540,461, forward strand.
GGAAATAATCACGGAATCACAGGAAATAATCGTGGAATCTCAGCATGGTCTGGCTTGGAGGTCGCCTTACATTCCATTGTGTCCCACCCCTGGCTGTGCACAGGGACACCTTCCACTGTCCCAGGCTGCTCCAAGCCCTGTCCAGCCTGGCCTTGGACACTTCCAGGGATCCAGGGGCAGCCACAGCTGCTCTGGGCAACTGCAAGGGGCTCTGAGCTCTCCCTGGAGCCTTCTCCTCTCCAGATGAGCACCTCCAGCTCTCCCAGCCTGGCTCCAGAGGGGCTCCAGCCCTCGGAACAGCTCCGTGGTCTCCTCTGGACTCTCTCCAGCAGCTCCAGGTCCTTTTTGTTTTGGGAGGCAGCTCTGCAGGTGGGGTGTCACCTGACCAGGACAGAATTCCTCCCTCCCTACTTCCCAGCCAGGATCAGCCCAGGTCTCAGGGAGTTCTGGGGTCCCTGGGGTCTCAGCAGCCTCCAGCCTTGAGCTGGTCCTGCTGGGTGTGCCCACCCTGCTGTGGAAGCTTGGCATTGGCTTATCCCTATCCAGGACCCTGATTCCTACTGGGAATTGGGGGTGTGCTGCCCTCAGCGTGGCCTCTCCTCTGTTCTCACCTCTGAAGGACTAAACCTGCCCCTCTTTGCCATTCACCTCTCAGGGCAGGTGTGTGAGGGATTAGAAGATGAGGGTAAAATTGCCTCCTGCTAATTTATGCAGGATGGGCCTAGGTGGAAGGAGGATGGGCCCAGGTGGAAGGAGGACAATCCCAGGTGGAAGGACAGGTGGAAGGAGAATAAACCCAGGTGGAAGGAGGATGGGCCCAGGTGGAAGGAGGACAATCCCAGGTGGAAGGACAGGTGGAAGGAGAATAAACCCAGGTGGAGGGAGGATGGGCCCAGGTGGAAGGGGCTCAGGTGGAAGGAGAATAAACCCAGGTGGAAGGAGGATGGGCCCAGGTGGAAGGAGGACAAGCCCAGGAGGAAGGAGGATGGGCAGGCAGCGAGCTGAGGCCGTGTTTGCATCTCCGTGGGTGTTTTCTTCATTAAAATGCTGTGGGAAGAGGTTGCCTCGCCTGCCTCTGTGTTTGCTGCTCCTGAGCTGGAAGCAAGAGCCCTTTGTCAGGGAAGGGGTTTGGCAGGAAGGGCTTTCCATGGGCTGCCCTTCCGGGGTGTGTGGGCACTGGCCATGGCTCTGGCAGGGCACTTTTGGACAGTGTGGGTTTGATTTGAGCCACCCTGATGGCAAATCTTGGTGTCCCTTTTAATGGCTAAAGCCCTCTCTGTGCCTGTCACCTGTATTTCTGAGCCCATCTCTCCGAGGATCCCTCCATCCCCCTTATCTGCTGTGGGTGGTTACTGCCAGGAATTATCATCTGCCTCAGAATTGCTTTGATCTGTTGCTCCCGGAAAAGGAAAACACACGTTTTCTCTCTTTATTTTATTTTAAGCATCGTTTATCAGCCTAGCAACACCTTTAGGTGAAGGGGCGTGTGGGCAGGGCCCCCAAACCTCTGAGGAAAAGGCTTGGGAGCCCCTGGAAGGATGGGATGGCTTGGGATGGGGGTGGAAGGGACCCTCTGTGTCCCCCAGAGCAGGAGGTTTCACACATTTGGGCATTCTTGGTCTCCTGATGCTCTCCTGATGCTCTCAGTGCCTCTAGGCAGCCCTGGACGTGCCTTGGAGGCAGCGCTGAAATGGATGCTGCTCACTGAGCTCCTTAATTGCTTTTAGTTGTAGACTTATTAAAGAACAAGATTTAAATAACGTCAGGGGGAGGAAGGCAAAAACACCTCAATAAAAACAAGCTGAAGGAGCGAGAGGAGAAGCTTCCCGTGGTGCCGAGCGGGAGCTGCCCGGGAGGAGTCATCAGCAAAGGCTTCCAGGTTTCCTATTTTTCCTCCAAATCTGCTTTGAGTTTAGGCAAATCCCCGAAGATTGCCCATGAATAGTCATGCGGGAGCTGCCCATGCCTGCGCTCCAGCCGCTATCCCCCAAAAAAACCCAGATTCCTGGCAAAAAGGAGATGAGAAAAAGCACCCAGCTTTTCCTTGAATATTCCTCATTATTCGGGCAAGGCTTGCAGACACTTGTGCTGAGATCTGATAGGAAAAGATTTGCCCAATTATGGAATGGAAACGGTGCCGGGGGTCGCAGCCAAGGGGGAGGGAGCGGCTGCCGAGGCCCAGCCCGGGCACGACGCCCCTGCCAGGCAGGGAGAGCTGCCCCTGCCCCTCCTGGCACAGCCCCGCGCGTGTGGGTGTCAAACTGAGAGGGAAAAACCATCCCGAGCACCTGGGGGAAATCCAGCAGCCAAAAGGAGCCAAAACACGGCGGGAAAGCTTCGCTTGATCACCCCTTGGTGTGCTCAGGGGTCGGGGAATGGGAGATGAATCCCAGGTTTGCCCTGAGTGACGGAGGCAGATCAGAGGATTCATGCCAAGAAAATACCCTGGGAAGGGTGTTGGGAGAGGGATTTGTGTGTCCTTGGGATGTTGGGATCATGGCAGGAGGTGGATGAGGGTGCTCAGGAACCCAGCACCAACCAGTGGCTCTTGGCTCGTCCTGGGGCTCTCAGTGGGATGAAGGATTCACCCAGGGCTTGGAATTCACCCCAAATTGCCTCACCTTTGCTTGGTAGGAAGGACCTTTCCCCCAGGGAATTTTCCAGAAGTTGCTCTGGATGTGGATGTTGGGATTTCAAATATCAAAGGAACAAAGAGCCCTGAGTCACGCGCTTCTTTCCGCTGCATCCGGTAATTCCGCCATCCATCCCCTTTCCCTGGAATTCAGTTTTTTCAGTGAAAAAGCAGGGGGGAAAATGGGTCAGAGAGGAGGAAGATGAGAAAAAAAGGGGTGAAGAATGAGATGGTGAATGAGAAGGAAGTGGGAGAATGGGATGCTGTCAGGGCAGGAGCTCCTGCACCTCTGGGTTTGGGGTCTCATTCCTCTACGCTGAACCCAAAACTGCCTGGTCTGATCCCAGAAATTCTTTTACCAACTGAAATGGGGGGACAAAAGGAGAGCAGGGATGTCCCAGCAGGGATGTCCCTTGGCTCTCAGAGATGTCCCTTGGCCCGCAGAGGGTCCCTTGTGTGCTCAGGGTGTCCCTGAGGAGCCGGGAACGCAGCCGGAGCCGGGGATGGAGCGGGAGCAGGCGGGGAAGGGGCTCGGCCGCACGGGGCCCGTCCCTGCCGTAGCTGCAGCTCGTTAAAGTCTGGCTGGAGGCGAGAGAGATCCCTCGATAAAGATGTGAAGCGAAATCGAGGGTAAGTACAGTAATCTCCCAACTTCCCACCGGGGTGTGAGCGCCCAGGTTGTAAATAGGCTGGAATCAAAGACTCATAAACCATGCAAATTGCTCCGTGTGTGTTTGTCTGTCTCCTTCCCATGTCTTTGCCCCTCACCTCCTTCCTCCGAGTCTCTATCTCTCTATCTCTACTCTTTCCATGAGCTCTGCTCTGCTCCCGACGAGCCTGTTCGGGCGAGGGAGGGACGCTTTACAAGGCATTTTTGTGGTTCTGGGCAGCAAGTCAAAAAAAAAAATCTGCTTTTTTTTTCCCCCCTGCCACCCTGCCCCCCCACCTCCCCATTCCAGACTCAGGGACACGTCACCCCAAACCTCCACAGCCATCAAAATAAACATTAATTAAGATATTTCCAGCGATCTTCACTGTCACAAATTACCAGCCCCACAAAAGCAGCGCTACAACTGCTCAGGATGTTCAGTTTATCCCTTTTTGTGATTGCTGGGAGATAAAAGTGAATTTCTTCTCCACTTTCCTTTTCTGCCTTTCAGCCCATCCTGCCCTGCTCAGGGAGCCTTCAGCGGCACCACGGGGCTGAAAACATCCCCAAAACCTGCACGGAGTCCGAGGGGGAATCACGGAGCCACGATCTACCTAAATGAGAGGATTACAGAGCTTTGTGCTCTGTGGGAAGCTGGGATCCCCTCCTGGCTGCTGGGGGGTTGGGATGGGGTGTGGGAATGTGAGGATGCAGGGATGTGGTGGTGTTGGGGTGTTGGGATTAGGGGAGAAGGATGGCAGGGAATGCTGGAGGGTAGGGTGAGGGGATGCAGGGGATTGATTACAGGATCCAGGGAGGCAGGGATGGAGGGGCAGAGGATGCAGGAAATTTCAGGATCCAGAGAGGCAGGGATGGAGGGGCACAGGATCCAGGGAGGCAGGGATGCAGGGGCAGAAGATGCAGGGAATTTCAGGATCCAGAGAGGCAGGGATGCAGGGGCACAGGATGCAGGGAATTTCAGGATCCGGGGAGGCAGGGATGCAGGGGCACAGGATCCAGGGAGGCAGGGATGGAGGGGCACAGCATGCAGGGAATTTCAGGATCCAGGGAGGCAGGGATGCAGGGAATTTCAGGATCCAGGGAGGCAGGGATGGAAGGGTACAGCATGCAGGGAATTTCAGGATCCAGGGAGGCAGGGATGCAGGGGCACAGGATGCAGGGAAGCACAAATGCAGGGGTGCAGATGTGCAAGTATGGGGATGCAGGGGTTTAAAGGGGAAACAGGATGCTGGGATGCAGGGGCACAGAGATGTAGGGATTTAGGACACAGGGATGCAGGGGCACAAAAAGGGATTTAGGGACACACAGATACAGGGATGCAGTGACACAGTGACAGGATTGCAGGGATGCAGGGGCTGCAAGAGTGTAGGGGTGTGTGGGTGCAGGACTGGGCGTGCAGGGATGCAGAGCGGATTCAGGGCACGGGGATGCAGGAGCGCAGGGCTGTGGGATTGCAGGAGTGCAGGGCAGCCGTGAGGGGTCCAGGGGGGCTGGATCTCCCCGTCCCGGCTCCCGCAGCCGCCCGGGAAGCAGCGTGGGCCGCCCGGAGCAGGCGGGCTGCCAGGAGCCGGGGCTGGCAGGGCAGGGTGGGGAAGCAGGAAAGGGAGCCCCGCTCCTCCTCCCCTCGGGGAGAGCTGTGGCTCTCGGCGGGAGGCTTGTGAGTACACACAGACTCTCTGGAGCCTCCCATGTAAATCCTGGCAGGACGCAGCCAGCTCTGAGCTCATTCACGTGAGATCACCGGCTGGTTCGGGGCACGGGGTGGGGACGAGCCGGGAGCTCTGGGACCCTGCCCCGGGGGCTGCCCGCCGCTTGCGAGCTGCGAGGAGAGCTCAGCACATCCCGCTCCTCTCCCTGCGGGTCCCTCTTACAGCAGCACCGTGCCCGTGTGGCCACGGACAGCGTTCCCCAAGCTCTGCAGACAGCGGGCAGGAACCTGCTGTCACAGCCGGGTGCTGGCTCTGAGCCTGGCATGGGACACTGGGGATGGCAGCTGTGACACTGGGGAGGAGCCCTGGCACTGGGGATGGAAGATTTGGCGCTGGGTATCAGGTGTGACCCTTGGGATGGGAGATGGGACACTGGGGGAGGCAGGTGTGACTCTGGGAATGGCAGCTCTGGCCCTAAGGATGGCAGGGCTGGCACTGGGAATGGCAGCTCTGACCTTGGATGGGGAAAGTGATCCTAGGGATGGAAGGTCTGACACTGGGAATGGCAGCTCTGACCTTGGATGGGGAAAGTGATCCTAGGGATGGAAGGTCTGACACTGGGAATGGCAAGTCTGACCCGAATGGTGGCAGGTCTGGCACTGGGAATGGAAACTCTGGCACTGGAAAACAGGTCTTGACATTTGGGATGGGAGTTGTGACCTTGGGAATGGCAGGTCTGACCTGAGGATGGTGAGTTTCACCCTCGGGATGGAAGCTGTGACACTGAGGATGGAAATTGCGACACTGGAAGTGGATGGTCTCATGGTAGGGATGGCAGGTGTGGCCCTGGGGATGGAAGATCCGTCCTTGGGAATAGCGGGTCTGAAGCTGGAGACAGCAGATCTGATCCTGGGGACAGCAGCACTCGGATTTTGCCCCCCGGCTGAGGAGCAGTGTGATGGAGCAGCCCCGGGAGCGGCGATCCCTCGGGCGCATCCCTGGGCACATCCCTGGGCAGCCGCGTGTCCCGGCACAGCCCCGGGCTCCGGGCACTGCCCCTGGGGCAGGACACAGCCCCGGGTCACCTCCCGCTCCTCCGCCACCTCCAGCGCTTTTCCTTTGGTGTCGGAACCCTGCGGGAGCTTTGTCTGCCGCTGCCACTTCCCCCGGCCGCTGCCGCTCCAAAGAAAACAGATCCGTGTGTTTGAAAATCTCAGCTTACACAGCATTCCTCCAGCTTCTGCTCCTTTTTGGGGCTTCTCCTTCTTTCCCTGCCTCGCTGACCTGAAAATGCACTTTGTGCTTTCCCTGGGAGAGGTGGATGAGGAGAGCTCCGGCATAGCTGCATATTAAACCCCTCGGATTTTCCCGAGGTGCCGCCGCCGCTCTCCCGCTCCAACAACTTTTTAATCACTCGCCCCAGATAGACCCGATTACATTTATTTTTTTTCCCCCCCTCGAACAAAACCACGGCGTTTCCTGTGCTCCTTTCTGGCTGTTTAGGCCCCTTTCATGTCTCCCCTGGTTGTGGAAGGACGGCCTGCCCCGCACACCGGGATAGCGGCGGGAATTTCAGCGGGAATTCCAGCGACAAGCTGCTTATCTTCGCTGCCAGGTCATTAACGAGCTGTGGTGCCTTTTGCAGGTCATTAAGAGGGATGTGAAGGAGTGACCTCGGCGGTGTCCCCTTGGATATTCCCGCCCCCTCCAGCAAGCTTTGCATAAATAGATATATTGCTACCTCATATATATACATATATATACCTCATATATATATATATATATATACCTTATATATATGTATGTATATATATATAGACCTTATATATATATATACACACACATTATATATATATATACCTCATATATATATGAATATATATATGAATATATATGTATATACCTCATATATATGCATAAATTTATATAAACATGTATAAATATACATAGATATTCTATTAAAATGCAAAAATTCCTTTATCATGTATAAATAGATAAAATCTAGATATACCCACATATAAATATATACTATATATATATATACACACATAGAATACATATATACCCACATAATTGCATGTATATATACATCTACAGATATATATTAATGTATGTATATATACATTTATAAAATATATACACACATTAATATATATCTATAGATGTTTCTTTTCCCACCGTATTCCTCCTGTAATCTCCCACTGTGCCGTTCAGGGCTGCTCCTTCTCCAGCCAATTTGAGGCATTTTTCTGATATTTTCAACAATAATGGTCAAAGAGCTAAAGGCAGCTCCCTGGCACGTCTCACCCCTCACCTTTATTCTTACAAGAGTGAGAGGATTCACTTCTGGTGGAGTTTTTGGGATGCACTGCTTGATTTTCTGGGAATATCAGCATGCACAGGACCCCTCTGTTTCTCTCTGTCCATGCTTAGGGTGGCACCAGCTTTCTGCCAGGGATTTTTCTTGTGGTTTTTGTCATTCCTTCCCTCTCCCTTTGTCTTTGCCAGGGCACAGCCCAAGCCATGGATCCGCTGGAGATGGGGAATGATGTGTCCTGTCCCAGAGAGCAGCAGGAAGGCAGAGCCAGGAGGGAATTCAGCCTCTCTCACCCATTTCTGTGGCCTCATTCATTGAAGCCAATATTCCTCCCTTCCCAGAGCTCCGGAGGAGAGGGAGCTGCTCCAGTGAGGATGTTTAGGATTAAACCTCTACTCCAGTTCCATTAAAGCTCATGATTAAAGTGCTGGACTCCAGACAATGCTTCCCTGACTTCCCAGCTGCTCCCCCAGCTCCCACTTTCCATCTCCAGCCCAGCCCCTTTTCAGCCACCTTTGAATTCTCCCCTTTCTTGCAGGGTTTTATTCTTTCCCTTTAATTTTTTTTTTTTCAAACCCCAAATCCATGAGTGGCCACTTCTGCAAGCGATAAAAATCTTATTCCCTGCCTTTGGATTTTTTTTTTTCCAGGCAATTGTAGCTTGCAACACCTTAATTATCGCGGCTCTGAAAACCGGTTAAAGATTTTAATACTTCCTTCCCCAGCCTATTATGCAGCGACTTCTCAGCCCCATAAAATGTTCCTCTGGAGCCCCATGGCCTCGTGCTGCTGCATTTCCCTGCTCCATCCTTTCCCCATGGATTAAACACTCCCAGCTCTCCCCTTGGGGCAGGTGGGAAGCGCCCGGATTTCCAGGTGGAAAATGGGGCTTTTTTTTTTTTTTTTTTATTTTTAAATTGAAATCCTATGACACAGCCAGCAAAAATGTTGCATCATTTTAATCAGGCAGCACATCTGCAGAAGGTGCAAGATTCCCGGAGCCTGAGCGCGGGAATGATGGGATAAATCACGGGAAAGGCGAATCCTTGACATCACCTTCATTGCTGGTTTTGATGCTGTGATTTCTCGGCTTCCCTGGCACCCATCCTGCCTGGCTGGCTGGCATTCCATGGGTGCGAGGCTCTTTGGATGTCTCCATGCATCCCAGAAAAAAAAAATTGTTTTGTGTTTTTGTGTGTGTGTTTGGGTTGTTTTTTTTTTGGGTTTTTTGTTCTTTTTGGGGAGGTAATTTTTGTTTTTTTGTTCTTTTTGTTTTGTTCTGTTTTTGCTTTTTGTTTTATAGAAATTTGGGTTAATCACGAATTTTGGTCCCATCTCTGCAGGGCTCCTTGTGAAAGCACTTTCCAGGGAGAGGGGCTGTGCCTCTGCCAGGGTGTTTGGGATCCACGTGCCAGCCCGGTGGGATCTCATCCCTTTCATCCTAAAAATCACTTAGGGGGAATATCTCCCTGGTCCCACGGTGCCTGTGGGATGAGAGAAGTTTATTCCCCACCGATGTTTTATTTAGGTGAGTTTTAAATAACTCCAGCGCTTTCCTGGGGGAACCATCTATCCCCCGGATTTCTGCACTAAGCACTTTTTCCTGGTGTTCAGCCGAATTTCTCTTTTTCATTTTTTTTCCCCCTCTGTTTTATCCCATTTCTCTTTTTTATTTTTTTTTCCTTTCGGCTCAGAAATTTCTCAGGTAATTTAAATGTGAAGTGGCTGTGGAATACATTGGGCTGCAGCTCATCACTTGATGAGGGGCTGATTGGGCTCGGGGAGACTCTGCCAGCAGGGAGGGAGGTGGGAGAGCCGGGAATTTTGGGAATGATGCTGGGTGTCACCGGTCCAGTCCTTTTAGAATGGAGCAGGTAGGGGAAAATCGCCCAGATTATACCCAAAAATGTTTTAATGAGGTTTTTAGGTGAAGAGAGAGGAGAGGGAAGCCAAGAGTCTGGAATCCACAGGGTGTGGAAGGGCACAGCAGGAATTGTGGGAGGGGGATGAGGCAGCTGCTGGGTCGCAAAAAGGTGAAGAATTTGGGAATTCAACAATGTCCTTTCTTGTCCCTCACCATTTGCAGGTGAGGACTCTGGGGAGCACCAGGTCTGTGCGTGGCTCTTGGATCCCCCGTGGAATGGGAGCCTGGAGCAGCAGCCCAGGATGGAGCTGTGTGGGAGCTGAGTGCCCCAGAACTGGTGACATCCACGTGGGAATGTCCATGGCAGCCCCAGGAAAAGGGAAGGGACGTGGAAATTCCATTAACTCCTTGTGGAATCACAAGGATCATCTACCATGGCTGGGATTTTGGGCATGGGTGGGGTTTGTGGTGCCCTGGACCTGCTCAGAGCCCCCAGGATATGGATCCCTTTCTTCTCCCACCTGGAGCCCAGCCCAGATCCCAGTGTCATGGGTGCACCTGAGGCAGGGAACCGCTTCCCATTTAATTTATTGGGGTTTTTATCCCTGAACCATCCAAGGAATTGCCCTGGTTGGTCACCACCAATTCCTTTTCGTGTCTGGGTGGGAAAAACAGGTGCTCTGCTTCCCTGGGCAGGTGTTTCCTGCTTTCCCACTCTCCCACCCCTCCAAGGTGTCCCACTGCCCTGGCTGAGCCCTGCTCCCGTTCCACGGGGCCTCTCCCACCTTGAAGTGTTTGGTTTGGTGTCCCTGGCACATTCCAGGCAGGGCAGAGGCCACAATCCGGGTTTTTCCTGGTGTGCCAGGTGTGGAGCTCTCCATGAGGAGGTGACCTTTGGAATCTCCTGCCTGCCTCTCCTGCTCCCTCCCCCATCCCGAGGATCCACATCCCCCACGGGGTCTGATCCCGAAGTGTTCCCGAAGTGTTCCCAAAGGGATCCTGGGCCCTCCTGGCCGGGAGGGGCGGGGTTGGGCATCCTCCTCCTCCTCCTCCTCCTCCTCCTCCTCCTTTCCAAAGGATTCCCGCGCTCCCGAGCCCCACCTGAGCCGGAGAGAGGCATCGCCATAGCAACGGGGCTGATGTCAGCCGGGGATGGAGGGGCAGGAGAGCGGGAACGGGAACGGGAACGGGCAGGGAACGGGGCAGGGAACGGGGAAAGAGCAGGGAACGGGCAGGAGAGCGGGCAGGGAATGGGCAGGGAATGGGCAGGGAGAGCAGGAACGAGCAGGGAATGAGGAGGGAACAGGGAACGGGCATGGAACAGGCAGGGAATGGGCATGGAATGGGCAGGGAACAGTCAGGGAATGGGCATGGAATGGGCAGGGAATGAGCAGGGAACAGGCAGGGAGAGAGGGAATGGGCAGGGAATGGGCAGGGAACAGAGAACAGGCAGGGAACGGGCAAGGAGAGCCAGGAACAGGCAGGGAGAGAGGGAATGGGCAGGGAAAGAAGGGATGGGCAGGGAATGTGGAGGCAGAGCCAGAAATGGGCAGGGAATGGGCAGGAGGAGAAGGAATGGGCAAGGAGAGAGGGAATGGGCAGGGAATGGCCACCAAACGGGCAGAGAGGGTGGGAACGGGCACGGAACAGGCAGGGAGAGCAGGGATGGGCCGGGAACGGGAGGGAGAGTGGGAATGGGCAGGGAGAGAAAGAATGGGCAGGGAACGGACAGGGAAAGAAGGAATGGGCAAGGAAAGGGCAGAGAATGGGCAGGAAGAACGTGAATGGGCAGGGAACGGGCGGGGAACGGGCAGGGAATGGGCGGGAGGAGAAGGAACAGGCAGGGAGAGAAGGAATAGGCAGGGAATGGGCGGGGAGAGCAGGAACGGGCAGGGAATGGGCATGGAGAGCCAGAAATGGGCAGGGAATGGGCGGGGAGAGCAGAAACGGGCAGGGAATGTGCAGGGAGAGCAGGAACGGGCAGGGAATGGGCAGGGAAAGCAGGAACGGGCAGGGAATGGGCGGGAGGAGAAGGAATGGGCAGGGAATGGGCGGGGAGAGCAGGAACGGGCAGGGAATGGGCGGGGAGAGCAGGAACGGGCAGGGAATGGGCAGGGAAAGCAGGAACGGGCAGGGAATGGGCGGGAGGAGAAGGAATGGGCAGGGAATGGGCGGGGAGAGCCAGAAATGGGCAGGGAATGGGTGGGGAGAGAAGGAATGGGCAGGGAGTGGGCAGGGAGAGCAGGAATGGGCGGGGAGAGCCAGAAATGGGCAGGGAATGGGCAGGGAGAGCAGGAATGGGCAGGGAATGGGCGGGGAGAGAAGGAATGGGCAGGGAATGGGCAGGGAGAGCAGAAACGGGCAGGGAATGGGCGGGGAGAGAAGGAACGGGCAGAGAATGGGCGGGGAGAGCAGGAACGGGCAGGGAATGGGCAGGGAGAGCCAGAAATGGGCAGGGAATGGGCAGGGAGAGCAGAAACGGGCAGGGAATGGGCGGGGAGAGAAGGAATGGGCAGGGAATGGGCAGAGAACGGGGAACGAGCAGGGAACAGGCAGGGACAGAAGGAACAGGCAGGGAATGGGCAGGGAGCAGACAGGGATGCAAGGCCCCTCTCCCAGGACACAAGCAGGAGCTCAAATATATATATATATATATATAAAAAAAAAAATCACATTTTTGGATGTTTTTCCTCCTCGTCCCTCAGGTGTTTCCCTCTCCTTTGGGTCAGGATGGCTCCAAGAGCCCAAATCCCTGTGCCCAAAGAGCCCCACGCCTCACGTGCCACCCCCAGCTTGGGCTTTTCATGGAAAAGATGTAAAAATCACACTTAAACCCTCCAATTTTAATAGATTTTAATAATATGGAGCCAATTTGACCCTGATTGTATAATTCTTTTATTATTTTCTCAATAGAAACGGAATGACTCTGCCATTTTTTTGAATTTTTGAGCTTTAATTTGAATTATTTTAATAAAAACCGAAGGGTCTCGGGGGGGTTTCGGTTTATTTTTGTTCTCCAGAGTGACTTTTTTGTTTGTTTTTCAATTTTCTCAACACAAATGAAAGCGACGCCAAAATTTGTCGGTTTATTTTTGTAACAGAAAGGAACTGACTTGAGGGTTTTTTAAAAAATTTCCTTAATAAAAAGTGAACAGACTCAGAAGGGGGCTTTATTTTATTTTGTTTTTATTTTATTAATAGAAATTAAACCAACTCCAAAGGGGTTTATTATTGTTCTTGTAATAGAAAGTGAAATGACTCCAAAGATTTTCTTAACAGGAAGCAAATTAATTCTGGATTTTGGCTCCTCCTTCTTCATGGCCAAAATAAAAAACCATCAAAAATTACAAAAACTACAAAAAGTCCAGAACACATTAAAAAATTGCCACAGAAATAAAACCCCACTTTAAATAAAATTTTATTTAAAATTTTATTTTAACTTCAAAACCCCTCAAAAATAAAATAAATTTTTAAAAAGCTAAAAAATTAAGAAAGAAAAGACCAAACAATTCTGGAAATGAAAAAAAAAAGTTAAAAAAAAGTTCAGAAGACTTAAAAAATCAAGACAACTTGGAAAAAATTTAAAATCTAAAAAAAAACCCATCTGAAAACCATCTCAAATCTCCCAAATTAAAAAAAAAAAAAAAAAAAAAACAACTAAAAACACCAAAGGAAAAAAATCAAGAAGGTTTGAGAGGCTTTAAAACTGAAGAAGCTTTCAAAAAATAAAAAACCTTCAAAAATTAAAAGGAAAATTAAAAATGGCAAAAACTTCAAAATACTTCAAAAAATCAGGAAACTGAAAAAGACATAAAAAAGTTTAAAGAATAAAAAATTGAGAAAAAAATTTAAAACCCTGTAAAAAAGTAAAAAAACCTCCAAATCTTTAAAAAAGCTGGTAAAACGCAAAATATTTTTAAATGCTTAAAAATTCCAAAAGTTTCAAATAAAACTTTAAACATAGTCAAAAAAGTTAGAAATTACTTTAAAAACCATCAAAAAAGTAAAAAGAATTTAGAAATTTTTTAAAAAAGAGAAAAAAGTTTAAAAAACTGAAAAATGCTCAAAAAAAATTCCAAAAAAGTAAAATATTTTTAAAAAAAACTTTAGGAAAAAGCCCCAAAATATTGAAAGATCCTTTAAAAACCGTTTGAAAAAAAGTAAAAATATTTCAAAATTTTTCAGAGACCCTCCAAAACATCGAAGAAGTTGAAAATATTTTTGAAAAAAATGGGGAAAAATGAACAAAACCTTTGAAAAACCCTGGAAAAAAAATAAAATAAAATTAGAAGAAGTAATTAATTTTTTAAATTAAAAATGTAAATACTCTCCAGTCCGCTGGAAAAGAATACCCAAAGCGTTGGAACGCCTTTACCCCGTCCCAACTCGGAATTTTTGGGAATTTTTCGGTGCCGCCGCCGCTCCGGGCGCTGCCGGCGGCGTCCGCTGGGGGGCGCTGCAGGATCGCGGCTGAACGGGAGGGCGAGGCCAAGCGCGGCGCGCAGCGGGGGGGCTGCCGGGCTCGGCGGGGATGGGGCCGGGCCGGTGCTGCGCCCATACCGGCGCTCTGCCAGCTCGTCCCCAACGCTGTCGCCTCTTCACCTCCCCCCGGTAACCCGGTAGCAACGGCGGGCAAGCGGGGGGGGGCGTTAAAAAAGCAAAAATCCTCCGCGCTCCCCTTAAGAACCCACAATGGGCGTGCCCTCCCGCAAGGCCCCCCCCGCTCCGCTCAGCCATTGGCCGCCCGTCCGGGCTGTCCGCGGCGCTGCCTGCGCGGAGGGGTAGAGCGGCTGCCGCGGCGGGCGGCGCCTCAGTCGGTGCGGGGCGGGCGGAGGCGGCGGGTGGGGAGCGGAGCGGGAGGAGGCGGCGGCGGAGCGTGATGGGCGCCTGACGCCCGGCCCGTCCCGCCGCCGAGGGACGATGGCGCGGCCCCGCGGCGGGCGGTGGCTGCTGGGTGTCCTGCTGGCCCTGTGCCGCCTCGCCGCGCCGCTCGCCAAGAGCCTGGAGCCGGTGTCGTGGAGCTCCGCGAACCCCAAGTACGTGCGGCGAGAGAAGGGGGGGGGTCGGGAGGGACGCGCCTCGCATCCCCCGCGGGGGAAAAGGCACCGAAACCGCGTTCTAAATGCGGATTTAATGGAAACAGCGAGGTTTTCAAGGTAAAATCGCGCCTGGAGGCTGCGGGCGGCGGACGGAGCGACCCCCGGCTGAGGACGGACCCGCGGCGCCGCGCTGCTTTTCGTACCAAAAAAAAAAATCTCCTTCCCTTTTTTTCCCCCCGTTTTTAACTATGCTTTTACTTCTCGCAGCTTTTCCTCCCTTGAAATCCGTTTTTGTTTTTGAAAACCACGTTTTGTTTCTTGATTTTTAATTTTTTTTTTCGTTTTTCACGCCTCGTTTTTTTTTCTTTTTTCTTCCCCGGATCGCTGCTTCCCTCCAGCGTTTGGATTTATTACCTTTTTTAAATTATTGTTACTGTTTTTTTCTGGGTTTTCTCATCCGAAATCAGCCGCGGAGGAAAGCGAGGGGATTCGTTCCGCCCCCACGTCGGGCTGGGTCCGAACAAAGCGGGCGGTGGGGCTGCTCCGCCTGTAGAGCCACCTAAATTCTATAAATTTATAGATTTTTATATAAATCTCTGGATATGGACGCGGCTGCCGTGTAGGAACAATATGAAGGGCGAGGAAGAGGAGGAGTGGGGGGTGTTTGGTCACCCCTACGTCGGGGCTGGTGGTCAGGATGGGTCGGTGGCCCTTGCTCAGCTTTATCTTGTAGATCATAGAATGTTTATTTATCTTACTCCTTTCTCTCTTAAAAAAAATTCCTGCTTTTAGCTTGCTGCTATTTTTTTTTCCCCCCACCACACTACTCAAGGTAAAAAAATAACCCAAAAATAATCCAAAGAGTTTTTGAGGGTTGGAAAGAACCGAAACAATTTGGACAACCTTCCTGCCTGGACACGTATTCCAACCAAATGTTTATTTCCGTGGTTTTTCGGTGGGGAAAAAGGAACTTTGCAGGCACACTTTGCGTGTCCCCAGCTCTGGACGTGCCGGGACGGCGGCTCCGTGGCTTCGTTCTCCTCGGTGTGTTTTTCCTTTCCTTTCTTTGGGAGTTGTGTCACTTGGCTGAGAGCAGAGAGAGCCTTTTCCCTCAGGAATTGCCCCGCTGGATTCGTGAGCTTGGTGAGGGGCAGGCAAATTGCTTCCAGAAAATAGAGTTTTTATTTGGGAAAAGGCAGCTGGAGGTGGAGGCGGCTCCGGCTTGGTGCTGGAGGATGCCATGTCACCCCTCTTCCTTTCCTTTTCCCTGGATTTCCTTAAGCTCCTGAGCACTGGGAGGCTGGGAGGAGGCCATGGCCATTGACTGGCACATGGGTGACACTCCAGAACTTCCCACTGAGCCCTGGAGTGGTGGCCTTGGAGATGGGGTGCCCAGGCAGAGCTTGAGGGGTTCCTTGGTTTTCCCGAACTGGGAGCTTGGTGGTTTTCTGTTCCCGGTTTTTGGGGCTCAGTGGTTTCTGCCTTTGGTTCACGCCTAGTTCTGAGCTCAGAGGTTGTCTGGGTTTGGTTTTCCCCAGTTTGGCTCTCAGTGGTTGCCCACTCTCAGTTCCCCCTGAATTCAGGAATTGTCGTTGTCCACCCTTGGTTTCCCCAGTTGAGAGATCCGAGTTTGTCTGCTTCCAGTTTTCTCCCAGTTTGGAGCTCGTTGTTGCCCACTCTCTCTTCTCCCCAGATTCAGATCTTGGAGTTTGTCTGCCCTTGGTTCTACTCCAGTTTGGAGCTCGGTGCTTTGCCACCCCCAGTTCTCCCCCAGTTTGGAGCTTGGTGCTTTTCCTCCCCCAGTTTGGAGCTCGATGCTTTGCCACCCTCACTTCCACCCCGCTTTGGAGCTCGGTGCTTGCCCGCTCTCCATTCTCCGGGAATTCGGAGTTCGGGGGTTGTCTGCTCTCGGTTGTCTGTGGATTTGGAGCTCAGAGGTTGTCTGCCCTGGACCCAGCTTTCTGGGAATGTGCCATCCCATGTGGGGCTGCTCCTGTGGCTGCTTCCCCATCCCTGTATCCCCACAGGGACTGGAGAAGAGTGAGAAGCGCCCGAACGTCGGCGTTTCCACCCAGAAATGGCTCTGCCAGGACATGCACAGGCAAAACCCATGGAAATGTTTTGCCTCAGTTGGGGCTTTCAGGGCCTGACTGTGATCCCACTCAGATCCCTCCAGTCTGTGCCCCTGTGGAGCAGCCCCTGATCCTCGTGTCCGGGATCCATCTTTGGGATCCGTCGCTTTCTTTCCCGGCTCCGAGCTTTGCCGGCTGCGTGGCATCGGGCAGAGCCTCCTCACGGCCGCTCCCAGCAAACCCAGCTGAGGAAACCAGTCAGGGCATTGCTGTGCTGGGCAAAGTCCGGCTCCAGCTGTAGGAAATCTCTTGCTCTTGGTTGGATTGGGATTATCTTCCAGGTAGATCCATAAAAACCCCTCGCCACTGTACTTGGGCTTCCAAGCCACTTCCTGGGGCAGCACCGGGGCCGTGCCAGCCCCCATCCCATTCTGCTGAGCTTTAACTCTTGTTTTTAGAGTAAAGAGAGCTAAAGCCTTTAAAAATAACACAGCTAAGTGGAATTTTCCAACGAATCCGAGGAGCAAGCGTGGGGCTCTGGGCCTGGCCAGCCTCAGCGCGATTGCTGTAAATAAGGAAAATATTTTCCTGCCCTTTCTAGGCAGCTGGGAGCTGTGGGCTCCCTCTCCACCAGCGAATCTGGGGCTCCTGGTGTTATCAGAGGGATACTGATAACACATCCGATAGATGGAATGATTTCCTAATCGAGTTAAGTCAGGCTTAAGCTGTTTGCTGGCTTGGGAAGCCCAGGTCGGCTCCTGGGTGTGTGTCCCAAAGGCAGCGGGTGAAATCATCACCCACTTCCCACTGTGAGGATGCTGGGGCTTGAAAGAGAAAAAAATAGGCCCAGGAACGGTTTTGTTGGAAAAAGTGATAATTGTCTCAAACCTGTGCTTGGGATGAGCTCACCCTCTGAGTGAGCTTTCCCTGGGATGCCTGTAGAGTTCTTTGGAAGGGGGCTTGGAGAGGCAATATGGCTTTAATTTATTCCATCGTGTCCAAGGGGGGCTTTGGGGAAAGTGCTTCTGGGATTTACTCGTCCCCTTTGCTGCGCAGCCGGGGGGCGGTGGGAGCGTGCTCTCCTTGGACAGCCGGGAATTGCCAGAGGAATTCTGGCTAAATCCTTTCTCAACTCCCTCGGCTGTAATTTGGGAGAAATATTGACCCTGGTGGGCTCCTGTACCGACCGTTAAAGGGAAACATTCCTAATAAAATATGGTTTGGAAAATTCATTTCAGGCTGGAATTCGCCTCCCCAGAAAGTATTTTAATAAGGAGGTGGGGGAAATGGGACACATCATCCACGCCGCTCTGGAGAACGCCTCCTTTCGCCTCTGCTTTTCCCTCTTCCCCTTCCAGAAAGTTTTGCTCAGTTCCAAACTTGTTAAAAACCAAATAAATGCATTTATTTAAGAAAAAAAAAAAAGGTGAGGGAAAGAGGAAAAAAAAAAACCCAGACAAAAGTCTAATCCTTCGTGGTATTTTTATTCTGCTTTTAATGACATGATGGTGTCCCATGGAATTCTGTCAGCGCTGGGGTTGAAGCCTGGCAGATCTTTGCCTCTTTTAATGCCTTTTTACGAGGGACAAAGTGCTTGTGGGAAGGCTGTTTCCGAGGGGAAAGGCTGGCCTGGAGCTCTGGAGCAGGGGGCTCGCACTTGTCGGAGCAGATGGGATGGAATTACGGGAGCCGTGGGCGCGGGAGGCGCTTCGCGATGTCAGGATTTAGGCAATAGGGAAAACTCGCTGCTTATTTTTAATTAAAAGTAATTTCTGACTTGTAGACACTCCCCCTTCCTGGGGCTGAGAGGTGGAGAATGGGTTTAAACTAAAGAGATGGGAAGTTTAGGTTGGATATTGGGAAGAAATGCTTGGATATGAGGGCGGGGAGGCCCTGGCACAGGCTGCCCAGAGAAGCTGTGGCTGCCCCATCCCTGGAAGTGTCTGAGGCCAGGTTGGACGGGGCTTGGAGCAACCTGGGCTAGTGGAAGGTGTCACTGCCCATGGCAGGGGGTGGGGTGGATGGCCTTTAAGGCCCCCTCCCAACCTAAACCATTCCAGGATTTATGATTCTGTGGTCCCATCCAGAATCCCATATCCTGTATGTGCACCCTGGCCGTTACAGGGCTTTGCTTCATCTCCAAAGGCTGGCATGGGCAGAGCAAGCCTGAACAGCCTGTTTTCCAGTTGGACCTTCCCTTTGGAAGGGGGGGGACCCTTTGCTGGGTGCCAGGCGTTTGGGAGCCCTCCCAGCTCCTGCTCCCCACAAGGCAGAACCCTCCGTGCCCAGCCCACGTTTCACCGGAGGCGTTCTCCCTCTGCCTGTGCCAGGGGGAAAGGAGCACCCAGGGCTCCTTGCAGGTCGGTTGGGAATGACTTCATTAACTTAAATTAAAAAAAAGGGGAAGGCAGGGCTGCGGCTCTTGCAGTAGCAGGGTAAATACCGCTGGATTCCATAAAATGGATTTAACTGCTTCCTTTAAAAGAAAAAAAGAGCCGTGATGGGGTGGCTGATTGATTGTAAAAGGAGCCGGAGCTTTCTCCGGAGCAAAACAGCTGCTGCAGCTCCTTGGATCTGCCTGGCAGTGGGGCTGGATGGGGCTTCCGTGCCAGTTCTGACTGGGAAGGGCTGGCAGGGGGCTGGCAGGGGCTGCTTTCCTCCACTGCACCTGAGCTCCTGTGTTGCTTTGGGGTCTAAGTTGTTCCCTTGAATTCTCATCCCAAACAGGCTGGATGTGGCAGGGCGGGATGTGCCTTTGGTGGTGTGGTCAGGCGGGCTGGGGGTCCCTCTGAGCAGCTTCATGAGGTGTTAAGAGGCTCCCCCAAACAGTTTCACTGGGGGCTCAGGGATCCCCCCAAGCCCTGTCCATGTTTTTAGAGATCGTGGGGATCACAAAGAGCCAGAGTGCACGAGTAGTCGCTTGCATGACGTCCTTCAGGAGCTTTTTGGATTGTCCCCTGTAAACCAGAGGCTTAGCAGTGGGGATGATCCCTTGTTTCCCTGTAGGATTTGTATGTCCCAGCTTCCCCCCAGCTTTCCCATAGCTTTGTGCTCGCTGCCCCTGTGGCAGGGCACCCTGTCCTTGGCACAGCAGTGGCCGTGCTGCTGGGGAGCCTGTCTGCCCAAGGAGCGCTGGACTCCAGTGGGAAAACATCTTGCAGCGATCAGTAGCACATGCTACTTGGAGTCTGGCAGCTGGAATAGGGTGGGGAGAAACAAAGCTGATTCCGTTCTGTCTCTAATTAATGATTGCTGGGATCAGGGAGCAGGAGCAGGACTCGCTCGGCGCTATCGCGGCGTCACATCTGGGCAGGAATGCGCGGCCGGCCGGGCTGTGGGGCTTTTGTTGTGCAGGGCTGAGGGAGAACCCAGCTCCTTGCTGCTGTTTCTCAATGCTTTTCCCCTTCCCATCCCTTGCTCTGGATCGGGTGGTGTGGCAGAGAATCCTGCTCTGGAGAGCAGGAGGGATGGTGGTGCTGGTCCTCCTGCTTGTGGAGAGGGTTGGTGCAGTCCTGGCATCCTTTGGGAGGGGTTTTCTTGCCCCTTTTGCGTTGTCTCTTGTTTGATCACCAGCTCAGAGCTTTGGGGTCCCATCTATTGTTGAACCGTGCTGATCTGCTCAGGGCTGTGCTGGAGCCTTGGGATCTCTGGTTGGAGCAGTGGTGCTGGGCTCACGGAGTCTCAGGATCCCATCCCTGGCTGGATCCCCAGTGCTCTGCTCACGGCTGAGCCTTTGAGTGCTGGCACTCCTGGCTTCCCCAGCCTGTCCAGGCTTGGTCCCAGAGGAGTCGGACAAGCCAGGGCTAAACGTCCTGCTCGGTGAGGCTGGGTTTGTGCACAGTGGGGTTTTCCTGGCCCCTGCCCTTCCGTGGAGCAGGTTCTGCTGGAGCTGGAGCGGAGCCTGCGGGCGGTCCCCGGAGCGCGGCTCGGGGGCCTCCAGTCCCTCCTCCCTGGAGGATGAGGGGACAGGTTTGGGGGGTTCCTCGTGGTGTTGCAGTGAGCAGTGGCTTCTCTGTGAGCTCTCCCTGCCGGAGCCCCCGGGCGGGATCGGAGCCGGCTCAGGTGCCGGCGTGGCAGCGCTGCCCCGGCCGAGCTGAGCTGAGCTGAGCAGCTGCACTTCAAAAATGCCAGCTATTTATAACCCTGGCTCGCCTGCTCGGGAATAACCTTTTCCTACCCGCAGCCGGCCCTTCCCAGGTGGGCTGCTTGCCCTTTCTGAGGCCATGGGACTCAGCTTTTCCAGGGGGGCTTTGTGAGGGCAGAGCCGGGGGTTTGGTTGGTGTCCAGCCATGAGCTCCTCTTGGTGTTTTTCAAAGGTTCCATCCCTCTGTGGTGCTGTGCCTGCACAGAGATCCACATGTGTCATGTCTGCTGGGGCTGGGCTGTGGTGAGAAGACTGAAGTCACCTGGTTTAACAGGGATTGGCCCTTGCTAGTGCCAGCGTGGATGTGCCAGGCTGGGATACTTGGGAGACACCGCACAAACTGTCCCAAATCCTTCTGTCCCAGCACTTTCAGGTCAGAGTTTGGGAAGTTCAAAGCCCTGGAGTGGGTGCCCTCCCTATTTGGGGGTCCTGGCTGGTTTTGGTGGCAGCCAGGCTTGCGTCACTGCTGTTGATGGGACACGAACAATCCCACTTCCCAGCAATCCCTTTCCTTACCCCTGGCATCCTACCAGGATGAGCCCAGCCCTGTGTACCAGCTGCACTGCCTGGCTTTTGCCATTCCACCTCTTCTGAATAGATACTTTGGGAAAAGCAAAGTGCCTTTTCATGGCTTATGAGCTATAAACTCCCTTACACCATTCCCATTGATCCCAGAATGTGTCCATGTTTTCCTTCTCATTAAGCTGGGCAGCGTCTGCGGTTGCTCGCGCAGGGCTGAGGCTCGGCGCCGTCTCCTCTTGCCACCGATTTTTCCCTTTTAATGGATTTCTGAAACGTGGGAGCACGGCCTGGCGTGCAGGTTGGCAGGCAGGGCTGGCAGCCTGGGGATGTGGAGGGATGCAGGGATGTGCTGGTGCTGGGCTCCGCGCTCTTTGTCTGGGCTTGCTGTAGTATCGCAGCCAAACGCGAGAGGGAGGGATGCAGCCCCCTGCTCCCGCTGGGATTTTGGGGGGCAAATCCTCAGTGGGTTTGGAAGGGGAATGGGCACAGAGGCACCCCCGTTGAGGCAGGGTGGGCGCTGTTCCTGTGCGGGGGGCCGGGCGGCTCCCGGTGCCGGCAGGGATGCCGTCGTGCCCTGCCTGCGGCCGGCCGGAGCATATGGAAAGGATCTGGGTGTAATATCCCGGGCTGCTCCGCGGCTTTGCTGAAGAGGCCACTTCAGCAGGGGACGCGGCGTGGTTAGTCCTCCCAGCTGACACATCCCAGGCCTTCCTCCGACTTGAAAGAGCTTGAGTTCGCCTTTGAATCTGAGGATTTATAGCCCTTTTAGGCCTCTCCAATAAAAGCACTGCTCCCTCCTCAGACAGAGCCCACCGTCTCCCTCCTCCGGGCTCATTATCCCGGGGATTTGTGTTGCTTGCTCTCGCTCTGTTGTTCGCTACTGCCGCTTTCTTCAGATGTGTGGCCGAGAACTTCAGAGCAGAAAAGCCGAGCTGGAGTGGCCGCGGGGCCCGGCCTCGCTCCAGGTTGGAGCAAGTGTGGATCCACATCCAGTATTCCCAGAGAGAACCCTTATCTGCTGAGGATCCCCTGCACTTGGGGAGCAGCAGTTCCTCTTTGTTCCCTGTGTTCCTCAAGGATTGTGAGCAAACCAGGATGAGCTCCCTCTGCATGGAGAGCTTCAAGCGTCTGTTCCATATGTCCATCCCATCTTCCTCATTCTGGCACATGTAGACGTTGAAGCACCCTCAGCCCCACAGATTTCTGCTTTCTAGAGGCCCCTCAAGCCTCAAACTGTTTAAAGGGAGGCTTAGGAAAGAGGCCAGAGAAACGACATAATAATTATTGTATTACAAATTGTTTCCTTTAATGGGCCCTGTCGGATCGCTCAGTCTGCTAAACACATTGTGCCCTCCCCCAGCCCCTTCCCACTACTCCAGCCTCCCCTTGAAACCCTGGTTGCAGAAAATTCCTCTTGGTGAGGAGCTGGGGTGGTGGGATGAGGAATGGGGCTGTGTGTGCATCCACCTGCTCCCTCAATTCTCCACTTGTGAAGGGAGATGGGGTGGCTCCACTTCAGAGTGGGAATCCTCTCCCTGCAAGTCCCTGCCTATTCCCCATGCTCCAGAGTTTTGTACTACCCTGAATGTTGCATATTCCAAGGGCTTTTGTCTGGTGGCACCCTCAGCTGGTTCTCAGGGCTCGTGGACATGGACTCAAAAACCTCTTGCTGTGCAAGGGCTCCCTCCCTCCTGTTCTTTCCTGGCGTTCCGGTGTGTGCTGGCAGAGGCTCCCAGGCAGCTTTTTGGCAGCTCCCAGCCCTGAGGGCTGTGGGGTGTAAGCAGAGGAGCCACCAGCGGCTCTGTGAATTTTTTCCTTGCCCCCCAAAGAATGAACGTGTTGGAATTGGGCAGCAGGTTACGTTTCTTCAAGGCCAGGCAGCAAATATGTTTTAAATTTGGCAGCCGACAGCGGAGAACGGGTGGGAGAAATTTTCCAGGTATTGCATTACACTTTCCCCTGAAAGGGCTCTGCTTTGGGGCTGGGGATTAAAGGGAGGAGAGGAGGGGGACCCCCTCCCTTTCACGTACTCACAGCCCCGCTCTGAGGGTGCTGGGGCCGGGGTGCCCTCCCTGGCTGCTGCCTGTCCTGGGTGATGCCCGCCCCGGGTGATGCCCATCCCGGCTGAGTCAGGCCCTGCTCAGGGCAGAGCTGTGCTGCGGGGGATGATCAGGATTAATTTTTGGGCTTCCTCCCTCTGGGTGCGATGGGAAATTTCCAGCGTGCTCTGGGCACCGCCCCGGCCTGCCATGCTCTGCCTGGCCCCCCTCCTCTCTTCTCCTCTCCTGTCCTCCTGTGATGTCTATAATAAAGGCTTTATGCAAGAGCAGACCTGGGATCCACTCCCAGCACGGACCTGGGGCTCAGCCAATTAGTCAATTATTTCAAAAGAAGAAATTAAAAAAAAAAAAAAAAAGATGAAATGTTATTTTTGTAAGGGAAGGTCTGGCCCATGGCTCAGCCAGCAGGCCCTCTCCTATGGGAAGAGCTGGGCTGGGGGAAGATGAGGAAGCTCTGCACAGCCCCTCCCTCAGTGACCACAGCCTGCAGTTGCTGAATTCCCTGTGTGCCTCTCATGTCCCCCCATGTCACCAGGACAGGGAGCTGCCCCTCACACCAAGCAAGGGGAGGGTGTCTTGGCAGCTGCCTGTGCCCCCTGCTCCAGGCTGTCCCTCCCAGCCTGTCCCTTGTCCCTGGGCAGTCAGGTGGGTGGTCCTTGAGTGTCCATCCCTGCCGGAGCTGGCACTGGTGCATCCCATTGTTCCCAGCTTCCTTCTCAGCATGTGAGGAGGAGGAGGAAGAGAAAGAGATGCTTCCCCAGGAGGTGGGAAAGGCAATCCCAGTGCCATTGGGGATGCACAGCCCCCTTCCCTCTCACAGGGCCAAGGAGGCCTGGCTGGATTGGGGTTTCAGGAAGGTGCTTGGAGGTGTGAAGGGCTGGAGGCAGTGGAATTTCCCCTTCAGCTGTGTTTGGGTTTAAGATTTGTACTATTCTTCTTTCATGGAAATTTTGTGAGGCTGAAATCTGGCTGTGCATCCCAGCTGGTTTGTGCCCCCTTTTTCCTGCAACCCCCTTTCCCTGTGCCCCCCTTCTCCTGCCCCCCATTAGCAGTGCCTGTGCTCCACTAATTACTGAACTAATTGAGGCAGCAACATTCTGGCAAAGCAGTGGAGGGAGGGGAATGGGAGAGGAGAGTCCCTTGTGCTTCCTGGACCCCCAGCCCTCTCGCACTGCTCCATCCGTTGAGCTTCATGCTTGCTGCTCATTTAATGGCAGTAGAAGAACTTTTCCCTGTTTTCCTTCTTTTTATTTCATTTCCCTGAGCTGCAGGAAGACTTGCTGGATGTAGGGGATGGAGGAAAGCCTGCTTGTGTTGCCTTGGCTTGGCATTCCCTACCTGCAGTGAGTGGTTCTGGGATGCAGGGATTGGTGGGGGGTGTCCTACAGGAGTCCACTCCCAGGAGCAGCTCCCGATCCTGGTCAGGTTTAATGCTCAATTCTGCTTTTGATCTCTGCTCTGGCTTGGTGAGCACTGGGTGCTGTTCCCTAATTACCCCCTTCATGTGGGGCTGTGCTGGGTATTTGTGCTCACCCAGTCTCTGCAGAAGAAAAACCCACCCTGCGAGGGTGTGTGCGGGGCGGGGGAGCCACGTGCTTTCCCAGGCCGCGGAGGAATCCTCCGGGCTCTCCACATAGCCCTGGGTGCTCCCACCCACGGCAGGCAGTTTCATGCTCCCTGCCTGCTTTCATAACATCCAAGAGAGGCACGAAAGTCTTCGTGAGCCACCTCCCTCTGCTGTGTGTGGAGTTTGTGGGCTCGGGAAGGTGGGTGGGGGTGCCCCTGTTTGGGGTGCTGGGGATTTTCTGGATGTGTCAGCCAGCTGAAAAAGCCCTGGTGCCCATCGGGCAGCCTTTCTTGGCTGGGTTTTCCTTTTGGGGTGCAAGCTACATGTTGTCCCTGAGTATGGTGTGGGATGAGGACGATGCCAGGGAGAGTGCAGTGACTACCTAGCCTGGGAAGGGGGTGTTCAGGGTGGTGGGGAAGGGTTGTGGGATCCTCCTGCCTCCTGCTCTCCTAGACAAGGCCTGTTCCTCCTTGTTTTTCCTCTTTGAGGATGGAGGCACGTGGGTTGAGGATGGAAACACATGGTTTGAGGCTGGAGGCGTGTTGGTTTAGGATGGAGCACATGGTTTGGGGATGGAATTGCACGGGGTGCGTTGGAGGCATGGGGACCATCCCACAGAGCTCCCAGAAGTTCATCCATGCCTGTAAAACAGTTGGGAGGTTTTTGGGGCATCAAACTCAGAAATATATTGTTGAAAGTGCTGCAGCATCATACCAGGGCACAGGCAAAGGAGGCAAATTGTTGTATTCCTTATCTGAGTGGACTTCTTGAACATGCCTACAGGTGCCTGTCCCTGCTGTGCCCAGTTCTCCTGTGACCTGGCAGGAGGAGCCTTGCTCTCCCTGCTCTCCATCAGGAAATTCTCCACTGCCTCTTTGGGCTGAGGGATGAAATCCCTTTTCTGGTTTATGACAGAGAGATTGCTGATCCTGGGCATGGTTCCTTACAAAAGGAGTGGGTGACAGATACAAGAGTGCTGGGATAATTGCTTCCAGATGCTGCCTCCCCTTGTCTCCGGGGCTGTGTGTGTTCCAGCGTCCTGCCAGCTCCAGTGAGCGAAACCAGGGAGTCATCCCAAAAAACAGGGCTGGCTGGAGCAGTGTCAGACAGCTCGGAATGCAACAGCTCCTGATGTCACCCGAGCTTCTGGTGGCCAGAGTGATCCTGTGTGGCTGTGGAAGCAGGTTGGCTCGCAGAGGCTCTCCCAGTTCTGCCAGCCCCTGAGCTGGGGCTTCAGGAGGAGTGCCGAGTGCTGGGGGACTGGGATGTGCCCTGGAATTGGCAGCGCCGGCTGCATTGTGCACAGCAGGCGGCTCTCCCGGATCCTGCCTCTCCTTGTGCCATAAACACGGCGTTTTTGGCATCTGGGCTTTCTTGCAGAGAGCCTGCTTGCTGCAGCAGCATTAATGATTATTTATTGGCTCTTAATGCCAAATAATGTCAACATCTGGCTGACGCAGCACACGCATCCCTCATTCCGTGAGGCATCTCCGAGTGCTCGGCGTTGGGTTGGCGTTGCATTGGCGTTGGGCTTGTGCGCTTTAGGAATTAGAAGGTAGCAAATGGTGGGGTTGTTTGGATATTCCCCTGAAGGGACAGATTCTTGAAGGGCTTCGCTGCTGACCTTCTTCTTAATTGCTGCTCTGCGGCGCCGGCAAGACCAGCTCAAAGGGAGCAATGAAGCGTCGGCACCGGCGCTCGGCCCAGGGCCCCGCGAGGGCTGTGCTGCTCCCTCCCTTCTGCCAGCATGGAGCCTCTTTCTGTGAGATTCCCTGTGCCTGGCAGCTCAGAGCTCCACTCATAACACCTGTGCTAAGGTTAACATTCTAACCTTTGTATACACCAGCAGTTGATGTGGATTTTTCCCAAGGTAAATCCAGCTGATTACAAAGGTACCAGGGAGGAAAAGGGAGGGAAACGGTGTTGCCGCATGTTCTCACTGATGGATACAGGCTTTACCTCCCTGCAGCTTTCCCTGCTTTCAGCCCCAGACAAAGCTTGGAGGGAAGGAGAAAGGAAAATGTGAATGGAGGAAAATTTACTTCTCCTCTGATTCCTGTGTGGCTTCTGAAGGTGAGAGTTGAGTCACTTTGCCTGGAACCAGCTCAGCAATTCCACCTCGTCCCCAGAGAGTGTCTGAAGTCACGCAGGGAGAAATAATGCTGGGGGTTAAAAATAGATGCTGACAATAGGACGGGAGGACTGGAAAAGCTCTGTGTCAGGCAAGGTGGACAGAGCCTGGTGAATGGCATTGGGACTGTGCATTGTTAGTGCTGGGCTTTACTGGGTTAAACTGCACTTAAACCTCATTTGCACTTGGAACCTGGAGCAGATTTCAGTCTTGGGCGTGCGTGTCCATCCGGCAGGCTGGGGAAAGCACTTCTGCTTTTAAGGGTCTTGGAGAAGTGAGGGAAGGATGTGGCACTGCTGGGGCCAGGGCTGGGGAAGGAAACAGCTCAGTAAATCCAAATTGCTGGAGGAGGGCAGGTGGGACAGGGCTGGGGCAGAGCAGAGTCTGGCACTGGCACCTGTGGAAGTGTTCCAGCTCCCCTGGCATTTCAAAGACTCATCTGCAGAGTGAAGCATTTATGCTCGATCCACTTCATTGCCGGTTGGGATGCGCAGTCATGACCAAGCCCAGAGCGCTGTGTCGCGGTTTCCCAGTGCCACCAGTGTCCTTGGTGCTGGGAGCAGGGTGTGCAGTGCTGCTCAGCTGGGGATGGTGGCTCCTGCAGCCCTTGCTCCGGGCTTTTGTTGAAACTCACCGAAACCGTCTGTGGCCACCGGAGCCTGAGCAGAGCCCCGGGTGACAGCGGAGGCTGGGGCAGCGAGTCCCCGTCCCCGCGGAGGGGACACGGCCAGCGCCGTCCCCCGGGGCGGCCGCCAAGCAGCAGGCGGGAGGAGATGGGGTCACAGCTCCCGCTGGAGCGGGACCAGCAGCGATTCCGGCTTCTCCCTTAGTTTCCAGCTCTTTTCTTTCTCTCCTGTTCCCTTCCCGCTGGCAGCGCGCTCGGCCCGCTCCTGGTGCTGCGAGGACAATGGGGCTGCGAGGTGGGGCGGGAGGGGGACGGAGATGAAAGGGGAAAAGTAAAATCGAAGCATGTCTGGAAGGGCATTTTGATGTAAATGGGACTTTTTGATAGACTTTGAGAGACACCGGCAGAAAGGGCACCGGCCCCCTTCGGCGCGCTGAGCTCCGGGCTCAGCTCTTTCATTTCCTCAGGAAAAGGGCATTTTTTCACCTCCTGTTGAGTGTGCAGCCACAGTCCCTCCTGGTGCTCTCTGTCCCCATCACTGCCCGTGTCCTGGTGCGGAGCGCTGTGTGCGTGCCTTAACTGAGCTCCAGCAACCGGAGCTCTTGTTCAGATGGTGAAAGCCGTGGCTGAAGCTCAGGAAGGGGAGATGGCTGCTTGCAGCCCATGGGCGGCCGGGAGGGCCCGGCTCCATCCCACCTTCCTCCCCCCGGGCAGCTCCCCGAAACCTTCCCCCTCCCCGGGGAGGGCGCGTGTTTGATCCTCTCCCGTGCTTTTGATCCCAGCCTTTGTCCTTGGCACCGTCTCGCAGCTCTCGCGTGTCGGTGGAGATGTGGCCTCACTGTGAGTCATCCTCCTTCCTTTCTGCTGCTGTTTTATTTTTCCCTTTTCCTTCTCCTAAGAGAGCACTTAGTAAAAGGAAGCAGCGCATTCATCCAGGAAACGGGAGCACAACAAACGCCTGTCGTTTATCCTTTCAAAGGCGTCTCCCTTGAGCTGTTGCTGCTGCTGAGACAGGCTGGGGAGAGAGGCAGCTGCTGGTGGGGGGCCCGGGGATGCTCCCCAGTGCATCATCCCTGGGGCCCCTGGTCCTGCCTGGCTATGGGGAACCCTCGGGAGGTCACCTTCCCCTGTGCTGGCAGTGGGGAGCTCTCGGGGTGTCACCTTCCCCTGTGCTGGCAGCTCCTGACCCCGCCAAGGTGGGAGGAGGAGAAATGAGGACAGAGCTGCTCCCTGGAGAGAAGTCTGACAGGTTGGGGGGCTGGGAGGGGGGGCCAGGAAGGTCGGTCGGAGCTGGCATCCGTGTTCCATGCTGGCACTGGGGAGCCCAGGAGGAGCTCTGTCACTTCTCATCTCGGCCTTGTCGCCTGAGCCCAGGGCTGGGCTCGTGTCCTCCCCGCACCTCCCTGCTGCTGCCTTCACTTGTCTCGCACACCGAGCTGTCAGCAGCCCAAAATTTACTGCTGGCATAAACCCATCAAAAAGCCAAACTGTTGGTCGGTAAAAATGGCAAAGCAATTGCAGGGGAACTTGTTTCTTCCTCTGACAACTTCTGAGTCAGTCCTTTAATCTCTAATCTAGGTTTATGGTCATTTTATTGAAATGCTGGGCTCTGTGGAAAACTGACATGTATGACCATCATAAACCAGGAGTTATGGGAGCCCAGAATTGCCTTGATGGTCTAAGTGTCTGCAGGAAGCATTTTTAAAATCCGTAATTGGGATTTATTGGCCATTGTGGCTCAAACTGTCAGGAGAAAATAAAATAATCAGCCTGGGATTTTTTTTCCTCTTCGGCTTTTGAGTCTTTCCACATATTCTTAAATCTTTCAGTGCTTTGCTTCCGTGCTTAATTCCCTTGTAATGGGGGGATGTGGGTGAGAGGAGGGAGCCCAGCCCTGTGGGTACCATGGCTCCCATCCTGGCTATGCAGGCTACCCGTGTCCTCCTGCCTCTGTGTCCTGTCCCATGGGATGGCTGGGATCTCTTCAGTGTCCCATGGGATGTGGTGGTCATGGACACATGGGGGATGTGGATGTGGGGATGTGGAGCAACAGGTGAGCCTGGAGGAGGCCTCTTGGCTGGTTCCTCATCTGGGGTGGCTGGTTCAATGGATGAGGAGATTTGTTGGTTGGTGAGGTGTTGCTGGAGATGGAAGTGTGTGGTGGGCTGGCACAGGGAGAAGAGACGCTCCTGTGCCCTGCCAGAACCTGTGTCAATCAGAGCACCCATTGCCATGGAGTTAAACATGCCAGAGCTTGAGGCCAGGGGCACATTTTGTCCCATCTAAGGCAGTGCCATGGAGGGGGACTGGGCCATGCTGGAATGGGCCAAGCCCCACTTGGTGTTTGGCAAACCTCGGGCAGGACCTTGGTGTTCCATCTCGTGTTCTTTCTTTTTTGGATATGTGAACTGCCTACATCTTTTGGGGTTTTTCTTCCCAGTCTGTGAGTGACTCCTGTGCTTTGCATTATGCCTGTCTGTGTCCAGTGGGCATGGCCTCATCCAGGCTATGGATGGCTCTCCTCAGTGTTGCCATTCCCTGCCTGCTGGTGCAGGATGCACCCGTCAGAACTCCTGCCCCTTCCCCGTTATCTGCCATTCCCAATTTTCTCTCCATTAACTTGAGACCGCAAGCAACATCCAGCAGTGCCAGGTCCAGAGTTACCCTGGAATAATCTGCTGGGCTTGATAAATATCTCTGCTTCTGTTTTGTTTAACAAATATCTCCTTTAATGGCACAGCTTTTTGTTAAGCTTCCTCGCATTATCATCCCGCTTAATCATGCAGGGTGACTTCTAAAAGTACTTTTTTAAAAAATGCCACTTTTTATCCAGGTTTTAAAATTGAAACTCATTTTTTATCCAGAGGCAGGATATAAATGAGTCTACTAAAATTAGATTAATCCTAATAAGAATGTCAGTTATCATTTCTGAATACATTAATTTTTTTTTTTAAATTTTACATGCCTCTTTAGCTATAATTGCTGGTGTAATTTCTTACACAGACATGGTGTGTCCTCATGGTTGACAGAAATACTTAATGCAATGTCGACACCGCACTAAGTTCCAAATTAGTGCGTCGCAGACACTGCCAACGGTTTGAACTTTCTCCTTAATAAGTTAAAAAAAGAGAAAGGCAGAGAAAAAAACACCTTACATGCAAAGAAAGACTTAAATGGATTGAGGGAGTTGGAGTGAAGTGGGATAGTTGGAAGCTAGAGCCCCATGAAGGGGTTTTCTGGGAGAGGGAAGCAGGAAGGGGATGGAGGAGGTAGAGGTTAGGGAGGAGATTTGGGGTCCAGTGAGGGGTTTGTGGGTTGGATCCTGCCAGGGGCAGAATGGAGGAGCTGAGGGTCAGGGAGGAGATTGGAGTC
Organism: Melospiza georgiana; assembly: GCF_028018845.1. NCBI lineage: Eukaryota > Metazoa > Chordata > Aves > Passeriformes > Passerellidae > Melospiza > Melospiza georgiana. Next base: position 5,571,125 of record NC_080441.1, read on the forward strand.
TGGTGAGGGATTTGTGTGGGTGAGTCCTGCCAGGGGCTGCAGGGCATGACGGGGAGGACCCACAACAGCACTGGTGCTGCTCATTTGGAGTTTTCCCAAGCCAGGTTAAAGGACTCCCTCTTCTAGGGGGCACCCCAAAACCATCGCTCCAAGGTGGAGGTTGGTCTCTGCTCTCACAGCTCCATGGGTTTGAGGATTGCTCTGTGTTGGGGACTGGGAACTGGCGTGTCAGACAGACACCAGCCTTGGGATGAACTCTGGTTGCATTGGTGGCATCAGCCCTCTCGGGCTCCCAGCGTGGTGGCACGGCTGGGACGTGGCCCCAGCCTGGTGGCACACACTGAGTGGGGCGAGGAGCACTGCTGGGAACGCTGGAGCTAGCGGGATCTTGGGACAGGGCTCTGGGGGATCACATCTGGCAGCAGAGCAGGGGGGCAGGATGTGGCTGGGGGAGACTTTGGTCTCTCCTGCGGCTCTCGCCAGTTTTCTTCCATGAGTGTGGGTGGCAAGGCGGAGGATTTCGTCTCGGGGGGAGGATTGGGAACACTCCCCGTCCGCAGGCAATTGGAAACTGCTGGCGCTGGAGCGGGACAGGCTGGGTGCTCTGCCCTCCTCCTCCTCCCCAGGCCCAAGGGCTGGGTTATTTTTAGGTTTAAACATGAGCTTTGCTTAGTGCCTTGTGAAAGCTCCCTCTGGGAGTGGGAGCTGTGTGTCCCGGCGGAGTCTGGTGACATCCTTGGAGGTGGAAAGGAGCACCAGTCCCGAGATCTCTGGCTGGGTTCTGGTTCCTCTCCTCTCCCATTCCCAGCTGAAAGTTGTACATTGGATTGAAGTTCAGCTGTACATGTAAATCTGGCCTAAAAATAAAAGCAAGTACAAGCCAGATCTCTTTGTACTGGAGGAGGGATTAAAACCTGACACTCCTGTGCTGTGCTGGCCTCTCTGCTGGCCCCTCCCTCAGCTGCTGCTCTTCCCTTCAGACTTCAGCTGGGTAAACTGGGGGCAGTGGAAGGGCTGCTGAGGGTCAGCACAAGAGTGTCCCAAATCCTTCCAGTGGTGAAATCTTGAGGAAGATCTTTTTGGTGTAAATATGGAGAAAATTTGGGCTGTTGTTCCAGAACAGGACCTCGCAGTAAAGAGGGGTGTGGGCAGCACTGGGAACAGGTTCCGGGGAGAAAGGGGCAGTTTCTGCCCTGCTGGGTGACATCCAGAACAGGACTGGAGGAGGAGACTGGATCCAGCTTCCCTGCAGAGATAGATAGCTCTCCAGGCTTTGGTGATGGCTCAGTTGTGTGCAGGAGGACAAGAGAGGAGAGAACAAATGAACTTTTGAGGTCCTGTGACTCATCTTCAGCTTTTTCTCCCGGACCTAACCCAGCCCCATCCACCCCCGTGGAGCAGGGCCAAAGGTCTGGAGCAGCTGAGTGCAGCCAGCCAGTGGTGGGATTGGTGTGGGAGTGAGGAGCATGGGGTCACCTGGTTCAGCCTGAAGAAGGGAAGGATCCAGGGAAACCTTGGAACCCCTTCCAGTGCTTAAAGGGCCTGTAGGACAGCTGGAGAGGGACTTTGGATGAGACATAGGACAAGGGAGAATGGCTTCCCACTTGCCATAGGGCAGGATTAGATGGAATTTTGGGAAGAAATTCTTCCCTGTGAGGGTGGAGAGGCGCTGGCACAGGTTGCCCAGAGAAGCTGTTGCTGCCCCTGGGTCCCTGAAAGTGTCCCAGGCCAGGCTGGACAGGGCTTGGAGCAGCCTGGGCTAGTGGAAGGTGTCACTGCCCATGGCAGGGTTGAAACTGGGTGCTCATCAGGGTCCCTTCTAGCTGGGCAGCTGTGGGCAGATGTGCACATGCCCTGTATTGGGATGGGGGTTGGGAAGCTCTTAATAACCCCCGGTGCCAGTGGCAGCCAAACAAGTTCCCAGTAATGACGCCGGGGCTGAGGGCTGGTGATTTGCAGCTGCCTGGGAAGATGGCGCTTCCAGACGGGAGCCAGGGCTGGAATGCCAGAACTCGTTTGGCCACTCCGGGAGCCGGGGGATCAAAGGGGCCCGGAGTGAGTCAGGGCGGCGCGGTGGGGGTGACGCTGCTCCCCTGGGACCAGGGGCTGGCAGGGCTGGCGAAACCCGGGAGACCTGTCAGGGCAGGGCAGGGCATCCCACAGCTGGGATGGGGAACCCTCCGCAGGGTTTGCTCCTCCCTGCCCGGTTCCTAACATTGGGATTAATCCTTGAAACCGCAGCATTGCATCCCTGGGCTGAGCCAGAGCCCCAGGGACCTGGGTGGGTGCTCTGGAGCTGCCTCCCAGCCCTCAGTGGGATCACCAGGGATGGAAACCCCAGCCCTGGGACACAGTGAGGGGCTTCTGGGAGCAGGGGAAATCCAGGAGACCTTGTGGTTTCTACTGCTCCCCAGGACATGTTTGGGCTTTATTTTTCTGGTATTTCTCAGAAAAATGGGGAGGCTGGTGGCTCCTCTCCCTTGCTTTGGAGGTAGCCAGTGAAGTGGGAAGCTGAGGGATTTGGGGAGCCCTCTTGTACCCCTTGGAATGCAGCAGCAGGAGCACTCAGTTACTGTCCCGTGGGGAGTTTTGAGACTCCTGGCTGCAAACTGTGTTTGTGGGGTGCCAGGGTTATGTGGGGTGTCAGGTCCTGGGGTTCAGGAAGGAAGGGGCTCCTTCTCTCCTAAGGCCCAGCTACCAGCTGTAACTTCACCTCTTGGCTCTTAGCTTTCTGTTCTTTTTTTTCCAACTGAGCTTGAAAAGTGAGAGGTGGGAAGAGGGGGGATCTTGGAGAACACTGGGGTTTCTGTCAGGTCTGATGTGCTGAACCCCCCACCCGCCCTTCCCTGTGCCCCCAGCCCTGCTCTGGGGAGGGGGGGGGCTGCAATTTGCCTCCGTTCTGTCCCGACTGGGGTTGATCTGCATGAGAATGAGCGGGGCTTGGCGGGGAGGGCTTGTCTTGGGTTCCTTGGGCATATTCCTGCTGCTTTCCCTTCCAAGTGGGCGCCCGGCCGCCGCCGCAGCCCCTGCCAAAGTAATTCTTTGCTTTGGACCGGGAGACGAAATCTCCTCCGTTTTATTTCGGAGGGGTCAGGGAAGGAGTGGGAACCCCGCTGATCCAACCGTGTTCCCTTTTAACCTGCCTCTCCCTCTCTCCCCCTCCCGGCCTCCCGTCCTCCGGATGAGCGGGGCTGTAGCCAGGGCACGAGTGGCCAAACCGAAGCCGGAAAACACACGGAGCCGAGCGGGAACATGAGCTGTTTCCGATGGATCATTTAATATCTGCAGCATCCCGGGGCTGGGACTGTGCTGCTCTTGGTGCCGTCAGGGTTTTGTGATGCCTGACGTGTGCTGGGCTCTGTCCTTCTGCCTCCGTGTTCTCCCCGTGGGTTTTAGGTGGTGTTTTTTGGCATGGGGGTCACGGTGCAGCCTCCAGCTGCCAACCTCTGTTGGGGTAGAGATTGGGGTGCGGGTAGGAGAAGGTGAGTGCCCACTGCCGCCGCCGCCCAGCCTCATTGTCTCACTTCTCTCTCCGTTCCTACGCCAATTAAAGCGCCGTGTTGCCATTCATGGCCCTTATGGTTTTGTTCAGTTGTCTGTCAGCTCTTGTCAAGCCCTGTCCCCTTCCCCTCCCCCGTTTCCAAAAACAAAACCCCTGACAAACCCCCCTTTGAATCCCCTCTTACCTCACTCCCAGCGTGGGGCCCCATTGCCGGGGGATGCCGGCGGCGGCGGCGGGGAGACCGCTCCCCACGCCGCCTTTGTGGGCCGCCGCCGCCCCCCAGCCCTCGGCCTCCCGCTTCTGCCAGCATTAATTAGATAACTCGGCCCCTCTTGATTCCTCCGAGGGGAGAACGGGACGATCCGACTCCAGGGAGAAAATATGGCTTTTCTTCCTTTTTATTTTTTGGCCGAGCCCTTGGTTCCATCGCTGCTGGAGGTGCTTATTGTGCTGGGAAATAACGGGTTTGGGGGGTGGGTGCGTGACGGGGGTGAGCCTGCGGGACTCCCGGTGTTCCTCATTCCCTGTCTGGACCCCAGGCGGGCGTGGACGGGAGCCCGGGGTCCCCCGAGCCCACGCCAGCGGCTGCGGAGAGTGCTGCAGGTGGCAGCAGCAGCCTGCGCCAGTGCTCTGGCCCTAATTAAATCGACTCCAAAATCCCTCAATTAGCAGCAGGTTTTGTTTCCCTCCCCTTGCTAGGTTTGCACTGAGATATTTCGGGTGCAGCGTCTGAATGCATGGAGTGTGCGCGGACTTGGGAGGATGGAGCAGCACATGGCTGCTCCTGGCAGGCCCGGCTGCTCTGAGGACTGGGAGCCTTCCCTCTCCTCCTCCTTCTCTTCTTCTTCCTCCTTGGGGCATGAGGGTGGTCAGCAGCTGTTCCTAGAAGTGATGGACTGGCATTGGGATATATCCTGGCCGAGCCCGCAATGGGACAAAGGAGAACATTCTCCTTTTTTGGGTGCTGCCTTTGGTGGTGGTGATCTGTCATCCTCCTTGAGGCTGGTGGGGAGTCTGGTACTTGGATACTCTCCCTGGCCATGCTGTAATTATGGGGATAACTCAGGGAGAAAGCTCTTCCTGCAGCCCTGCTGTGGCACAGGAGGGCTGAGTCACTGGGGCCAGGGATGTCACCAGCTGTGGTGGCAGCCGCTGGCTCTGGGTGCTGAGGTGTGGCTGGCATCCCACAGCATCCATGCCAGCTTTCCTGAAGCCTGCTGACCTGTTCTGCCAGCATCCTGATGGCTGGAATCCTCCTCTGCTCTGTGCTGGTGGTAGGAGAAGGGGTCTGGACTGCAGGAGGGGAAAGCAGACCTGTCCACAAGCTGCAGGTTTGCAGTTGAAACCAGGATCTTGCTCCTGACTTTCTGCTTGAGAAACCCAGCAGTGGTGGGTATTTTCCTGAAAAAGTGGGCTCTCTGGTGTGTTCCCCAGATGTTGGACAATGGCTTGGTCTTCAGAGCTATGGCAGTGACTGCAACATGTGAGCAAAGCTCAGGGAGCTGCAGTGAGACATTCCCTGCATCCCACATTCCCTGAATCTCACCTTCCATGCTTCCATGGCTGCTCAGGGTAAGCAAGGTGCTCTCTCAGCCTTCAGTGTTTGAGGCTACTTGGGGAGAGTTATGGTCCAGTGTTGAACATGGGGCTCCTGTTTGCCAAACCTCTGTGTGAAGCACTGGAGTGGCCTCTTGGCCATTGCCAAAGCCATGGAAATCACCAGAGTCACCAGTTTCCCTGTGGAGAGGTGCTGGGAGCCACGCTGTGACTGGGGCTGGTGTTTGAGCATGGACAGACCACACTGCCTTGGGCATCACCCCCCTTTCTGGGCAGAGAGGGGCAGTTTGGGTTTGTTTTCCCCTGCACTTGGTGTTTCCATCCCTTCCTCTCCATGCCAGCCCTGGTTTGACCATGACCCTGAGTCGGTCACACTGCGGAGCTCTCCGGGGTGTCTGTGCCAGGGGGACACTGGCTTGGGCATCTTGTAACTTCACCTCCAAAAATGTCACCCCTGGCACCCGGACGTGTGGGGTAGGGGGTTACCAGCTTGCGAGGAGCCTCCCAGCTGGCAGAGAAGCAACAAAAGGGTTTTGGGGAGCAGCAGAGTTGTAAAATGGCATCCCAGAGCTGGGGGGGTCGGTGAGCGTTGCCATGGAGACCCGTTTATGCCTCACTGATGCGTCGTGTAAATCCGTTTGGAAACGAGAAGGGCCTTTTGTCTTTGGGAGGGTTGAATGGGCCTCATTAAACCCGAGATGAGGAAAAAAAGGGCCTTAGAGTGTATCTGGGAGGGGGACTGGACGGGACGGCCCCGGGGGGCTCAGCAGAGGCTGTTCCCTCTCCCAGGGATGGTGAGGAGCTGGGGGGGCTGGAAGGTGAAAAATATCTCCTTGAACAGCAGAGACCAAAGGAGTGGAGGAGATATGAGCTGCTTTCAGATACCTGGGATTGCTGGCTCTGTGTGGCCACCTCGGCTCCAAAAGGATAGAGCAGAAATAGAAGAGGGCTGCTGAAGGGCAAGGAAAATAATTATCCATAGATTAGCAGGGGGAAAAAAGATGGCAGGCTCTTCTAAAGGAGACTAATAATAGAGGAGCACATGAAAGGAGTGGGATCTGAGAGCATGGGGGTTCGTGTGCTCCTATTTACCCTCTTGTGGTGATGAGCCGTGCGATGGACGAGCGAGAAGGCGACAGATACAGAGGGAGGAACCTTTTCATTCCACTTGTAATTAACTTCCTTCCACGGAGTATCTTTGTTCCCAAGAGCTGAATGGGAGTCAAACAGGAGAAAGGGGCTGTGCCTTTGTGAACTGGCACCACTTTGGGGAAGGGCTGTGGATGTTGGTGGTGTGCTGGGATCAGGTGGGCCTTTGGGATTAGGTGGAATTCCTCTGGTTTGATTGTCCTCTGCTCTGGAGAGGTGAAGTGAAGTGGGTGGGAACTGCTCTGTTTCACTGATGTCAGGAGGAACACCTCTCCCTATGACAGGGGGTGGCTGATGTTCCCAGCTCAAGCTCCCTGAGCACCATGTGGTTGTCTCTGGTAATGCTGTTTGACCTGTGACATTCCACGTCACCCAAGTTAGATTCCAGTTTTTACTACTGACCTCTCAATTCTCTTTTTTTGTGAAAATACAGATTTAGACAAAGGCAGAGGTGGCTGAGTGTCACCAAGGGAGCTTTGGACGAGCTGTGCAGGGACCCTCCAATGGCAGGAGTGTGATGTGGCTCTGTGGCATTGGGGTCTGGAAAACGGCTCTGGGGACAGGACTGATTCTTCTGGCAGGTGGCAGAGAGTCCCCCGTGCCTGGGCATGGCTGCTGTGTCCCAGGGAGGTTTGGACAAGTGAGGCAGAGAGGGCAGGATTGGATCTGTGTGTGTCTGGGCACCAGCAAATCACAGGGTTCGGGAATGTTTTTCAGGATCCCACTCCCAGTTTGAACATGGAGCTTTGGCTTCTTTACTGGATCTGGCCCTTTCCCATCCCTTCCTTGAGGAGATTCCCGGTGGGTGGGAGCTGTGATCCGTCTGGAAGGACTCACATGCTCTGTTGGTGTGGAGAGCTGGGCCCATGGGGCTTCAGCTGCCCAGACACCAGGAAACCTCCCAGCTCCTGCAGGTCTCGCTCTGCCGGGCACTGTCAGCCTTCCCTGCCAGACGTACACGTCCTCCATGTAAGATCCAGTTATTTTTGGATTTCTTTGAAGCAAACAGCATTTAGCATATGTCATCTTATATGTATGTCAGCATCAGCGTTAGAACATCTTCTGCAAGGAGAAGGTTCTTGGGAAATGTTGTTCTGTTTCTGCCAAGCCTGAAATCAGGTGAGGGGCATTGTATGCTGTGGACGTGGGGAAAGGTGATGCTGCCCCAGAGATTTTGTGGTTGAAGGAATGCCTGGATCCAGGGGGAGACCAGTTGGAAAATATGTCAACCTATTATTTTAAAAAATGGTATTTTTAAGCCATTTTTTAGTCTTCCCTAACAAAGAGGTGAGGGACTGTTGGATTTTAAGGTTCCAGATGCAGGACACTTGTGTCTGTGGGATTGCTGGGAATGTGTTGGCTCATCCATGTCTATCCATGTGTGCCCACGTGGAGGAGAGGTGCATGCGTGGGAGGGGGATGTGGAGGAGTGGGGTCTCATTCCCAGTATAACTCCTTTGGCTGACTTGCTTGGTTTTCCTTCTTAGCTTGTTCTTCCTCCTGTCCCAGCAAACCCTCTCTGGGATGCCTGCAGCACTGGGCCCTGGCTGAGTCCATGGCTCTTCCAGCAGGTCCCACCTGTAGCCCCCGGTCACTCCATCAGATCCTGTAGTTTGGACCCCCAAGGGGAAGTTAGGGGGGCTCTGCAAGGGATTGGGGGCCCCACCAGCAGCCCCCCAACTCAGGGCACGGGAGAGGCTGCACTTTAATCCCATCTCCCTGCTCCGGCATCCCGGCATCCTGCTGCCAACAGAGCTCCCGTTGTTTACCCAACTCAGAGGAATCAGTTTACAAGGCTCACAAATCCCCTTTTCACCTTTCCCATCAGAAAACACCTCCCGAAACAATGAGGAAATTGGACGCTGCCACCTGATCGCTCCCAAGGAACCTGCGGGGCCGGGAGCTGGGGGCCGGCAGGCGCTGGGCGTGGGGACGCCTGGCTGCGATGGTCCCCTGGCTCTGCAGGTGGCCAGCCACGGATGCCACCCAAAAATCACCTCAGGGACTCTAAGGGATGAAGCTGCCAGCCCTCTCCACCTGCTCAGCTGGCAAAAAAATACTTGTTTTAAGCTTTAGTGGCTGTAGTTAATCATTCCCACCCCCTGGACACCAGGAGAAATGATGCTGGGATGTTACCTGTGAACTGGGGATGGTGGCAATCACAGGATCCCAGAATGATTTGGGTTGGAAGGGACCTTAAATCTCATCCAGTTCCACCCACTGCTATGAGCAGAGACACCTTCCACTATGCCAGGTTGCTCCAAGCCCTATCCAACTTGGCCTTGGACACTTCAGGAATGGGGCAGGAATAAAGCTGGAGCCATTATCCTCCTCCTCCTGCATTGTGGGCAAGGTAGAGGAGGGTGATTCTTAATGCTGAGAGTTGTTCCAGCCTTAAGATTGAGCTAACTTTTAGTTTTTCTGGTTTTTTAACCCGTCCCACCTTAAAACAGGGAAATCAAGCTGTGTTTTCCAGAGGAGCAGCAGATTCCCCCTTCTCTCCCTGAAATTACAGTGGGTTCTCTGAGGGCACGATAAATTTCCCTGTTAATTTAAGAGTTGCTCTGTTCACTCCTCCGGGTTAAGATAAATCTGAAGACATGTCCTTGTGAAGACAAGTCAAGAGTGTAATTCCTTTTTGTCTTCAACCATCCCTAGGAACTAAAATACCTCGTCTCCAGTACTGGCTGAAATCCTATGTTCAGGCAGCATGTGACAATTTTTGGACCTTTTTTTCCTCTCCTTTTCTTGTGATAAATGTTGCTTTTCACTGTGTATTTTAAAGGAGAATTTCCCAGAGAACCAGCCTCTGGCATAGGAGCTATTGTTGGTCTTCCCTAGGACGATCATCACAAGCTGTTCTTGTGACAAAGCAGAATTTTTGGGGGAAATAAAGGTCTCTGTGTGTGGTGAAAAGCTGGAAGAGCTGTGTGAGGGCTTCGAGATACATGCCTCAGGTTTTTCTCCTCTCCTGTGCTGCCCAGGCTGTCATCTGGAAACGGCCCTGCTGTTAGAGAAGAGGGGAAATGGAGGAGAAAAAAATGAGGAAAATTGGAGGACACAGGGAAAACGATCTGTGTGCAGGTGGGGAGCAGCAGTTGGAGGGAGCAGCGCAAAAGCTCCACGCACAGAGAAGTGGCTCTGTCTTGCTCCATGTTTGTGTGGATCTGGAAAATGTTGAGCTAATTCCCAGAAAGCAGCTGTGTGCTTCTGGAGCTGAGATTGAGTGTTTGTGGAAAGGATTTGCCTCCTTGTTTTATCCTTACATAAACCTAAGGTAGGCCTTGGTCCTGAAGTTCCTGAGATGAAGAGGTGCCAGCAGGATGTGGTACTGGGAGGTTCTCAGCTCCCTCAGCTGCTTCGTGGCCCCTCCCCTGCTTACAAATCCATTTGGCCTGATCCCAACAGGCTGGTGGCCCAGGGACCGGTTGGTTTGCAGGTGTTGGCCAAGGTTTTGGCCACAGAGGTGTGATAGGTCCTCCTGGTATGGAGATGAGGGTGGATAGGAGCCTTCTCCTCCTGCTCCGGCGGTGCAAGACATCTGCTTGACTTGTTTGTGGCTTCCTGTTTGGCATCTTCTGGGCAGGAGGGAGCTGGCAGGAGCTGGAGGAGGGAGCTTGAGTCACTCCAGAATCCTGTGCCAGGAAGCCTCTGACTCAGCCCAACCGTGGAGAAAGGAGTGTGGGATCCAGCTGCCTCTCGGGGTGGGAACCCGTGCAAGTGTTCACTTGCGCTGCGTGTCTGCGGCCGGGCGGGGAGGGAGGGACAGGGGCTGCTCCCGCCTCCTGCTCCCGCTCCGGCCTTGCATCAGGGCTCTGGCCGTGGGTGGGGAAGCCTTTATCGCTCCCAAGCCTTTGGAAGTGCCTGCTGGCCACTGGCCAGGTGACCTACTTGGTGGTGTGGAGCAAAGCATGGCTCACCTGACGGCAGTGCCTGGATGGAGACGGGCTCTGCATCCCACCTCCATCCCTAAAGACCCTCCATGGGCCAAGTTTCCCACTGTCTCCTGGTCACCATCTGCCTGAATCATGGCTTGTAAAAAATTCCCTGCAACCTCACATGGCCAAGGTGCTGCTGTGCTACTGGTACTGGGGTTGGGATGATCCTAGCTGCCCCGTTGCGCTGCTTTGGGTACTACTGGAGCTGATGTGGAGCTGCAGCCAGGCAGGGAGGATGGACCTGTAACCCCTCTAAATCCAGCTCTGTGATGGGGCTGTGCCTGCCATCCCTGTGCCGTGCTCTGGCTGCCTGGGATGCTCGTCTGACCTGGCAAGCTGCAGGCGAGGTGCAGATGATGTCTGCATGTCTGCCCTGCTACTACTGCTGGCACTGAGCTCCAGAGCCTGTGCCAAGGGCACTTGGGGGTGCGTGGGCTTCGGCTCCGCCTGCCTGCTCCAGCCCAGCCTGTGGATCTGCTAGGCTCCTGCAGCCAAAGGCCTGCTGCTGGTTCCAGCTCTGTGGCTTCTTGCTAAGACTTGCATGGAGCCACAGAGCAGGTTGGTCTTGTGTGTTTGATCTTCCTTCCATGGAGCCTGCAGCTCCAGTCGGAGCAGCTGGCTGGGGGAGGAGGTGTCCCAGCCCCATCCAGTCTCCAGGGTGGGCTGGCACAGGGATGGGCTGTGTCCGACAGCAGAAGGGGAAGCGTGGCCGTGCAGCCTTGGCAAAGTGCTCTCTTTGCGTTTGCCGTGCCCAGATTACGTGAGGGAGTTGCAGCAGAGATAACTCTGCAGGAAAATCCATTCTCACCTTATCTCCCATCAGGAACGTATTTACTTGCCTACATCAAAGTAGATGATCTGCTGCTTCCCTCCTTGCTGCCCTAATCCTCTCCTTCACGCTGAAAAAACCTAATCAGTGCCTTGCCCCACCATAACGAGATCCGAATGTTAATTATCAGCATCTTGCCTTCCTACCCTTCCCAATGCCCTGCCTTCCAGCCCCGAATAGCTTTCCTCCCTCCTTGCTCCTCTCCATCCGGTCCTCCCACGCTCCTGGGCACGCTGTTGAGCCTGGCTCAGTAGAAGTTGTCCTGCAGGATGCTTCCTTCCCTTCCATTTAAGGACAGGAATTCCTCAGGGAGCTGAGGCGTGGACGGGATCCCTCCCTTCACCCCATTGTCAGGACTTCTCCCTATGCCTAATTATTGCCTGTCCCTGCAGGAAGCTCCTTGCCTGGCCGTCGGGCAGAGCCGCGGCGTCTCCCAGCCCTTTGTGGGAAGACTCGTTCCCAGTTGGATGCCAGGCTTGGGGCTGGGAAAGGTGCCCACCCTTATCATGGCTGGCGAGCGGGACTGACCCAAGCCAGCCCTGATTTTGTCAGCAGGAGCCTGTGCTGGCTCCATGAACAGGCTGAGTTGGTGAGGGAAGAGGAGAACTTGTTTTCAGTGTCAAAACCTGTCTTACAGAGGGGGAGCAGCAGAGCTGAAGCACAAAAATGGTGTCAGAGTGGAGTGGGCTGGGCTGGTGTGGCCTCTGCTCCAGCACGTGGTAACCTCTTACCCTCCTCTCTTCCAGGTTCATGACTGGGAAGGGGCTGGTCATCTACCCAGAGATTGGGGATAAACTGGACATTATCTGCCCCAAGGCGGAGCCGTCCAAGCCTTACGAGTACTACAAGCTGTACCTGGTGAGGAAGGAGCAGGCGGATGCCTGCAGCACCGTCATGGACCCCAACGTGCTGGTGACGTGCAACCGGCCCGAGCAGGAGATCCGCTTCACCATCAAGTTCCAGGAGTTCAGCCCCAACTACATGGGCCTGGAATTCAAGCGGCAGCAGGATTACTTCATCACATGTGAGTCGCCCTCCTCTTCCTCGCTGCCAGCCCTGGCTCGGGAGGGCCCGGGCGCCTGGAGAGTGTCACCAGGCGCTTGTGTGTGACTTGGCTGGTGCAGAGAGCTGACACGGATGGAAAATATGTCCCGCTGGATGGGAGCAGGGGGAGGAATGTGTCACTGGCCGAGTGGGTCACCAGTCCCTATCTGGCTGCTGTGCTGTGTCCCCTGCCCTGCTCACGGCTGGGAGCAGGAGCACATCCCCATCTGGGGTCGGCCCTGAAGTGCTGTCATTCCTGGAGCCTATTTTTTGCTGCCATCTTTGCTGGAAGTGTTGCAGGGTTTTGCTTTGGGACTGGGGAGAAAGAGGAACGGTGATGCTTGTCCTAATTCCTGGGTATTGCCTCCAAGAGCAGCCCCAGCATGAGGAAGTGCTGGTGGTGTCCAGTGTGTGATATGATTGAAATGGCTGAAAATTTCTGTACACTGGCTTGTTCTGTTTGTGTCTTGGTGCACCATGGCATTTTACAGAGGGGAGAGAGAAGAGGCTGGAATTTTCTTGGAGCCTGTGGTGTGTGCGTGCAGGGGATTGCTGCACAGAAATCTATCCCCCTCTGCCTGCTCTGCTGTGGATGGAAGGGGAGCTCAGCCGTGTCTGGGCAGTGCTGCCAGCTCTCTCTTTGTCCCCTCCCCTCCCCGCCTGGCTGGGTGCACTGCAAAGGGCACGGTGGCCACGGCTCAGCTCCCCTCGCTGTGTGCTGTGGGCTCTGCGGTGAGCGGCTGGCACAGGGGTCACTGCCCGTGTGGGAGTGAGCTCCCAGCCCTGGGAGCCGTGTGTTCCCTGCTGGAAACACGGTATTTTTAGCCTGGAATCTTTGGGAGGGGGCAGCAAGGCCATGGTGGGCAGTGGAGACAGGGAGGCTGTGCTGTAACGTGGTGCTGTGGTGAGGCTGCTGGTCTGGATGTCCCCAGTGAGCCTGGCTGGGGCTGTTGGAATCCTGCTGCAGAATAATTTGGAATAAACCTGATGCAGAGGAAGCAGCCGGGCCTGGCTCTGGCAGGTCAGCCTTGAGCCCTCATCACTTCTGTCAGGACAAATTTGGCTGGGTGGTGACAGGGACTCGCAGGGGACTCTGTTACCTGTGTGGCCGTGGAGATGCCAAGGTGGCTTCTGCGTGGTCAGCCAGGGAAGTTTCCCTAACAGGAGGGGTGACAGCAGGGACGACCTGGCAGCACAACCTGCAGAGCCAGCTTGGCTCGGTGCTGGCAGCGACCGTGGGCTCTGCAGGGCTGAGTCACTGTGGCAGGGCCAGGCTCTTCCAGAACAATGGTCACTGTCACTGTCTAGACATGGGGATATTTGACAGGCACCAGCTTTGAAGCCATTATGGGCAGGACACTGGTTCCAGTCCAGATGCCCCAGATGGGCTGGGGATGCCAAAACCCCTGGCACAACTCCCATGTAGGCTCCCATCTCCCTTAGCACAGCTGCATCAGCCTGGTGGCTCTGGGATGGCAAAGTTCAGCCCTTCTGCCATCCTTCAGCTGATGGAAAGCTTGATTGAATATAAGCTTTGCCTGCAGTGGGCAAAAATTTGGAAGAGAAGCCAAAGTGCCAGACTTGGGTCAGCCAAGTATCTTGAAGCACTTGGTCGGTGGCTCCTCTGTGTTCGAGGGTCAAGTTCAAGCACTGACATGGTCATCAAAATAATGAGGGCTGAAATTGGGGTCCTCTGAGCTACAGCCCGTGGGACTCTCAGGCTACAAAGAGCCCTCAAAGACAAATAGGCTCCCCAAAACAAGCCCAGGAGGTGAACAAAGCACTGAGAAGAAGAAATATGGGATCCCTCTTATGGTAACCAAGTCCATCAGGAAGGTGGAGGCAGAAGGATTTACAGCCTCCGAATTACCCAAATTTTAAGGAGCTGTTTTGCATTTCACACAAAAACTGAAGTGAAAATCAACCTCCCGGAGCTTTGGGAGGTGCTTTCAGCGGCGGCCGCCGGTGCATTGCCGACTCCAAACGCGGCTCCCGCGGGGCCCCCGCGGCTTTGAGCCGGTGCCAGCTCCCCTGCACGGCTGCCAGCACACCTGGGTCACTGCAGGTGACCGGCTCCGGCTCGCTGCGGATCCGACGGGACACGCAGCCGGGATTTTGCAAAGACGGCATAGCCCAGCTTGGGAAATCCCGGCTCTGCGTCCCGTTGGATGTTGGGCTGAGCCTTTTAAACTCATTTTTTAATGTAAAATCCTGTTTATCCTCTTGTTCCCCGTTTCAGGCTGTATAGGGAGGCAGTGAGTGGGGTGTTTGGAGAATCCCTGTGGGATGCCCTCCCTCTCCTCAGGGGGCCGGCAGTGCCCTCTGCCCCTGCCGTGGACCGTTTCTGACTTTAATTTCTCTTGACTCCTCCAAGCTTTGATGCGAAACCCCTCGGAGCTGGGAGCTGCCAGCTGAACTTTGGCCCCTGGGTGGGCTGAGGATGCTCCTGTGATCTGGCCATACCCTCTGCTGAGCAGCCCCAGGAGTTCTTTCTGCCAAGAAATAAAATAGCCAAAAAAACAAAGTCAAAAGTCTCCTGAGCAGACCACCCACATGTTGTCTTTCCCCCCCCTGCCCCAATTTTTCTCCCCTCCCTTTCCCCAAGCTTTGCCTGGACACACAAAAGGGTTTTTTTCTCCCTTTTCATTTCTAAGCCGGGGAAGCAGCGCTGGAGCCGAGGGGAGCAGGGCGTGTGCCACTCATCCCCCACCTTCCCCAGCGGCTGGAAAACCTCCTCACCGGAGCTGGGGGGCTTCCCAGGGTCCCTCTATTCAGGACTGCTCCTTGCCATCGCTTTGGATATGCCAAGCCTTGTTTAGGGACACTTTTATCACGGAGGGACACGGCCCCAGCCCTCGGCTTAGCAATGAAAAGGCTTTTGAAAGCTGCTGTTCCCTGTCCCCATCCTCTCTGGAGCCTCACACTGACCCCCTCCACACCAGCTCCAGGCTTTCCTTAAAAGCATCTTTGGGGATGGATAAGGAAAGGTGATGCTTATTTCTAAAGCTTTCCATAATGAACGAGATGCAGCAGCACCTGCCTGCAGGTCTACACTGGAGACAGAGGCTGGGGGGGGACGAGGGACTCCAGCAGGATGTGGGCACCATCCCCAGGATGAAGTGCTGAGAGGGTGAAGGAGATGGGAATTGGGGAATTTTGTGTTTTATATCATGATGTGCTGTGGTTACTTCCATCCTTGGGTCTCCTGGGTGTTTCCCTGCTTGCCTTTGGTGTCTTGGTGTGATTCCCTGTCCCCAGTGTCCTGTGCCCTCCCTTCAAAATACTTCCCACTGGAACAGCCTCCCCCCTGCCTGGTGCCTGCACTCCTGGGATGTCGTGGGCAGCTCCAGCCCCACCATGGCTTATCCAGCCCTGCAGGTTCAGCTCCCTTCACCTCCCCTCCTAATTCACTCCAGCTCCTAATTGCGTTTGCTGCTCCTCTTTGAACTTGCTCCAGTTTTACTATCTCTGGTAATGAGGTGCCTGGATAGAGATCCATTAATCCTTGTGTCCTGGCAGCAGGGTGACATGAGGAGGAGCTCCTGGAGTGGCTCCCTGCTATCCCAGAGCTCTGGATCAGACAATCAAAGAATAGTTTGGTTAGAAGGAACTGTTAAATGTCACCTAGTCCATACTTGGAAGTGTTCAAGGCCAGGTTGGATGGGGCTTGGAACAACCTGGTGTAGTGGAAGGTGTCCCTGCTTATGGCAGGTGATGAACTGGATAGACTCTAATAGTTCCCAGTTCCTTCTCTGGTTTTTGGGGCTGGTGGTGGTCCTGGCAGCTCCTTCTGTGTTCAGTGGGTTGTGGAGACCCCAGGCAAACCTCTCTCAGCCTCGGGGTGTGCTCCAGGCAGCTGTTTGCAGATGTGGTGGTGGTGATGCTGATGTGTACTTCCAGGTGTTATTCCTCAGTGTCCAACCTGTCCCATGAGCCTCTTTAAAGCACAGAGCGCTTGTTTGATGACAATGCTGAAGGAAAAGCAAGGTCCTAGTAGATGTTTCCTCATAAATCCGACACATTTGCTGTTTATTGTGAGTCCTTAAGCCCTTCAATCCATTTTTGATGTAATAACGTCCGTAATCCAATCCAACGCTTTTTGGCAGCGGGATGCAGTGAGAGCGGATCTATTACCCTGAGTGTTGTGTTAAAGCCCTTGTCTTGCATTTCTGTTTTTAGATGCAATTAGTCTTAACCTGGCAAGAGTTATTTGTTGTAAACCATCGCTGCTGCTGCGATGTGGCTTCGTCCCCGGGCCACGCTTCGTCAGCGTTTTCCTGCAGCTCAGCAAGAGGAAGGGGGTCACCTATACCCTGCCAGCTGCCAGGATCATCCTTCCTCCTCGGGAGCTTTTTTGGGACACGTTGCCATACTCGCTTTTCTGGCTGTGCTCCTCCAGCTTCCGTTGGTTTGGGAAGCCTTCAGCCCGTGCCAGTGCATGTGTGCAGAGCCGCTCGTGCTCCTTCCTGCATTCCTTGGGATTTGATAATTCCCTCCCTGGTTCCTTGGGCTGGGGGCTGTGCCAGGGGGGGCTTTGTCAGCCTGCCAGCTCTTTACTGATGCCATTTGAATGTGGCCACTTTCATGTGCTCCTCATGCTCCTTCCCACAACTTGTTTGGTGGAAGGGAGTTGAAAGCCCAAGGGCCGTTTGATGCCATGATGGGAGCTGTGAACTTCAGCTGATAAAACTCCAATTAAGCGGCTTCCTCATTCTTCACCCAAAGGGGCCCGGCTTGCGACACACCCGGGCCAAGCAGAGCCGGCCTGGTGGCATCCATCTGGGTTTGGGGCTTTGCTCCTCCATCCCCATTCCCATCCCTCTGGGAGCTGCTGGCAGGGGATGGTGATGCCGCGTGGGAGCCGCTGGCTGGACACAAATGGCTCTAACGGTGTCCTGCTCCCGACTTCAAAGCCCGGGCCCTGGCCATGTCAAACCCAAATAATGGCCCTTAGACAACACGCGGTTCCTTGTCTTGCAGGCTTGTCTGAAGAGCGTGACCACAGTAAATGTGATTTTGTTGAGCCCTGTCCCTTAAGCCTCTGCCTCTTTTCTCTTCTCCTCCTCCCTCCTGACCTTTTCGGCTCAGCGCTGTCCCCGGACAGCCCCTGGCAGCTGATCTCATGGCTCAGCCTTTCATGGCCCTAATAGGGATGAAAAGCCCCCTCAGAAAGGGCCGGTGTCCCGGGCCCGGCCGGGAGGTAAATACCCCGTGCTTTGATCTGCTCTGGGGCCAGAGGGGCCCTGCCTGCCACAAACCCCTGCCCAGGAGTCCCTGCCTGCCATAACCACCCACCCAGGGGTCCCCATGCCCGCTGCTGCACCTCTCTGGCTGCTGGGCAGCCCAGCTCTGCCTACAGCCCTGGCACACCAAGGGCTCTGGAGCTGGGCACTGGGTGCTGTTTGCCTGGGGAATTGGTCTGGCTGCATCCCAGGATGTTCTTCCCCAGGAGAAATGATTGGCAAGAACATCTCTATCATTGTCACGACCCCTTTAACATTGTCACGACCCATTAGGAGAAAGCAAAACATGTTTAACTCCTCAGTGCTCCTGAGCACTGAGGTGACAGTAGAGATGATGGCAGTGAAGAGGTGACATCTCCCCCTGTATCACCTGCCTGATCCTGCTGTGCTGTGGTGGGAGGCTCACGCCAAAGCAGATTTTTGGTGCATTCCATCTTCCCTTTCCTCACCCTGGCTCTTCCAGCCCCTGCTCCTCCTGCCATGTCTGCAGCAAATCCCAGGGCATCTCCTGGAGCTGCAGCTGCATGGATTGTGGTGGACCTGGCTCTTCAGTGGTGGTCACCTCCGAGGACTTCCTCTGGGACACTAGAAGTGATTAAACCTGGCTTCTTTTGGATTAAATATTGAGTAGGATACTCTTAAGACAGAAAGAGTTTTCAGCTTGATGAGGAATTGAAACAAATCCTGGCATACTGGTGTGGCTGGGAAGCTGTGTGTGGATAAGTGCAGGCAGCTACTTCCTTAGCATATTATTTTAAATAACCATAACATCAAGACCCTCTCCCTGGGCTTTTCTCCTGGGATCCCTATTGCAATCCACTGCTCACGTAGTGCTGGACAGAGTCTTGTTGGCATCACTGCAGCTCCAGACTGGTGTGGAAGGATCTGTAATGGTGGGTGCTGGGATGTGATGGTAGGTGCTGGGATGTGGTGGTGGATGCTGGTGATGGTGGGTGCTGTCTGTTCGACCAAGAGCTCACTGGGAGCTCCAGGAAGCACCATCACACTGTTGCTCTGTCAGATCCTCTATCCCTGATCACCTGAAGTTTTCTTTGAGCCCCTGTGAGTGTGGATGGAGCCTGAGCTCAGGTGGGCAGCTGACATCAGCCTTGCTGCAGGAGGATGGCACTGTCTGTCTCCATCCCCTTCCCAAAGGATTTCTCAGTCATCTCCCAGAGGTTTTGCTACCTAACAGGAGAGATTTACACCCTGTTAAAAGGCAGTAAGTGCTTTCCTCCCCTCCTGCTCCCAGCACGGCCCAGGAATGACTCTGGCAGAGCATCAGGTGGGGAATTATGTGGCACTTCCATCCTGATCTGTCTCCAGTTGCTTTGGGTGACCACAGAGACTGCACAAATCACCTTCCTCTCCCAGTGATGTGCTCTTTCTTTGGAAGGGATGGACAGACCTGAAGACAAAGGGTTTATTTAGGGCTGTGGTCCTCCTGAGCTGAGCAGGAAGCAGGATGGACGCCGGGAGTTTCCACAGCTCATCCATACAGACAGTGTTGATGATAAAGGGCTTGAGTGAGTCACCAAGCTGTGTTCCTGCAGCCAAGATGTGCTTTCCAGCCTGGATGAGGTTCCCTGCAATCCAGCAGTGACTCTTAATTATGATACTAATTAGAGCTGGTTATAATTTTCCACCAGAAAGCTGTTTTAATGGGAAATTAGCTTTTCACTTAAGCATTACTTGGGTTAAAGTGTCTTTTTCCAGTGGATACTTCAGTGTTTGCCTATTCTCCCTTTGCCCCAGGAAAGAGTGGGAGAGAGTGGAACTATAGGTGGTGAGGATGAGTGTGGTGGGTGGTGGCCTCCCTTCTTCCAGCTCTGTGTGTGTCCCTCTGCTCTCTATAAGGAATGGGGATAATTTAATTTGATTTTGGGGGTGCTGACCCTGGCCAGGGAAAGCCAGACCCCATCCCAGCCAAACCCCACCTGATGGTTTTCATTCCTATTTCCAGCAGTGCATTTGAACTGGAGATTTTCCCACTATGTTTGCTGGAGCAGGGAGTGTGGGATGGGATGTCCAGATTCCCATTGCTGCAGTGCCAGGCTCCTCACCTGCCCTGCACAGCTGTGGGGAGGGACACAGCAATCCCCAGGGCTTCACGGCATGGCAGTGCCCTGATGGCAGGGAGGAGAGCAGAGGGGCTCCTCTCTCCGTGCCAGACCGTGTGGCTGGGGCAGCTCTGGAGCAGCTCTGGAGCTGCCAGGAGTGGCTGTGAAACCCAAGCCTTGCAGGGCCGGGACAGGGCCGGGCTGGCTCACACAGGCATTTCAGGGGCTGCAGGGCCCCTTCCCGGCGCAGCTGCCTCGGGAAGGCTGGAA
This sequence comes from Melospiza georgiana, assembly GCF_028018845.1. Taxonomy (NCBI): domain Eukaryota; kingdom Metazoa; phylum Chordata; class Aves; order Passeriformes; family Passerellidae; genus Melospiza; species Melospiza georgiana. Next base: position 5,590,717 of record NC_080441.1, read on the forward strand.
GGAGGCTGGAAGGAGGCTGGAAGGCGGCTGCCGGCCCCTCTGGCAGTGTGACAGCTTGGGGTGGGCTCCCTCTGCACAGCCCCTGCCCCGGCGCTGGCAGCAGCCCCAGCCAATGTGCTGGAGTTCAGGAGAGGGGCCGGGGGATGTGTGCGGGGTGGGGGGCTCGTGTCCCCACAGTGGGGCTGGCTAGGAAGTGACACCGATATTCATATTAATAGTACCGATAATGGGATGCCCTGAGCCGGAGCTGCGTGGCCCTGATGGCTGGGAGGAGCAGCAGGAGGAGGAGGAGGAGCAGGGGCTGTAACCAAGCCGTGCTCCCCGGAGGCCCCAGGGAGTTGGTGTGCAGTGGAGCAGGCGGGTGCCTCTGCTCCGTGACCTGGAAGTGGCACCGTGTCCCCTGGGGTGCCAGCCTGCTTGGGATGGGGGGAAGGAGCTCAGTGCCCGTGCTAGGTTGGGCAGTGCAGCACCTCTGTGTCGGTACTGAGGGAGTGTAAAACAGCTTGAAAGATCTGGAGAGGGGAGGTGGCAGGAGCTGGGATTTTGTCTGAGGTGCCGTCTGCTTGTGGATTTCTGCAGGGATCTCTGACAGTGTTGGAGCACGTCAGAAATGTGGGAGCCACATCTCCAGGGTGACCTGTAGGGACTTCACCTGTGCCAGGAGGGGCTTTCAGCCCAGGGGTGTCCAGGCTGGGCTCAGGCTGCTCTACAAGCTGCCCCGTGGTCCTGGCAGGATCAGGGTCAGGCTTGTGAGGCACTGGTGGGATGCTGCCACCTCTCCTGAAGTGATGGAAACACAAACCTTGTGCAGGTCTGGGGGTGAGGGGGGTGCTGGGGATGGCAGCCGGGCTGTGGCCACGCCGTGCCTGGCTGGGGCTGGGGCTGGGACTGGAGCAGGGCTGAGCTGCACAGATGGAAGAGTGATTAAGAGCAATAAAAGGAAAGAGACTTGGATTCGCTACAGTCTCAGCACATTAATTGTGCTTTGGGGCCCAAATCATAACGCAGCCCTGCTAGAGGGAATCCAGCAGAGAAACCAAACATCTCGCTCTGGCCAAGGCTGACCATTTAAGAGACCCTTGCCTTCATCTCTTGCCAGGTATTACTTCCAGCGTCTCCCATCTGCCAAAACCCGAGTTCTCCTTTGAAATATTTTTAGGGGAGGGAGAAAAGCTCTGGTGACACCGAGTGCTGGCGCTGGGGAGGCAGCAGGGACAGCACATGGCATTGCTGGCTTGGAGACGGGACCATGGGGTTGTTGGGGATCTCAGCCATCTGTCCCAGCTCCGTGCTGTGTGTCACTGGGCTGGATGGGCATGTGGGATTCCAGGAGTGGAGGTCCTGTCTGGCTTCCATGGTGGCTGAGCATCTCCTCTAAATTGACAAGCAATTACATGGTTAATGGTATCACTGTTAAATCCTCATCACTCAGCAGCCCGGGGCTTAATGCTCCATTAGGGCAGAGGCATCTGATGGCTTTCTGGGCTGGGAGCAGCCTTTGGAAGTCAGCCTTTGGAAGTCACTGGCCAGAGGTTATTTTTGCTCTCCCAGTCCTACAGCCAACCTGCAAATCCATCCAGAATGGAATAAGGCAGGAAAATGCTCCTGCGTGCTCAGTGTTGCTGGGTCTGGCTGGACTGAGCCTTTCTGGTGTGGCATGGGGAGGTGACAGTGTTGTTTGAGACCTGCCATTTCCTATTCCATAGCTATGCCCAGCTCCCTGCCTGCCTTCCTTCGTTGTGTCACAGCTCTGCCTCCTGCTGCTGCCCTGCAGCTGCCTCTCTGCAGCTCGGGGCTCTCCCAGCTCTCCTGCAGCCGTGCCTGTGGATTTAACATTTTCCTCTGTGGGTTGCTGACTCTGGATTCCATCGGCAGCTGAGGATTGGTGGTGTCACCACAACTCACCCTAACAGTGGCAGTGAGTGGCACAGGTACCCGAGGAATCCATCAAGTGCCACCCAGATCCCAGTGTGGATCCCCTGGAGCTGGGCTGAGCTCAGCCTGGAGCCTTCTGGAGCTTCTTCCACTGGGAAAGCAGGAAACAGAGCGGGAGGAGCAGCTCTTCATCACTGAGCTTCACAGGGAGTTGCACTGGAGGAGCCTTTCCCGATGGATCAGGGACCTGCTGCTCTCACATCGCCCTGCCCTGCATGTTCACATCCAGCTCTCTGGACTCTGCACCATTTGGATGGATTTGGGAATTTTGGATTTTGACTTTTGGAAGCCCAGCCAGCTGCGTGGAGCATCCAGCTTCTCTCTGGCCCATTGTGGATTTACACAGAAAGTGGAAGCTCATGTCTTTGTTTCCAGAGGCCATTCCAAGACCATCTCTGTGGGTTTTACAAATGTTTTTCCCTTTTTTTGTTCCCTCAAGCAACTGATTCATTTTTCCACATGGTTCCCTCTCAAAGCTGCTTTCTTCCTCATCATTTCCATGGCTAGAACAAGAAGAAACTTTGTGTCCAAGTGTGGGGTGGGAAGAAGGATGCTCAACTGTGTCCCTTCATCCATCCCTGTGGCTCCAGGTGCTCCCTCTGTCCCCTTTGGACCTTTAATATTTTTTGTTGTCTGTGGATGGAACGTCTTTGGAGAAACTGCTGCCTTTGTGGAGTCTTCTGGTTTCCCCCACTTGAACCACACTTGCTTGTTACACATTTTGTTATAATTAGTTAATTATTTATAAATCAGACCTCGTGAGGCCTCACAGACTGCTGCCTTCTCCCTCGATGGATGAGTCTCTTTGAGGTGCAACAACCCATGGCATGGAGCTGGGAAGCTGGGAAACAATTCAAGGAGCTGCTTCAGGGCTGTGAGCTGGGATGTACCTGCTGATTTCACCCCCAAACCGGCGCCTCCAGCCTGGGAGAACTGGGCTGCCGAGCTTCTGCTGGAGTTCACTCCTGATGTGTTTTTACGGGGAGTCTGAGCTCAGGTCCATCCTGTTTGGATTCCAGAGAACTCGTGCAGGCTGTCAGGGGCGTTTCTCCACATTCCCAGGCATTTGCGTGGGGCTTGGTGCTGACAGTGCTGCTGTTGGAAGGGCTGCCAGCAGATCCCAGCTGGATGCACCATCCCAGCTGAGTGCACCATCCCAGCTGGAAGCACCATCCCAGCTGGAGGCACGGCTCCATCCCATCCCGGGAGCTGCTGGCAGGGGGGACCCTGCTGTGGGAGAGGTGTTAACTCAGCAAATGGCCCAGGGACTTTCTGATTAGGAAAACATTTGCTGGGATTTCAGGCAGGAGCCTTGATTGCACAGAGGTGTTTGGAAGGAGCTGATGGACTCAGAGCCTGCTTCCTGGAGAGATCTGGGTGTGCTTTCCAGTTTATCCCAGCGTGGAGGCTCATGGAGGCACCCAACCTCCTGCTGGGTGCCTCATTGCCCTGTCCTCCAGACTCTTCCTGTCCCCTCAGCAACACCCAGCAGGGTCCAATGGATTCATCCCAAATTTCTGTCAGTCACCTGCCCTCCCAGACCTGCTTTTTTGCAGGATGGAGGCAGGAATTGGGCTGCACAGGGAACCTGAAACCCTGGGGCTGAGCTTTGACCTGAGGCTCTGGGAAGTGTTGGCTGCGCTGTGCTGGCCAAGTCCTGCCTTGTGTCTGGAAAATTTTCCCTGGACTCCATGATTCTCCATCACATTGCCTTCCCCGAGCTGTTGCTGAGCTCCTCCCAGGTTTCCCTGCCTCCCTGGGTGAATTGATCCCTGTGGTTAGATTTGGTGGAGCACTGGAATGCTTTGTGTTTGCATGGGGGTGGGATGGGGTGGGAGCCATCCTGGTCCCTGGGCCAGGCACAGTGCCCACATCCAGGGCCCTGGTGGAGTCAGAAACCAGTTTTTTGAGTCTGTTTAGCAGAATCTGCCATTTAGGTGCTTAATCCTGAAATCTTAGTGTTTGGGTTTATTCTCTCTTGTGTTCCCCCTGCCCTGAGCCCTGCAGAGGGCTGGAGGATGGGGGAGGATGGGGGAATCTTCCCTGTGCTCCCATGGGATCCAAGGGCTGAAAACTCCGTGCCGGCTCCAGCGAAAAGTTAATGTGAATTTAAGTGACTTCTGCCCTGCAATTAGAGCCCCCGGAGTCCACTGGGGCTCTGAGTTTACATTCTTCACCGAGGCACAGGGTGTAATTAGAGATGTATAATTTAAACTGTGCATATGCAAGTGTTCCCATTCTGCACCAGGAGCAAAGGAAATTATCCAGGAATTAAAGGGGAAGGAGGGTGCAGGCGTGGAGAATGGCTCACTTGTGTGGATGTGGCAGTGAGAGGAAGCTGCAGGGATCATGTCCTCGCTGCTGCAGGCAGATTTGGAAGGGGCAGGATCTGGAAATTTGGAGGGTTCTGGATTGGGGTGTGAAGATGTGGCTGTAATTGGGGGTCAGGAGTGAATTCCTGGAGTAGGAAGTGCCAGGGGATAGCTGGGACCTGCATGGCAGTGCCAGGGGACAGTGAGGACCTGTACAGTAATGCCAGGGAACAGCAGAGAGCTGCCCAGCTGTGCCCTTCCAGCTCCTAGGAACCTGTCTAACATTCCCTCTCTTTTCTTGCAGCCACTTCCAATGGCACTCTGGATGGCCTGGAGAACCGGGAAGGAGGGGTGTGCCAGACACGCTCCATGAAGATTGTCATGAAAGTGGGGCAGGGTGAGTCCTCCCATTCCCTGGGGTCTCCTGCTGCCCCTGATCCAGGGTCCCTGCTCCTCTGGGGAATGTAGGAGTTCAGGATTGCATGGAAACTGAGGCCAGGCCAGCTGCTCTGGGGAGCACTCTTGGAATTTCATTTTTAGGATCTTTCTTCCTGCCTTTTTTGTCCTGCCAGCATGGCGCATGTGCGGAGCACCGGGGTTGAAAGGGAGCGATTGTTCCCGGTTACCTCGTGGGCCATATCCCAGCGGGAAGTGAGCTCAGCACAGGACCCATGAGCCCTGCAAGTGGCTCAGGGGGCTGGCACAGGCAGTGCCCTGTGACTTCCTGGGCATCCAAGGGGGGATTGTTGCTGGCCAGACATCAGGGATTGGGCTTAGTGGCTCTTAGCTCTGGAGGCCACCAGGCTGTGGGGACTTCAGTGGCAGTAGGACACCAGGGTGTCACCAACGGGCTCTTCTCCTGGAGTTCCTGCTCCCCACCACCTCCATCCTAAGCTGCTTCCCAGCCCCATTGATGCCTCGGCCTCGTTTCAGCCCTGACTCGGATGCGCAGCTCCCGATTCTGCTTCTCATTATTGTGTTTGCACGTTGGGGCCAATATTTATAATAAACAGGCAAAGCTGCGCTGCAGCCTTGGCCTCCTGCCTGCCCTTCCCTTCCTTTCCTCCTGCTGCCCGAGCAAGAAACCTGTCCCAGCCCACACACGGGAGCTCTGCAGACAGCAAACCAGGGAATTAGGGTGGGGACCTGCTTCCCACAAGCCCCGGAGCAGCTCAGCCTTGCTCTGTTGCTCTCGGCATCTCCCAGTGCTCCTGTGCCCCGTGGGAGTGGCTGACAAGTGGGGGCACTTCTTTAGGGGGGACAAGCTGCTGCCTTCCAGGTTGGACCAAGGCTTCTCATGCACCCCTCCTCTCTCCTTTCCCAGATCCCAACGCGGTGATCCCAGAGCAGCTGACGACGAGTCGGCCGAGCAAGGAGTCGGATGACACCGTGAAGGTCGTCACGCAGGGCCCGCGCAGCAAGGTCCCAGCAGTGGAGGAGCCTGGCAAGCCAGGTGGGTATTCCAGGGATCCCCAGGAGAGGGATGGGCATCCTCTGCCTGCCATGGGGCCAATGAAACACCTCCAAGTTCAGCTTGTTGCATGGATCCCAGGGATACCAGACTCTCTGGATCTGGGATCTGGATGGGTTTGCTTTACGCGTTATGCTCATCTCTGCTGTCCCAAGCCCAGGCTGCAGAGCAGCTTGGGTTTGTTTCCTCAGCTCCTGGCAGAGCTTGGCAGAGAAGTGCTGTTTCAGCACTCTTCCTCCTCCTCCTCCTCCCATGTGTTCCTCACAGCACATCTGAGAGGGCTTGGAGGAGGTGAGGTCCTTGGGTGTGAGAGCCCTTTGAAGGTGGTTTCCTGAGTTCCTGACCCCTCTGAGAGCAAAGTGGAATCAGATGAAGCTGGGAAATTTTTCTTTTCTTCCTGCCTGGATCAGCCTCTGAGCACTGCCCCTGTAGGGGCTGCAGCTGCTCCGGCCCAGGGGTCAGTAATTGGAGACTGGGGGGCCCTGGGTGTCAGAGTCCACATTCACCAGGGCACCCTGGTCTGGAATGGTGTCACCTGGACACAATCAACACTCTGCTCTGTAGGCTGGGAGATGGGAAGGGGAGCAGTGGTGCAGGATGGAGAACAGCGCATGTGGTCCCCCCTCTGTGGATGCCTGGGGCTCCTGCCTGCCCTGCCCAGTCCTTCCCAGGGATGTGTGGGTCTGACTGGGGTGGGAAGGTGGGGACCAAGTGCCGTCGCCTTGGAGGTGAGGGACTCCCCTCCTTGGGAGCCTGGCAGGAGAATGTTGTGCTGAGTTTGGGGGGCAGAGAGGGGCTCCAATGAGCAACTCATCCCCCTGCTCCACAGGTGTGATCCATGCATGGACAGAGCACAGATGTGCTGCCTCTCTGACCCCCATCTCCCCTTGCCTTGCAGGCTCCGTCAACCAGGACGGCCAGGAGACCCAAGGTCCCAGCGATGGCTTCCTGAGCTCCAAGGTGGCCGTGTTCGCGGCCATCGGCGCCGGCTGCGTCATCTTCATCCTCATCATCATCTTCCTCGTTGTGCTCCTGATCAAGATCCGCAAGCGGCACCGGAAGCACACGCAGCAGCGAGCCGCAGCCTTGTCCCTCAGCACCTTGGCCAGCCCCAAATGCAGCGGGAACGCGGGCTCAGAGCCCAGCGACATCATCATCCCCTTACGGACTACAGAGAACAACTACTGCCCGCACTACGAGAAGGTGAGCGGGGACTACGGGCACCCCGTCTACATCGTGCAGGAGATGCCCCCGCAGAGCCCAGCCAACATTTACTACAAGGTGTGAGGAGCAGCCTGGGAACGGCCGATGCAGCAGCGCGGGAGCGCCGGGCGCGGGGCTGGCGCCGCAGGGAGGAAGCGAAACGTTCCCCCCGCCCCGGCACGGCGCGGGCAGCGCCGGGAGCGGCGCCGGGGAGCAGGGGGCTCAACGCTCACGTGCTGATTCTCCCCTTTGTATTTAGTTTTGTAGTTCTCAGCTTTTGTAATCCCGAGACTCTGAGGGTGAGCCTTCAGCCTCCTCCTCTTCTTCTCCAGACTGTGGCCGGCCGTGGGGGGCGGGCGCCGTGCCTTTCTGTGCTCGGGACACCGCTGGCAAACCCGGAGACTCCACCTCCCCTTTGTGGTTTGGGATTTCCCCGCGTCACCCCTCCGGGCTGTGGGAAGTGCCCGCCAGCGCCGCAGGGTCCCGGAGCCTGGAGCGACGCCGGGGCCTCGGTCCCAGGAGCAGCGAGCGCACAGGGGGATGAGGAGGAGGAGGAGGATGCTTTGCCATGGTGCCAAGATGCAGACAACTGTGCAGGGAGGAAGCTGGCAAACCCGATTTACTACTACTACTATTATTATTATTATAATAATTATTTTAATTTTTTTGTAACATTTTTATTTTTGTGAATTCCGGGCGGGACTCCGGCCCGCCACCTCTGGGCACACGCCATCACCTCCTTCCAGCACGTCATCCTGCCGGCCATGGGGCAGATCCCGCTCCCCCCACTGCCCCTGGAAACTTTTGTGTTCGTAGCTGTTGACTCTTGTTTTAGTCTCTTTATAAAAAGAAAGAAAGAAAAAAAATTTTCTATCTCCACCCTGTCTCAAGCGTTCAGTCTCAAGCTGGACACTGCTCCTGCCCCACGCGGAGCAGCCATGGCCTGGCAGCTCTTCCCAACCCCTCTGGAGCATCCCACTGTGGAAAAAAGCCTTTGGCTTTCCATCAGGCTGGGGCTGAGCCTGCTGGAAGCGAAGTAGGGGGTGGCAGAGGGAAGCTGCAGCCCCCTCCCAAGCTGGGCATACTGCAGGTGGTTGTCCTTGGAAAGGAAAACTGGAAAACAAAGGTTCCCAACTTGCAGCTTGTGCCAGGAGTGTCAGAAGGAGGCTGGTGCTCGAGATTGGAAGACCCCAAGAGGTTGGAGCACCAGGCTTGGCTTGGCTGGGAGCTGAGCCAAAGGCTCTTCCACCCTCCAGGTTTACCTGAAGAATCCAGTGCCCCTCGGTGGGACGTGCTTAGGGGACCAGCCCCACTGTGCCTGTTCCCTGCCCTGCTCCTGGTGCAGGAGCATTCCCTGTCCTGCCATCTCCCAGGGGTCCCCAGCTCGGGCTCCCCTGCCCTTGCCTTGCCCATCTCCCACCAAAACTGGAAGGGGTTGAGCCTGTCTGGTGGGATCATTCCCAGCTTCCTCCTCCCGGGAGGAGCCGCCAGCACCGTGGCTGATGCCAGTGAGCCCAGCAGGGCTGGCAGTGCCCTGTCACTGCCTGTCCTCGGGCTGTCCCCCTTCCTCAGTTTCTTTTCCTTCCAGCAGTAGCTGCTTTTGCTCAGGGAGCAGGAGTGGGGCCGGCAGGGCTGTTCCTGCCTGGGCTGTTCCCGCCTGTCCCCAGGGCCCCAATCCCGCGTTAGGAAGTGCCCAAAGAGCGAGGGAGCTGCTCTGCTAAAGTGCCTTGACAAGGAGCGGGCGGGGCGGGGGCAGAGCAGGGACAGGGGCCGTGGCCTGGGAGGATCTGGTGACCTGGGGGGACCCGGTGGCCCGGGGGGATCTGGTGGCCTGGCTGCTGTGCTGGGGTTTGGCCCTGAGCGGGATGGAAGCATCCTGTGGTGTCACGTTGTTGGGTTTAGGGCAGGAATTTGGGCTGGAGCGGAGCGGGGTGTCCCAGCTCCCCTCCTGCCATTGGCAACCTGAGGTGGTTCTGCTTCCAGGGCCCCAAACTGGCTGCTTCCCTCGGGAGAGATGCACCCCAGTGGGTGCTCCCCCTATTCCCCACCCCAGCCCTGCTTCCCCTGTGTAGCACCTTCCATCCCTCTCTCCTCTGTGGGACCCACTGCCCATCCTGGCCTGGGAGCCGCCCCCACCAGGACCCCCATTCCCCAACGGGGAAATCCCAGAGAATTGTGTCTTAAAAAAATCCCCTTTCCCTCTTCCCTTTGCCAAACCTTAGCCTGTGTTTCCCCAAGTGGGAGGAGCCCTGGCTGGATGGTGGTGGCAGTGGTGATGGTGAAAGTGGCAGTGGAATCCATTAGGAATAGTGACCGGAGTGGAGGGGGAAGTGAGGGGACAATGTCGTTTTGGTTTGGTTTTGGTGGAGAAGGGACAGAGTCTGGCCACAGGTTGTACCAAAAGTGATCTGACAGTGCTGATGGCTTCTCATGGTGGTTGTCCCCAGCTGAGGTCTCCATCAGTCCCACTCCTGCTGCTGGGAACAGCTGCAAAATCTTGTAAATATGTGAAGAAAGGGTGAAATCAGAACTCTTGGTTTTTGCTGAGCACCTCGGGCTGCTGGGTCCTGGATCAGAGTGTGTCCCTTGGGTTCTTTTCTTGGAAAGCATTGAAATTTGGTTGATTTTCCTTTTTTAAATTTTTTTTTTATTTTTTTGTTTCCTCCCCCCCTCCTTTTGTTTGTGTAAATACTAGTCTTTTTTGGAAGAAATAATGTAAAGATGTTTTGTATAAACTCCGAATTATTTTCTGGTTGCTTTTTCTTAGAAAAACAAATGAGAACTTAAAAAAAAAAGATGAAAAAAAAAGAAATTTTAACCACAAGAACGGGTGTAAAACATTGTCATAGAGCTCAGCCTGGAGCCTGTGGGCTGTGCTGGAGTGTGGGAACTGCCGGGATTGGGACTGGGGACCTGCCCTCAGTATAATGCAGGATCAGATGGGTTCCAAGCAGAGAGTGAGGCAGGAATATGGGATTCTGTTCCATCCCAGAATCTGTGGCTCATTCCCAGAGCTCTGAGCCCTGTCCTGGCCACAGGCAGAGACTTGGGGACCACATGGTGATCTAAAGGGACATCAAATTTATCTGCTTTCTTACTTTAACCAAAAAATCCCCAACCTGGGGATGCAGCACTCCATGCAACATCCTGAGATCCTGCTCTGATTTTCTGGGCCTGTGGAGCTGCTCCTGGTGCAGATCCCTTTCCCAACTATCTCGTTTTGTGTTTGCCTGTTTTGGCTGCCAACTGCCAGCTCACCATGGCTCCATCTCTTCTTGGTGCCAGGGCTGGGATGGCTTCTCCTTAGCCGTGCCCAGTGCAGGGTCCCTGCCCAGGGGTGGTGGCCATGCCTGGAGCCATCTCTGGTGTCATGTGGCCCTTGTCGTGGGCAGCTGGAAGGCATCAGGGAGCCCCCAGTTCCCCCAGTTGCTCCCAGGAGCTGGGCTCTGAACCTGCATTATATTGACAGAGGGTTTCTGGGAGGTTCCAGAGGTGCTGGAGCAGGGATGGACAATCCCTCTCTCCATCCCGGCAGCGCCGCGCTCCCGCACGTCCCTCCCGCGCTCCCACATTTCAGAGCTGTGCCACCTCCACATCCCACAGCGTCACATCCGCACCGTCCCTGTCCCGAGGGGCCCGGCCCTGCCATCAACCAGCTGGGACTGCCACTGCCCCACCCCTGTGCCACCACCGGAGCAGCCGGGCTGACAGATGTTCCCTGTCCACCCTGCTCTGCCCTTAGCCCCGGGCGGATACGGAGCCTGGCCGTGCTCCTGGTGCGGGGCACGCGGGATAGGGCCGGGGCTGAGCGGGAATGGTTGGGAACGGGCACGGGGGGAGCCAGGCCCCTCTGTGCTGGCACCTCCTTGGCTCCAGCCTTGGCATCCCCATGCTGGTTGATCCTCCTCGGCTCCCGGTGGGGCTCCGGCGGTGCCGGGATCCCCTCGGCCGCACTCCCGGCGCCGCAGATTTTCTTTCTTCGTGTCATGATCCTGGTTTTGATTCCTTTCGCCTTCTCCCAGCTCTCCCGCCCAGTAGCATATCATCGGCATCGGTAACAGCTCTGTGGCAGCTGAACTCCATGGAGCCGTGATGGAACCTGATATATTGTTAAATAAAAGGGTTTTTTTCCTATGGAATCCTGGCTGTCTCCCGTGTGCTTTATTCCTGCCCTAGGTTTGAAAGTGCAGAGTGAGTGGAAGAGATCTGGAAAGAGTTGGCTGGGACAGGTCCTCACCAGCTGGTCCTGGAAGGACCTGGTGGATTTGGTTTAGTCAGGAAAAATTGGGAGATTTTTGTTCAGTATTTACAGCATGGACTCAGGATTTCATGAACTCAGGGTTGGATATGGTTGGGCACTCCATAGATATGGTTGGACCTGATGATCTTAAAGGTCTTTTCCAGTCCAAACGATTTTGTGTTTCCATGGCTCTGTCCCTGCAGCTGGAGGCTCCTGGGGGCCACTGGATTCCCCTCAGGTGTGAGGGGCTGTTCCTGTGCTCTGGAGCAGGCAGAGCCTGTTGGGAGCTGCTGGTGGCACAGGACAGGGATGTCCCCACTCCTGGCAGGAATGAGCCTGCCCCACACAGGCACAGGGAAATGCAGGAAGGGAGTGAGGCTGGCTTCTCCTCACCCTGGAGTTGCTTTAGGAGAGGAAGGAGTCAAGGAAGTTCCTGCCTGGTGCAAACCACACCTGCTCCAGTCCAGTCTGTCCTGTCAGGAATTGTGGGCGCTGGATTCTGGGGTGACCACAGGGGTATGGGAGGGAATGGGTCTGGTTTATGGGATCTTAAAGTGGGGCTGAGGCACCAACCTCACCAAGAGAGGCTGAAGAAAACTCATCCATCCTGGAGTGAGGTGAGCCTTGGAGATGGACCACAGTGGGATGGTTCAGAGCTGCTTGGGCTCAAGCAGAACCTCTGGGACCATGCCAAGGGCCTGCTGGAGTGAGCAGGGAATGGCGGGATGGGGGTCGGGATGGGGGGCCCTGGGGTGCACCAGCTGGGCTCAAATGTGGTTTGCTGGTTTGAAAACCCTCCCTCTCTGCATGCTTTGATCCCAGTGGGAATGAAATAAGGCTTTTAATTCTAAACAGCTTCGCTGGGCCCTGATGCCTGCAGGGAGAACTGGAAGTGCCAAACGTGCTGGGACCTGCCAGCAGAGGGAAAAGTGCTTTAACAGGTTCCTGGAACCCACCCCCGGCTCTGGGGCTGCTCTGGGTGGGACCAGCACGGACTGGGGGGTGCAGAGCCTGTGAGCCCCACGGGGTCACTCCTGGTGCTCCATGTGTGCCCCGAGGCAGCTGCTGAGGGGTTCCACAGGACAGGGATGTGCTGGAGCTGCTTCTCCTCCTGATCCCACCCCAGTGGGAGATCCTGCAGAAGTCCCCGTGCTAGGAAAGGTTTGGTTGGGAGCACCCTTGTCCCTGTCTGTGGTGGGAGGGGACATCAAACCCTGCTGCCAGTCAGTGCCCATGGGGACATGGGTGCCAAGGCCATGTGGTGGCTCTGCTCTGCTCCCAGGGGCCGGCTGGCAGTGAGGGATCAGCAGGATCCTACCCGAGAGCCTCTGGATCTGGAAAGTTCATTAAAGCTGCAGAGCTGCTGATGGTTTTGGATGTCCATCAGGACTGGAGGAGTTATTTTAATTATTTCACATAAAGGAGCTTTTTGTCGAGTTTATTAACTCGCCCTTGGCCGGATCCCATTCGGGAGTGGGGCGGCTGCCAGGCCAGCAGAGCTGGAGCGTTCGGAGGGATTGGGATGCTGGGGTAACCATGTCCCTGGTGCAGGAGTGTTTGGGGGCATTGGGATACTGGGGTAACCATGTCCATGGTGCAGGAGTGTTTGGGGGCATTGGGATACTGGGGTAACCATGGCCCTGGTGCAGGAGTGTTTGGGGGCATTGGGATACTGGGGTAACCATGTCCCTGGTGCAGGAGTGTTTGGGGGCATTGGGATGCTGAGGGTAACCATGTCCCTGGTGCAGGAGTGTTTGGGGGCATTGGGATACTGGGGGTAACCATGTCCCTGGTGCAGGAGTGTTTGGGGGCATTGGGATAATGGGAGGCACCCTGTCACTGGTGCAGGAGTGTTTGGGGGCATTGGGATGCTGGGGTAACCATGTCCCTGGTGCAGAAGCATTTTGGGGTTAAGGATGCCAGGGTCACCCCAGGTGCAGGAGTGGTGCCACCGTGCCATGGCCAGAGTGGAGCCCCCATGGAAGGGGAGCCCATATGGGAAGCGCCTGTATGACCTGGTGAAGGGATGGGAAGCTCAAAGCCCCGTGGAAGGTGAGCAGGGAATGATGGACCTGCAGCAATTCCAGCTCCAGTTTGAGACCAGGCTCAGCTGGAGATGGGACACTGGGGCTGCTGTAGGGGTCAGAATGAGCTCTGGAGAGGGGGAGCACAGGGCAGGGACACCCCAGGATTCCCAGAACACTGGCTCAGTGTTCTGGGGCTGTGCTGGTGGCCCTGGTGCTGACAGGGCGCTCTCCCTGTTCCACCCATCCTCTCCCTCCTAATCCCAGCACTGCCAAGGCATTGCCATCCCTGGAGCTTCCCTCTCCCCTCAAGACTCTGAGCAGCAGTGGCTGCTGCCCATCCATGGACAAGCTGGCCCTGGGAGGCAGCAGGGATGGATCTGGAGCACCAGAACCTCCAGCCTCTGCTCTTCCCATCCTTGGTGTTTTCCCTGGATCTCAGCAGAGCTGAGGGTGAACAGGACAACATATCCCAAGTTTCCTTTCCAATATCACACCCCACTGCTGCAGCCCATTCCTGGCCTCATCCACCCTTCCCAGCACACTCAGCCTCCTCCTCTGGCATTTCTACTCCAAGGGGAGCATCTGACCCCCCCAGCCTGGAAGGGGCTGGATAACAGCAATTCCTGCTCATAAACCTTGGCTGGACCAGCTGCGGCCGCCAGGATTGGGAAGTTTATCCTTGTTTTCCCTACAGTGTATCCAAAATAACTCACAGGTTTTCCTGGTTGAGGCAGTGGGCTTTTCCCACAGCCAGGCCTTCTGCTGCATCCACTGGCTCGCCTGCACCTGGTTTCCAGGGAGAGGAGCCTGGAAGATCCATTAGGCTGTCGTGGAATGCAACGAGTCCCGCGGGCTCCGTAATAAGAGCAATAACGGGAATGCACTGGGGGGCTGTTTGTCACTGGGATGGGATGGGGTGGGATCAGATGGGACAGGGATGGGGACACGCAGGGGATGGGAAGGAGGTGGGAATGTGGACGGTGATCTCTGTGTCAGACGCTGAATGGGATGGGAGGAGGAGAAGGGTGAGGCAGAGGAGGAAAAGAGCACAGCTGGTGCTGGCAAGGCAGCGGGTCGGGCTCCAGCTCTCTCCCTGTGTTCCTGTGCCACTGCCAGCCCCATTCGTGTGCCAGGGCAGCCATCTGTGCCCGAGGTGGAGCAGATCCGGGCGGAGCGGGCCCGGCGCCGCTCGCACAAAGGCGCTGCAGTTGGACCCAGCGGAGCTCAAGTGCTCGGAGAAAAGCGTCACACGCTGCCAAGGTTTTCCCTCTGCAGGCAGGCCCGGAGCCAGCAGGGATGGTTGCAGCCTTTTTCCCCTGGCAGCGCTTCCAGCATCCTGAAAAGGCTCTTCCCTGGTCATATCCCAGCCAGCCGGGATGTGCAGGGGCTCCTGTGAGTGACCTCCCTGGCTTTGCCAACACCTCGCTGGGATAACCATGAGGAAGGGCTGGGCTGGAGGGGTCACAGGGCTGGAAAAGGCAAAGGAGAGGGCTAGGAAACCACGGGGGGATGAGGACGAAGGTTTGTCCCAGTGAAACAGGGAGCTTCAGGATAAATCCAGTAGGTTTTGGTTCGTTAAGAAGGAATGAACACGGCTCTACAGCAAACATCAGTTAATTATGTGCAAGGTTTTAATGTTCCTGAAACACAACCCTTGGAGAGGGTCCCCCAGCTGCTGGAAGGGGGTCTGAAGGAAACACAGAGCTTTTCCTTTTGTTTTGGATGGAGGACGAGAGAAAAATGGGAAATATCAGTGCTGTGGCCACCCTGAGAGCTGCTGCTGAGCCAACCCAGGATCCCACTAGTGTTGGGGTGTTCTGCCTCTCTGCAATCCTGGGAGTCTGACAGGGGCTTGTCCTGCTTTTCAGCAATCCTGGGATCCTGAGGGGTTCTCTCTCCTCTGAGCCAGCCCAGGATCTGGCTGGGAGGCTGCCCCATTTCAATGGTCACTCTGTGCTTCTCCCCCGTTCCCCAGGGCTCAGGGAATAAGGACACTGGAACTGGATGTGTCCAGGGGGAGGTGTGATCCCATGGCTTCACCCTGCCCCATGGAGGGATGTGGCTGAGCCTTTCTCCGCTCCCACATCCCAGGGCTCAGGGAGGGGATTTGGGCAGAGCCAGGACAAGCTGGGCTGCTGTTCCCATCCTGCAGCTCCTGTTCCCATCCCAGGATCGCCTCCAGCCTTGGACCTGCCCTGGCTGGGAAGGGCCGAGCGAGGCTTCGGTTTCAGCCCAGCTCCCCCCTAATTCCTGCAGCCTGGTGTAATCCTCCCCAGCGAGCCCAGCGCCAGGTTCCTGCTGGAAATTGGCTCTGCCTGTGGCTCTGGGGTCTTTGTAGGGAAGCTGAGCCAGAAGGAAAAGCGAGCTGGAGACCCCAAAGGGCTGGGAGGCCTCTGCTCTCCTCCACCGGGGGGCTGGGGGAGCTCAGGTGCGGACGTGGCCCGGCTGGAGTCTGGAGTGGGGTGGAAAAAGCCCTGAATGCTGCTGAGAGCTGGGGTGGGACCGTCCCTGCGGCAGGGGATGGGGTGCTGCGGGGTGCCAGCCCTGCCCAGCAGCAGGCAAAGGGCTTCCCAGGGTGCCCCAGCTGGAGATGGGCCTCTCCTGGTGCGGACGGAGGTGGGGAGGGATACAGGGAATATCTGGGGAGATGAACCAGTGGGTGAACCCGCAGCTGCCTGTGGGTTATTTCCCTTTGCATCAACAAAGGAGCTTTCCCGCTGCCCCAGCCCCAGCAGGGAAAGCTGACCTTGGAGAAATGGGGTGGAGAGCTCCCATGGCTGCTGCCCCATGGGACCCCCTGGTGCCCCCCAAACTGTGGCTGTGCCAATGCCCAGCTCGCTCCAGTGCCAGGGCTGCAGGAACCTGGAAGGATGGCAGCTCCCATCCTGCATCCACCACTTTGTCCTGGCTGGAAACGAGAGAGCAGCTCGTGAGGATGAACTGTGGCTTCCCACTGCTTGATGCAAAATGGGATTGGCCATTAATTACGGACTTTACAGGGCCAGGCTGGGGGCACCTGCAGGGGCTGGATCACAGCGAGGGTTGAGGGGACCTTGTGACCAGAGAAAAGGTTTCCCAGCGATGGATGGGAAGGGCTGAACTTCATCCCAGCGGGAGAAGGCAGCTCTGAGCAGGCAGAGGTGGGTCCTGCTGGGGCGTGCATCCCTGTACCAGAGCCTGACACCTCTCCTCGCCCTCCCTGGGCTTCCAACAATAATCCCGGTGCCGGCCGGGCTCTGCTGCTCTTGGACGCGGGAGTGGGGCCGGGGCGCTGCGCTCGTAAGGCGATATCCCGATATCCCGATATCCCGGCGGCAGCGGGAGCAGCCGAACAAAGGCGCAGTGTCTGTGCCCCCCGGGGCACCCGGAAACCCGCCCCAGCCCGGGGGGAAAGGGTTAAGGAAGGCTGAGCCTCCAAACACCCCGCGATCCTTCTCAAAGGCAACAGAGGGGCAATTAGCTCCTGATAAAGGGGAAGATGAGCCTGGGTGTCCTTGAGGGGGGCAGAGGGCTGGGGGACCAAGGGGACTCATCCCGAATCCCAGGAAATCCCAGCTAGGAAGAGCCCTCTCACAGCTCAGGCAGAGGCAGCGAAGCCTGGGGGTGGGGATTTTATTCCATGTCTTATCATCGGATCACAGAATCATTAATGTGGGAAAATCCCGCTGAGATCGTGGAGTCCAGCTGTTCTCCCAGCACTGCTGCATCCCCAGGTGACACTTCCACGTGTTTTTTGAACACTTCCAGGGATGGTGATTCCATCACTTCCCTGGGCAACCTGTTCAGGGCCTGATCACACTTTCAGTGAAGAAAATCCTGCAGTGTTTCTCAGAATCAGTTTTGCACGTTCCCGGTGATCCCAGCTGCTGGAGGAGGACTTCCAGGCACAGAACCCTGTGCATGTGAGGGGAGTGCAGGAATTCCCACCAGGAATGCCATTTGGATGTTGGAACACCCTCATTCAGCTGGGGATGGGCAGGGGCTTGGAAGGAGCCAAAAAAGGAGCAGCAGTGGGTCTTGGGCATGGCCTGCCTGGAGATGCTCCATGGGATGATCCATGGGATGCTCCATGGGATGCTCCATGGGATGATCCATGGATGCTCCATGGGATGCTCCATGGGATGCTTCATGGGATGCTCCATAGGATGATCCATGATATGATCCATGGGATGATCCATGATATGATCCATGATAGGATCCATGGGATGCTCCATGGGATGCTCCATGGGATGCTCCATGATATGATCCATGGATGCTCCATGGGATGATCCATGATATGATCCATGGGATGCTCCATGGATGCTCCATGGGATGATCCATGGGATGCTCCATGGGATGATCCATGGGATGATCCATGATATGATCCATGGGATGCTCCATGGAATGCTCCATGGGATGATCCATGGGATGCTCCATGGGATGATCCATGGGATGATCCATGATATGATCCATGGGATGCTCCATGGAATGCTCCATGGGATGCTCCATGGGATGATCCATGATATGATCCATATGTTCCATGGGATGTTCCATGGGATGCTCAGGCCCCGCCGCATCCTGCTCTCCCTCCTCTCTTGCCTGTGGCACCGCTGGCTGCGGGAGAGCGGTGGGGAGGGCCGGGCGGGCGAATCCTGCCCTGAATGTGAGAGAAAGGCTCTTTCAGGGAGTGCAGCCAAGCACGGAGCGCGGAGCAGCCGGGGAGGCCCCGCGGCCCCGGCGGGATGGGCAGGGATGACGGAGCTGGATGGAGCACGGCGGGATCTGCCGAGCCCCTCTGGATCCTCCTGACCCAGCACCGGGGCTGCTCCTGCTGCGGGGGGTTTCCAGCTGGGATGGGCACCTTGGGATGTGGAGCCCTCCCATCTCCAGCATCAGGGGAGGCTGGCACAGCAAAGGCTCCTCAGCCGTATGGGATTTACCCCACCAGGAGCAGGAGCAGGGAAGCTGGGAATGCTCCCAGCCCACCCCAGAGCTGGGGGTGCTGGGGGAGCAGTGGAGGGGCCTGGGGGAGTTTGGCTCTCACCCTCCATCTGCAAAAGGGGGAAACTATTCCTTCCCCTCCAGCAGGTTTTTAAAGGAATGGTTTTGCCCTATAAGTCCCATAATAAACATTTCCCACTTCACAATGTCCTTTGAACTTGCCACTCCTGCCCAGTGTCCCATGCTCTGCTCCCCAAAACCTTCCAGCACCAAACCTGGAACTGGCTCAGCCCTGGTGCCTTTGTTTCTACCAGACTGGGGTGAAACGTGTTCGAATAAAGCTGTGCTCAACAAAAATATGCAGTTTTGGACTGGCCTGGACTATTCATTTGTTCTGGGTTCATGGCCAAAAGAATGGATTTTTAAAAATATAAAAATGTCTCACTTCAACATTTTTTAAATCAAATATTTTGGCTTTGCCTTTGGAGTCTGAACGGGGAGATCAGGTGAAGCCATAGGGAGCACTTCTAAAAACATTTTTTCCAGCCTAACTCTGCCTTCCCAAACAAACTCGGCCTTTTCTCTGGCTGTATTTAACGTGGGATTGTTTGTTTATCCTCATGCAGACCACTGCGTTTGCTTTTGTGGTGTTCCTTGTTTGTTCTGGGATCCTTGAAATGATTTGGGTTTTGTTATTATTTGCTTCACTGAAGGAAACCCCAAATCCGTTATTTTCACACCTCTTGTTGCAGTGGGGTTTTCTCCAGTACTTTCCCATTACCCACCAGCAGGAAGAGGGATTTGGGGCATCCCTTCCCATGGGTGGACCCTTGTGGGGTGGTTGTTTGTTTTTGGGGTGCGTACTTTAGGGTTTTTTAGGCTGTGTGTGCTCAGGCTGGGAGGATTTTGTAGCAGCAAAACCAAGGGGATGCCATGGGAGGGGGATCCCTAGGGATGTGTCCTGCTCCACCACCCGCTCACCCTTTGGAAGATCTCTGAGGTCTTTTCCAAACTCTGATTCCAGGATCCTCTGTGGATACTGGGCTGGGCGGTGGGTGATGCTCCAGGGGAGCAAACAGGGGGTGTTCCCGTGCAAGCTGAGGCTCATGCCTGGCTCCCCTTCCCCCAGCTTGGGCACCTGCAGGGCCCCCTGATGGGTCCTCAGCAGCGCGGCCACGATGGTGATGAGATGTGTCCTGATGACCCGGCCATGCTACACAATGGGCTAAACCAAACCATAACCCTAAAGCTAGGCATAACCCTAACCCTAACCCTAACCCTAACCCTAACCCTAACCCTAACCCTAACCCTAACCCTAACCCTAACCCTAACCCTAAATCTAGGCAGGTAAATCAGCCCAAGGTTAGGGATGGTCCCAAGCAAAAGGCTGTGGAGGCAGCCATGTTGTGGCAATTTGTGCTCCCCTTGGGACGCCTTTCTCAGCTGCAGTGTGCCTGGAGCTCGGGGCTTTCTGCTTTAAAAACCCTAACCCTAGGTGTAACCCTAACCCTAAACCTAACCCTGGGCATTTAAATCACCCTCCCATGGACACCCCCATGCCTCCTCCTGCCCACTCCTCTCTCTGGGGTTTTCCATGGGGATGCTGGGCCGGTCACTGCGGATGCTCTGCTGGTCACTGCCCTTATGGGCTGGGGGCAGCGAGCCGTGGCTGAGGGAGAGGATGGTGGGGGAGGAAGCTTTGCTCATCCAAGGCCTCCTTTTCCCTGCTTCTCACCATTTCCCAGATCCAGGCCCTGCTGGAGCAGCAGCTCCCTGGCATCCCTGCGCCAGCTGCATCCCCCGGGACCGGCTGGGCTGGTGCGACAGGCGTGAACGGAGCGGTGGTGACACAGCTACGTGTCCTCATTCTTCACTGTGGCCTCTGTGTGCAACTTTTAATTGCTTTTGTGCCGTGGGTGGCGAGTCCGGCGGCCCAGGATCGGCGGCGCCAGCAGAGCCGGCTCTCCCTCCTATTGTCAGTGCTCCTGGAATGCTGGAGCCCTGGCACAGCTCCGGGCTGAGAGACCCCCGAGCCAGGCAGGGAGCACCCCCCAGACTGGGATAGAGACACCCCCAGGCCATTCCAGGCCCAGGGAAGCGTTTGCAGCCATTTCCATCCTCCCTGTGCCCACATTCTCCCGCCCCAGGCTGGTGGGCAGGGAGCTGGAATGGTGAGGGGGGTGCTCATGGCCAGCTGAAGATCCTCAATGCCTGCTTGCACTTGGCATGAAAGATGTGTTGGAGGCAGCCCCATCCCGCTGGCCACGGGACAAGCCATCAGCTGGCAGGGACAGGAAGGGGCTGTGTCCCCCACGGTGGGGACAGGGAGATGGCACCAGGCAGGGAGAGCCCCCGCTGCCCTCCTCCTGCACGGGCTCCAAATGCTCCGGCCTGGTGGGAGGCTGCGGGTTCCTTCCGGGAGGAGCAGAAGGGTCCTGCAGATCTCAGCAGCCTCCTTGGCTGGGGGCTCGGCCACCTGGAAGAGGCTGGGAACCAGCCTGGTTTGGAGCAGCCTGGTTTGGAGCAGCCTGGTTTGGAGCAGCCTGGTTTGGAGCAGCCAGGTTTGGAGCAGGCTGGTTTGGAGCAGCGTGGTTTGGAGCAGTCTGGTTTAGATCAGCCTGGTTTAGAGCAGCCTGGTTTAGAGCAGCCTGGTTTAGAGCAGCCTGGTTTGGAGCAGCCTGGTTTGGAGCAGCGTGGTTTAGATCAGCCTGGTTTAGAGCAGCCTGGTTTGGAGCAGCCTGGTTTGGAGCAGCCTGGTTTAGAGCAGTGTGGTTTGGAGCAGCCTGGTTTGGAGCAGCCTGGTTTAGAGCAGTGTGGTTTGGAGCAGCCTGGTTTGGAGCAGCCTGGTTTAGAGCAGTGTGGTTTGGAGCAGCCTGGTTTGGAGCAGCCTGGTTTAGAACAGCCTGGTTTGGAGCAGCCTGGTTTAGAGCAGTGTGGTTTGGAGCAGCCTGGTTTGGAGCAGGCTGGTTTGGAGCAGCGTGGTTTGGAGCAGCGTGGTTTGGAGCAGCCTGGTTTGGAGCAGCCAGGTTTGGAGCAGGCTGGTTTGGAGCAGCCTGGTTTAGAGCAGCCTGGTTTGGAGCAGCCTGGTTTGGAGCAGCCTGGTTTGGAGCAGCCTGGTTTAGAGCAGCCTGGTTTGGAGCAGCGTGGTTTAGAACAGCCTGGTTTGGAGCAGCGTGGTTTAGAGCAGCGTGGTTTGGAGCAGCGTGGTTTGGAGCAGCCTGGTTTAGAGCAGCCTGGTTTAGAGCGGTGTGGTTTGGAGCAGCGTGGTTTGGAGCAGCCTGGTTTAGAGCAGCCTGGTTTGGAGCAGCCTGGTTTGGAGCAGGCTGGTTTAGATCAGCCTGGTTTAGAGCAGCCTGGTTTGGAGCAGCGTGGTTTGGAGCAGGCTGGTTTAGATCAGCCTGGTTTAGAGCAGCCTGGTTTGGAGCAGCCTGGTTTAGAGCAGCCTGGTTTGGAGCAGCCTGGTTTGGAGCAGCGTGGTTTGGAGCAGCCTGGTTTAGAGCAGCCTGGTTTGGAGCAGGCTGGTTTGGAGCAGGCTGGATCCGTCCTGCCCACCTGGGATGTCTTGCACGTGCACAGGGGTTGGGGGAGGGAGCTGGGTCCTGTTGGCACTGGAAAGGGGAATCTGGGGAGCAATCACGTCCCAGGACAGGCTCACCCAGCTCTGCTGACATCCCTGGGTGAGGTGAGGAGCAGGATTCTCCCACATGGACCCCTTGTGCTGTGCTCCCCATCCGTGCCATGGGGTCTCATCCATCTGTCAGGGTCCAGCTCCCAGCTGGAGCATCAAGGACTCACCACTCCTGTGGGTTCTGAGCCCTGGGAAAGTCCAACCAGGAGCTTTCATGGCAAATCTCAGAGCTCACCAAGGCTGCAGTGTGAGGTGAGGAGGGTGAGAGATCTGGAGCAGCCCTGGGAAATGTGGCAGCTCCTGCACCTCCTGCAGCTCTGTGCTCACTGTACTCAGCATCACTGGGAATCTCAGCCTCTCCTCTGATCCCTGCAGCTCCACAGAGCAAACTGAGAGCCACAGCTGATGACAGGCACTTCCTTCTATGGCTAAGGCAAAGAGTTGTTCAATACTATTATTATTATTGTTGTTATTATTATTATTATTATTATTATTATTATTGTTAATCTGGGGCTGAGCCCCCCTCCCCCCCCGCTGTCCTCTCCCTCCCCTGACTCTCCTCTCCCTTTTCTGCTCCCTGGATTTCTGCTCACCCTGGGAGAAGAGGAGCTGTGACATTCCTGGTGTGTGGCCATCGAGCCCCAACAGTCCCCTGTGGGGGAAGGTGCCAATCCCATCCCAGGGACCACAGGGAACACATTCCCCCTCAGCTTTTGCAAGTGCAAAGGTGTCACAGCCTTTCCTGGGGCACAAAAATTCAGGTGGCAATAATGGACAAGGGAGAGGCATGTGCTGCTCTGCTGTCACCCTCTGAGCCTGCCCTCCTGCTCCTGCTGGGGTCCTGCCCCCAGGATGGATGGTTCTGGAGCAGGATTCCAGCATGGATCCCTCCTGGTACCCTCAGGGCAGGATGGACCCAGGGAAAGCCCAGGAGGGGCTGCACAGAGCAGGGAGAGAGGGACGGTGTGGCTGTGGCAAAGGCAGCCCTGGTCTCACAGTGATTTTGGGGCAGGAAAAGGGGTTCTGACCCAGACTCTGGGGTTTGGGTGCTGCTGGTCCTGGGTGATGGCAGCACCAAACCTGGAGCTCGTTTGAGCTGGAAATCATTACAGTGCCAGGCATCCTGTGAGGAGGGACCAGAGCTCCCCATCCCACCTGCAATTGTGGGCAGCAGCTTTTGCCCGGGGCATTGGGCAATGCCAGGGCATAGAACTGTAGAATCCTGGAACAGTTTGGATTGGGAGGGACCTTAAACCTCCATTCCACCCCCTGCCATGGCAGGGACCCCTGCCACTATCCCAGGTTGCTCCAAGCCCATCCAGGTGAGCAGGAGATGGGAAGCCAGCAGTGCTACGGCTCTCTCTGGAGCCCCAGCACCAGCTCAGTGCTCAAAACCCGGTCCCAGCATCTCTGTCCTGCTTCCATGGCTCAGTCCCAGCTGATCCCTGCACCTCTCCACCCTGCTCCTGACCCTCTCAGGCCACGGATGCCCCCAGGTTGCCGCGGCTGTGCCCTCCCCCAGGGCTGGGGATGCAGTGGTGCCTCTCACACCCAGCTGGGATTTGGGCTCCTCTCCAGGCACAGCAGCCTCAGTGGGGCTGTGTTTTACCACCATCATCTCAGTGCCACAGGCAGGGCTGCCCTCAGCCCTTCCCACAGCTGCTTCAATGACCCGCTTTCAATCCAGGGCCTGCCATGAGTTAGGGGCAGCAAAGCCTGGGCCAGGTTTTGTTTGGCTTTTCTGGGGTGGGATTTTTTCCCTGTTTGGGCAGTGCAAGCTGGAGCCCCCTTCACTCTCAGGGACTCTTTCAACTCAGCTCCTTGAAAGACTCCCCCAGAACTGCTTCTCTCTTTAGTGCTGTGATTAAGCTCCTCTCCCCACCCCTGTATCAAATCCAGCTGCAGAGCTGAAGAGATTCTTGGCAGGAGACTCAAGACAGAAACAATACTTCAAGTGGAGAAGGGGGGCCGGGGGCCAGAGCTCTTCCCAAAGCCCTGGAGAGCTCTGGGGCTTCATTAAGGGGATTTTTGCAGCCTGTGGTCAGAAAATCCTTCAACTTTGTAGCTATAAAAAGTAAATTTCCATCATCTGTTTTGCCCAAGCAAATGAAGGTGAGCATTCCGTGCTGGTGCCTTGTGGATCCAGCTGGGGGTCACCTGAGGGAAAAGCTCCCTGAGATCCTCAAATCCAACCATTCCCAGTGCTGCCTGGGCCACCACTGATTGTGTCCCCCAGTGCCACTCCCCCAGGCCTCTTACACCCCCATTGCCCTGTGGCAGGCCTTGGCAACACTTTCCATGACAGAATTGTCCCAATATCCAGCTAAACCTCCCTGGCACAGCTTGAGGTTGTTTCCCCTCATCCCATGGCTTGCTCCTTGGGAAGCAGTGGCTTGGGTGGCCCCAGGTGCCCATGGATGGGTGACAATCTCAGCACATCCCAGCATGGAAAAACCTTGGGAAGATGGTGCCCACAGGAGCCTTTGGGAAGTCAATAATAATCGGGTGGGGGACAGGAAGGAGTTATTAAATGTTGTTTGTAGACTTGGCAAGGAGGGAATGGGGTTGATCCATGCCAGAGGCTGCCCATCACAGAATCACAGAATGGTTTGGGCTTGAAGGGACCTTAAAACTTATTGTATACCACTTCCTGCCATGGGGCAGCTTCTGCTGGACCAAGCCCTGTCCAGCCTGGCCTTGACCCCATTGGAGATGGGAGGATCGAGGTCTCCATGGAGCTCAGCAGGATGTGCCACCCCAAAGGGCCTGGGATCAAAAGGCAGCTGGACACTGTCCTGCAGGAAAAAAGTCAGGGAGGTTTAAAACTCCATATTGGAATATTGGCCGGCCTAGGGGGCACATCCCTCCCCAGGGGTTCCTGCCCTCATGCCGAGCCTCTCCCTGCCTCTGGAAGAGCTTCCCATGGCACTGGAGGACAGGGAGCCAGGGAGGGAACATCCAGGGCATCAGCAGCCGGTTTGGGAGGTGAGGCTGCCCCGGGCAAGAGGCAAGAGCAGACCCAGAGCAGGAATGAATGTGAGAAAAGCAGACTTTGCTCTGGGTGGGGAATCACCGAGGGATTAAAGGTTTAATAAGATCAGAGGGACAAAGCAATAATTAGCCTAAATTATGCTGTAATTTAGGAAATTAAAAACAAAGCCTCTCATGTCAGGGGAATAACTCTGCCAGCAAAGTGGGGGAAGAGCTGAGGAGCAAAGGGGGACGTGACAGTGTGGGGCAGGGAAATCGGAGGAGCGGCCGGAGGGGCGATGGAACAAGGGAGGGATGGAGGGAGGGATGGAAGGAGGGGAGCCTGGAGGGTGGGGGGCTGAGCCCTGGCCCCCCAGGCTGTGCTGGGTGTGCAGGCTGGGACAGGCACCGGCTGCAGCTCTGCCTGCCCTGCCCTGCCCTGCCCTGCCCGCAGCAGCGGGAGCGGGGCTGGAGCTCAGCCCCAAGCCCTGATGGGGGTCCCCACTGCATCAGCCAGGCCTGGAGTGCCCCCCCTGTGTCCCCGGGGCTTTGAGGGGCTGCTGGGTGGCAAAGCCCCCCCTGGCCTGGAAAAACCCGGCCGTGCCTGGGATGGAAGTGGCTCCAGGCTGGCAGCAGCGCTTTCACTGGTGCTCAGGAATTCGCCTGCAGAGACAATCAGCTCAGCCCCCAAGCCTCAGCTCATTACAATAACATCAAGATTAAATGGGATATAGGAACAGCTGTCCTAAAGCTCCTTAAAGGATCTGAACAGATGTAACAAAAATAGATTTACATTTAATATATTAAGTTTTTCCTCCCTTAACATTTAGATCATTTGGTTTTTTTAATAGTGTTTTATCTCTGCCTGGGCCTTGCCCAGCCCTCTGTTAGCTCCAATCCCTTGTTCTGCAGCACAGGCACGAGGAAAAGCCCCATTGCAGGGAGCAGGGATGCTGAACTGGCCGTTTTGGGTACATTCACATTTGGATCAGCTGCCCAGCTGCAAGTGAGATAAATGTGCAGAGCAGAACTAGGGCAGTGAATGCTCAGAGCAACTCTGGACCTGACCCTGCTGAGCCTGGGCAGCTGCAGGCGCCCGCCTGTGGCTCAGGGAGCTGATTCCTGATCCCAGGCTCTGTGTCACCGGATCTGCCTGGTGACAGGGGATGCAGGGACAGAGGATTGCTCAGCTCCACAAAAGGGAAGAGATGGAATGGCTCCCTGGAAACCTGGGGGAGAAAAATATAAATAAGGAGGGAAGGCATTTAACTCCAGTGGTTATATCAGTGTGAGATCAAATGGTTCTAAATTGGTGAAGAATTAATTTAGGCTGGGAATTAGGGAAAGGTTTTGACCAGGTGATGGGTGGAGGTTTGGGGCAGCCCCTGGGGAAAGGAGCCTGGCAGGGTCTGGAAATGAGCTCAGTGGCTTTCAAAGAAATAATGGAATGGTTTCAGTTGAAAAAAGACTTTAAAGGTAATTTCATTCCTCCCCCTGCCATGGGCAGGGACACCTTCCACTATCCCACGTTGCTCCAAGCCCTGTCCAACCTGGTCTCGGACATTTCCAAGGATGGGGCAACCACAGCTGCTCTGGGCAACCTGTGCTCTCACCACCCTCATTGTGAAAAAAATCTTTCCTTATATCTATAAATCTTCCCTTTTTATTTTCAAACCACCTCCCCTTGGCCTGTCACAGCAGTCCCTGCCCAAATCCCTTTCCACACCTTTCCTACAGTTCTCCTTTAAGGACTGGAATTTCATGGAGGCATTTGTGCTGCCGAACACGAAAACACCAAACACAGGGAAATTTACCAGGAATTTGAGTCAGCCTGAAGGACCTGGAGGGAGGTGCTTCATTTTGGTGCGAATTATGGTGTGTTTTTATTCTTTCACCCCTGGTATCTGTGAACAGAACCTTCTGGGGCTAGGAGTCAGGGTTTGCTGTCTGCATGGGACAGCAGGGGATGTTGCACACAGGGAATGTCACACACAGGGAATGTCACCCACAGGGAATTTTGCACACAAGGAATGTCACACACAGGGAATTTTGCACACAAGGAATGTCACACACAGGGAATGTCACACACAGGGAATGTCACCCACAGCATCCCTCAGCCACGGGGCATGGAGCACCCATGTTCCAGCTGTGGATCCTGGCTCTCCTTTCCCTCTCCCAGAGATGCCCCCTGGCCCTCCCTGCTCCACCACCATCACCTGCCCCCTTCACTACTCCTTTCCTTCCTTTGTTTCTTCCTTCCCCTCGCTCCCAGCCCCTTTCCCTTCCCCCCCGGAGCAGGTAATTTTGCTGCCGTGTCCTCGCATCCATCACCGGCACAGCCGCGCTCCCGGCCCCTTCCCTGGGACCCGGCTCTTGCTGCAGGATCCGCCGCTAAATTGCTTGGATGGCAAAGGAGCACCTGGGCTCATTACAGCCGACTCGGGGACATGGTAATTACCTGCCTGCGAGGGAGAGCGGCACCGCCGGCCCCGGGGATGCTCACCGGGATGGATACAGGATGGGAAAGGGGAGAACGGACCCCTGAGGCAGAGCCTGAACCCTGAACCCCGCAGTCCCTCATGGGGGGAGTGTCGGGATTTTTGGGCATCTCCATCGCAGGGAGGGATTTTCCAGCTGGGGGATTTTCCCCTGGTTTTTCCCTTGTGCCTCCCGAGCAGCTTTGCTCAGGCCCTGGAGAGGAGGGCGTTGGGGACACGCTGCCGGTCCAAGGGCACTGCCGGACACGGACTCGTCCTTCCCGTCCCGCGGCCGCGGGGAGCGGGAGGAGGTCGTGGTCTCCTTCTCGAATGACAGCTTTTCTGCTGAGCAGCGTGTTCTCTCCTTGAGGGCGGCTGCTGAAGGGCTGCCAGCCTGGGTGGTGGCCGCTCTCCCGCTCCTCTCTGAAGGATTTCAGGAGCATCCTCCGTGCTGGAGCTTTCCCGGCTGGGGAAAGCAGCAACCCGAGGCTCCGCCGGGCCGGCGCGGGGCCAGCTCCCCCCAGGACAGGTTTTAGCCCAATTTCCAGCCCCTGTGGCACAGACACCATCTGCCAGGGCCAGCCCGGCGTGTCTCACAGTCCCCCCCAGCCCCAGGCCCCCGGCCCCTCCCAGCCCCGTCTCTCGGCGGTGGCTGGGGCTCGCTTTTCCAGAGCTGCTGGGCACACGCCGCACCCCCAGAGTGTCCATCTGTCCTCCAGTAATAACTTGGAGTCGGCTGCCTAATTTTAACCGAATCTGACAGCTCTTTCGAGCACGTCATTCCAGAAAGTCTCCAGCGAGACAGATGCATGGTAGCCAGGCAGCTTCCGATGGGAAGCTCCGATGCTCAGGGAAACGTCAGGAGGGATTTGAGGCTGGAACTGCTTTGTCCAGGCAGGGGAAGGAGCTGTGCGTGGATGGACCCCTTGCGCCCCACAGCCGGGCTGTGTCAGAGTCCCCCACGGGGCAGGACCTCAAAGGGGGTCTTTGGACAAGGACAAAGTGTCTCAGCTTCCCCGCAGCCCCTGCAACCCCCTCCCCGCTGTCCCAGCCCCCCGCCCGTCTGTCAGCTCCTTTCCGCGGCCCGGGCGTTCTTCAGCACCAGCCCATTCCTCGGTGATGAAACGGCCACTCAGCCGCTGCCGGCGAGAGACAGTGACCTTGTGTGTCCCCTCTCGGTCTCCCGCAACAGCAGCTGAAAGATGGGGACAAGGTCAGCGGCTCCTGCCGGCAGGTTTATTGCCGAGGAGGGGCAGGTTCAGATCTCGTGGCCGCTCCCGAGGCTCCAGCAGCCCGCACAGGACCAGCCCCGCACCTCCCCGGCCCTGGGTGCTCCAGGGTGATGGGCAGCACTGTTCCACTGCCTGATTCGGGATGAGAGGCTGGATATCTTTGTTCCCTCCATGCCCCCGTGTTGGTTTTTCTCCACTCTCCCCGCCGCTGTGCCGTGGTGCTGGCGGGAGCATCCCCGGCCCCGTGCGGGTCTTGGTGCTGGCAGCACTGTCAGGGACCACCCCGCGGCTCCGTCCCCTTCCCTCTCCCTCATCCTCCTCCTCCCGTCGCGTCAGGATGAGCTCAGCCATCCCTGGCCCGCGGGCGCGGTGTCCGGGGTGGAAAATCTCCCCCGGTGGGAACTGGGTCAGCCGGAGCGATGGGAGCGGTGGGAGCCGGGCCGGCACTCGCGGCACCGGGCCGGTGATTCAGAGGGTGCCGCTGCTCCCTCTGAGCCAGGGCTGATTCAGCAGGGCCGGGGAGCTCTGCTGCTGCAGGCCCGGCCTTTGGGCCACCCCCTTCTCGCTGGAAATGTAAAGGATGGGGTATTTTTATAGTTTAAAGGATTGCTTTTATGTGAGAGAGGGAGTGAGAATCCCAGAGCAGCAGCCACTCATCCAGCACAGCCCTGGGAGCGCTGGGCAGCTCCGGGTGCTGCATCTGCTGAGCCTGGAGCATCACCCACCTCCCTGGGAAAACTGGAACTCCAGGAGGCCTTGGGCAGAGCAAAGCTCTGCTCCTGGCAGTGACGGTGTTTGGCGTGCACCCCGAGGTGCCACCACACTCTCTGAGGTGTCACCATGCACCCTGAGATGTCACCGGGGGCCTCAGTGTGACCTCTGGATGTCACAGTGCAGGAATGTCCCCTGTGGCACCTCCCCTCCCCGGCCACTCTGTCACCCACAGATCCAGACATCGCCGTGACAGGGCCTTGGGGACAAATACCCTGTTTGCAACGAAATCCTGCTTCAAAGAGTTCCCAGCACCCTCGTGATATAAAAAGAACTCGCCTATCTGTAACAGTATTAAATCCATCACCGGGAGATTAAATTCTAAAGGGATTTTGGCTTTCAATATAAACAGCAGATTCTTAAGTGCCTCTTCATTTTCTGCGTTTAGCAAAGACACAGAAAGGCCTAAAATCCTCCCAAATCCCTTGGCATGGCTGAGCCCGGGAGCTGCGCCGTGACTCCCTGTGCTGACCCTGCTGTGATTCCTCACCAGCCACCCCGGGAACTGGGGAGCTGCAAGGTCCCAGCTCCCTCGGGGCAGTGAAATACCAGGAGAATCCCGGGAGCTGCCTGTCTGGAGCTGGGGAGATGGGGAAGGAGTGGGGGACCAGCTGTGGAGGGGGAGAGGGGGCTGCAAGGCAGGCACGGAGCATCCCACAGGATGAGGGTGGTGCGGGGCAGGAGCATCCCACAGGATGATGGAGATGAGGCGCAGGAGCATCCCCTGGGATGAAGGAGATGCAGGGCAGGAGCATCCCGGGGGATGAGGGGCAGGAGCATCCCGGGGGATGAGGGAGATGAGGGGCAGGAGCATCCCCAGGATGAGGGAGGTGCGGGCGCAGCTGCGCCCCGGGGCAAGGTGCGAGGTGCGAGGTGCCACGTTCCTCCCGAGATCCGGCTGGAAATCTCCCGAGCGCATCCCAGACAAGGCCGGGATGACGAAGCCCTGACGAGACACCAGCCCCGGGACAAATTCCTGCTCGGGCTCTTTGTCTCTGTCTGGGTGTGGCCCCGGCCGGAAGGGAGGGCTCGGGGTGTGCCCCCTCTGTCTGGGGGTGCCTCCCGTGCCCCGCTTTCATCTCCCCCTCTCGGGGCCGCTGGATGCGGGTGATGGGCTCGACACCTCCCTGCAGGAGCGGAGCTCCCAGACATTGCCCCCGGGCAAGGTGAGCCCGGCTGGCTCCCATCCCCTGAGTCACTCCGGGCTCACCCAGCGCTGGCAGCAGCCAGGGCAGAGCTGGCAGTGCCACCCCATCCCACATCGCCTGCTCCTGCCACTGGAGAATCATCTGGAACATGCACTGCAAGAAGTTTCACCCCTGGACACTGCCTCGTTCATCCTCTGACTTCTCAGAAGAGTGCCTTGAATTTGTTTAATTTTTTAAAATTTGTTTTCTTTTACTAAATTTTATTTACTTTTTTTTTTTTTTTTAACTGAAAACTGACACTAAAACTGCAGCAATTCTCCATGGTCCCATTCCACCTTGGCTGGCCAAGATTCTTGTTGTTGTCTTGGATGCTCCAGTGGTCCCCCAGCAGCAGAAGTCAGTGTGGATGTTCATGACTGGGGTGTTCACGTGAGTTTTTTGGAGGTGGTTGATTTTTTCAGGGAGTCTCCCTTATCTTTCCCTGCCACAGCCACAGCTGTTGCCCCAGTGCCTCCTTGTTCCATGCTGGAACTTGGCTCTGGCTCACAGGCAGCAAGGGGTTAACGGAAACGCTGCTTTGAAGGTGATTTCTCCTTTATTAAAAAATCCCCAACCAAAGCAATGTAATTCTGTAGGAAAATAACCCAGCTCGGGAACGAGGAACCACCTGAAGGCTCACGCTGGCTCTGAAACCCTTTTCTCCCAGCTCCAGCATCTCCTGGTGCATATTTGCCATAAAAGCAGCCACAAAGAGCTGTTGGGTCATGTAAAATCCTGCCCCAGTGGCCACAGCCCACAGCAGCCGTGCCCTGAGCTGTGTTATCCCAGCCAGCCCTGCTTCCCAGGCATGGCCCAGAGAGCCTGGTGGGATGGGGAGGGGGCTGGGGGGCTGAGCCTCACCAGTGGAAAAGGGAGATCTGTCCATGGAGATGCTGCTTCTCATGGACAGACTGAGCTTGGTGCAGCTGGAACAGGGATTTGTGCTGGAGTTGGATCCCTGGACATCCTCTGGTGGGAATGGAGAGCCCCTTTCCACCTCCTCAACAGCAAGTGGAGGCAAACATGATCTGCAAGGTGCAGGGTTTATACTCTGGAAGTGTTCCAAGATAGGTTGGATGGCGTTTGGAGCAACCTGGTCCAGTGGGAATGTCCCATGTCTGAATGGGCTTTTAGGCCCCTTCCAACCCAAATTCTCCTGTGATTCATTCTACATTTTGTGATTCACTTTATGATTCCATGGTTCTCTATAAACAAACCCTTCTTAAATCTTCCTTACGAAGTCTAAAATATCAACAGACTTATTTACCCTCCAACTCCTCCTCCGTACCAAACACTGAAATATGAATTCTGTTCCTCCCTGTTACAAAACATGACACGAAGTGGGAACTTGTTCTCCCAATCTCCACCACTATTAAAAAATAAGTGCGAGAATTTGCATCTCTCTTCCCTCACACACCTCAGCAATAAACCAGGATATCTCTCCATACCATCTTTCCCCTCTTTCCCATCTCCAATATCCATGGGGTCACAGCAGGGCCACTTCTACAAAATGAAAACCTCTCCAAGCCCAAACAGTTCAAACCGCCTCAGGATGCTCCAGCTTCCAGGTAAACGCCAGATCTGGTCCCTCCCTGTGGCACTGGGGGCTGGAAGAGCAATTCCAAAGCTGGAAGCAGCAAACCCAGCGCTGGGATGTGCTGGGAGCTGTTTGCAATCAACCCCAGCACTGGAGTCAATGCACATGAAACGGATTTGGAGCAATTATGGAGAGCGGAGAAATTAGCAAAGAATCAGAGGCTGTTCCTGAACAATTCCCAGGCAGGAAGAAAGAAAACAAAAAGGGCAAAATGCTTGGCATAAGTTGTTTGCTATAAATAGTCTGCCCGGTTCGAGGAGCTGGTGACAAACAGTGGCGGGGGAAGGCGAGGATAATGCAGCACAAACTGTACTTTGTTCATTTATTTGACAAGTGTAGCTAAATTTTAATTATTTATGATTAGACTTCGTAATGTGCTCGCACATGTTCTGAGGAATATTTTCATCCTGGTAATCCGAGCCCTTGCTCCAGCACTGTCCAGGCTCTGAAATCCCTGCAGCTCTGCAGGAACTTCCAGGCACAGGGAATCCATGAGGATCAACCCCATCCCGCTGTGTTTGTAACCCAGGTAAAGCCCAGGATGCTGGAAAACCCGGAATTGTGAACCTGACAATGCGCCTTTAATCTTTGTCACTTCACATGCCAAATCCCAGAAGTGCTGAATTATTAAGTCTAAAGTTCCAAAATAAACTCGCACTCCGAAGATTATTTCCATATAATTTGAAATTTCCTGCTCTAATAACTCCTGTGCTGGGTCTGTCTCCTGCCCTAATCCTGTTTGGAGAGGCTGAGCCCAGCCCTGGGCCGGGCTGAGCCCCTGGGGTGGGCTCACCTTCCCCTCCCCTCCCCAGACAAACCCCCAGCCCCACAACTGCTGACGGCTTAATTATTGCCTGCGATAATTAGCACGAGGAACCAGCTCGAGTCCTCTCCAAAGTCATTTCACTGAGGAAATCAATCTGATCCCTCCCAAAGGGCTCCGCTGCCAAACTTAATTCCAAATAATTGAACGGGAAACTCCTTTAATATTTCAAAGGGGGAAATGTGAGGAGGTGGTGACCGGGCCCTGGCACCCTGTGGGTGCCCACCGGGATCGGGCATTCCCTCACAGGGATCCTGGGATCAGGCAGCCCCTTGCAGGAATTTTGAGATCAGACATTCCTTCACAGGGATCCTGGGATCAGACATTCCCTCACATGGATCCTGGGATCAGGCATCCCCTGGCAGGAATTCTGGGATCAGACATTCCCTCACAGGGATCCTGGGATCAGGCATTCCCTCACAGGGATCCTGGGATCAGGCAGGCCCTGGCAGGAATTCTGGGATCAGACATTCCCTCACAGGGATCCTGGGATTAGACATTCCCTCACAGGGATCCTGGGATCTCACAGCCCCTTGCAGGAATTCTGGGATCAGACATTCCCTCACAGGAATTCTGGAATCAGGCGTTCCCTCACAGGGATCCTGGGATCAGACATTCCCTCACAGGGATCCTGGGATCAGGCAGCCCCTTGTAGGAATTCTGGGATCGGACATTCCCTCACAGGGATCCTGGGATCACACAGCTCCCCAGCTCCCTGGGGCTCTGTGGGTGCTTGAATCACCCTCTTTCCCTGCTCCAGTAACCCCAATCCCACCCGAGGATGCTCCAAAGGCTGTGGAATATTCATGGCGCTGGAATTCCCCAGGCAGGGAGCAGCAGGAAGTGTGTGCCGTGGGCTGTGGGTGGGCACGGGGAAGGATTGGACCCAAACAAAGCTATTTTTGCCATGAAAAGGAAAACTGTGCCTTTGCTCCCTGGATTATGGATCTGTGTGTTTTTCCCCCTGCAGTAACTGGAGAATAGAAATAAAATACTGAATTATTAACTCTAATTACCCCCAGAATTACTTCAATAACAGTGCAATTTCACAGACGGCTGCTGCGAGGACAATATGCAGGGATAAAAGGAGAAGAGAATCCACTTCCACCACAGGAATGTTTGCAATTTATTCTTCTTTTTTTTTTTTTCTTTTCGGTTCCCTCATCTTTTCCTTGGCGGTGGTCAAATTTCAAACGCTCCAAAGCATCATCCCGACGTGTGGCTTTGTTTCAGGAGGATCCTGAGCCCTCCAAGCTGCAGAGCAGGGCTGGGATGGAGCCACAGGGTTGGAGAGGCAAGGATGGAGCAGCAAGGAAGGATGGCCAGGATAAAGCTGCAGGGATGGACTGGCAGGAATGGAGCTCCAGGGATGGAGCAGGAGCTTGAGTGGAAGGGATGGAGCTGCAGGAATGCTCCTGACCTACATCCTTCCCTGCCCTGCTGCCCATGCCAGCAGGTGGAAATGGGAGCTCCCAGCTGTGTGCGATCTGCAGCCTTGACAAGGTTGGTGACACTTTCAGAGCAGTTTTTAGCCCTCCAGCTTTCCTGGGTTTTGTTCCAAATCCAGATCCAATCCAAATGAATTCTAGATGAGAGCCTGTGTTGGGGCCAGGCCACCAATCCCCTCCTCCATCTCTGCAGGTGTAGCTGATTTGATTTTCATTCCCTTCCTGAATTTGCACAGGCGCTGGGGAGGTTTTCCTCAGTGAAAAAACTTTGGGAATTTGGGAAAATGAGACTTGAAACACCACAATGTTCCCTGGTGGTTGTGGTCCTGCTCCAACAGGGGCAGGAAAAGCTCTCTCCTCGCTGGGATGGGGGATCCCTGGCTCTCCCTTGCTGGTGCCTTTCCCCACACAGCTGCATTTGGGGTGTCCAAGACCCTTTTCCATGGGATTTGAAGCAGGTGCTCCTGCTCCCAGCCTGGCTCTGTGTTGGGTACCAGGACAGAGCAGCACTTGGCATGGCAGGGATGCTCGGGCACCGTTCCCAGGCAGGTTAATCCCAAGCAATCTGTGCTGCTCCAGACCTGAGCTGTGCCCTGGGGCCTGTCCTGCTGCTTTCCACAAGCACTAAATCAAAGGGGGCTCCTGGAAGGGGGAAGGGGAAGAGAGGGAAAAAATGCACTTTCCATTGGAATGTGCCCAGCCGGGTGACTCAGAGCAGGAGCAGCTGGCAAGGGGCTGGCAGGGCTGGCATGGCCTGGGCCTGACCTGCCAACAGCCTCTCAGGCCTGGATTCAGGGGAAAAAGGAATCCAGACCAAAAACAAGGTGGATGGGAGAGCAGCTCCATGCTCACTGCTCGGGGTTGGGAATGCAGCATCTCCATGGGGCAGGGAGTCAGTGCAGTGTGACCCAGGGGACAGAGCTGGCAGGGGGATGGCAAGGTAGGGAGGTGCAGGGAGATGTGTGAGGGTCACAGGGTGAGTGATGGCACCACAGAGGGGCAAATCAGCCTTGGCAAGGGTGTGGGGAGGGATGGGATCTAGGGACCCATCCATGGGGGAGCAGGATGGAGAAGTCACAGAATCCAGAATGGTTTGGGTTGGGATGACCCTAAAGCTCATCTTGTTCCACTCTGCCATGGGCAAGGACACCTATCCCAGGTTGCTCCAAGCCCTATCCAGCCTGGCTTTGGACATGTCCAGGGATCCAGGGACAGCCACAGCTTCTCTGGGCAACCCAACTCCTCCACAACCACATCCAAACCCTTTTCTGGGATGAACCTGGATCCCACCTCCATGCCCATCCTGAGCTGCTGGAGACTGTTCCAGTGTCCTGCTGCAGTGTCCCATCATGGGACAATGCTGGCAGTGCCACCCAGAGCAGCTCTTTGTGCCCCACAGCCGTGTGCCATTGGTCACCACGTGTCCTCCCCTGGGGTCACCTCCCAGCCTGGCACTGGGGCTGCCCTCTCTGCTCCTGTGTTTCATCTCCATCTCCCACCCTGACTCCTGGCAGGTCCCACGGCTTCCTGATGCTGAATGAGCCACGGGGACCAGGAGAGATCCCACCCACAGGCAGGTTCTGACATCTCTGATCCCTGCTTGCATCCTCTCTATGCTGCTGATCCCAGTGAGGAGTGGGACGAGAGCAGCAGGCTCCCCTCTGCACAGCCCTGCCCTTCCCAGGCTGTGCATCCCTCTTGCCAGCGAGCACTGAGTGGAGAACATCCAGCTTTTCCCTGGAGCATACACTGGGGCAGGGATCAGCCCTCGGAGGAGCTGGCTTGGTGACAGGAAGGGAAATCCCTGGACTCTGTGAGGCTGCTGCAGGAGCTGGGAGCTCTGCACTCTGGGCCTTTTGGGGAGTTTGCTCCCAAAACTCCCCAAAAGAGAAGCTCCAGGAGGGGCTAGAAACCTTCTTTCCACGGCTTTGCCTTTATCTGCTGCCGAGGACACAGCTGGCTCTGGGAATCTTCTGGGAACCTTCTCCTCTCCTGAGAAGAGGAGCAGAAGGTGCAGCTCCAGGTGTTGGGAGATGCTGGTGTGAACCTCCCTCACCTTCATCTCCTTCTGCATGGAGACCAAAGCAGCAGGTCTCCCCATGCTCATGCTCCTGCTTTCCAAATGGAATTCCCTTTACTGCCTTTCCTGGCATTTCTCTCCCAAGCTCTGGCTCAGCCCCTCCTGCAGGACCCTCCCCAGGGTCAGTCCCAAGGTAATTCCCATCCCCAAGGTTTTTCCAAGGCTGGTCCAGCCGCGCTGTTGCCTCTTGGAATGCTGTGCTCTGCCTTCCCTCAGTCCCTGCCGGCCCCACTCCATCATCCTTTTGCCACCAGGAAATCATTGTGCCTGATAATGCATTAAAGCAATTGTTATTTCAGTGATCGCACTCATATTTCCCTCTTTGTTTTCCTGCCAGGCTTGAGGGGAAACCTCATCAGATAAATCAGGGCTGGGAGCAGGTGTGGGAGCAGCTTTTCCCGAGCTGCTGGGATCACAGGGATGCTTTGAAGCACGGACCACTGGCTTCAGCAGCACCTGCACGGATCCCTGGAGGGATGGCATTCCCAGTGCCCCACAGCCACCTCTGCCACCCTGGAGCTGCTCTCCTGTCCCTTTATCTCAGCACTGTGCCCCCCCTGTGTGGGGCTGGGCGGCCTCTCCCTCTGTGGGGCCCACAATGGGAATTTGGTGGTCCTGGGATGGGTGGGAGCAGCGGGATCTGCACCCAGGATGCTGCAGGATGCTGCTCTCCTGAGAAAAAGCAGCTGCTTGGGGGGGCAGGAGCCCTCCAGCCTGGGAATCAGCAGGGCAGGGGGAGGCACAGAGTGCCCAGACGTGCTCCCTGAGCCTCCCCAGGGCAGGGAGCTCTCCCAAGGCTGGAGCACTCAATGGGAGCTTTCAATCCTTCCCTCCCTGTCCCTCCCCGCTGTGCCCTGCGGCCAAGCCAGACCCCCCTCTTTGTCCCCTTTTTTAAAAATAAATCATTTTGGGATGAATTCCATGCCAGTGAACAATGCCAGCCCGGCCGTGGCAGGGATGTGAGGCTCCATTATTCCGTGGGGATGAGGGGCAGCCGCAGGCAAAGCAGCTCTGGGGATGCTGAGCCCCCTGCCCTGCTGCGCTGTGGAGGGGATGTCCCCTCCCTGGGAGCTGCTGTCACCTCCCCTGCACTGCTGAGGGACCCCCCAGCTCCTCCCGGCCTGAGCCTGGCCTTGCTCACTGGGAAGGACTGGGATACCCCGGAGGAAGGACTGCAAGGCAGGGTGGAGGGGGAAAGGGGCCCATTCCCAAAACACTTTGGATGGCTTTGATAATTAGCCAGGTTCGGAAGGGGAATGATGAAAGGTGGGAAGGATTTGTTTAAGCACGGAGTGTTTTATTGCTTTCCTCACTCAAAGTCGCTCTTTAAAGTGGTTGGGAGATTTTTTGCTCTTGTTTTGCCTCAGATGTTGAACTGTAATTACAGCCAACGCACCAAAATACCTGGAATGTGAATAAACCAAGGAAAAGCTGCTCCCAGGGATTCATTCTGCCCCAAGTTCTCCCCACCTTGCTGCTGCACAGGGGGTCCTGGTGGGACCCATCTCAGCCTGGGGGTGCCAGCACATCCATGGGCAAAGCCAAGGCTGGGCAAGGCTGGCGTGAAAGTTAGGGAAGACCTGGGGGGAGATTTGCCACACTTTTCCAGTCCAAAATTGCTGAGATCCTTCACCTTCCTCTTCCTCATGGTTGTGCCTGGAGGCAGTAGCAAGGCTGAACACAAATGGGGTTTTCTGGAAGCTGGAGCTCCTCAAGCTCCTCTTCCCAGCCCCTCCATCCCCTCCAGCTGCTGGAATCCAGGGATGGGGACAGGACACCCCCAGCCCTGCACACACCTCCTTCCCAGGAATTCTGGAAGGGATCATTGCAGCCCAGTGTGTGCTCGCTGTGCCAGAGCTCCTTTCCCAGCAGGAAATCCCGGGGTTTGTGCCCCTTCCCCTGAGCTCCATGAGGATGGGGTTGAGTTTTCCAGGGCAGGGAGCCAGGGCAGTGCTGCTGCTCACCCGGGGCTGGCAGGGAGCAGCAGGGATGGGGGCACAGTCATGGTGTGGCCAGGGGCTGCTTGGCTCAGTCTGGATCCAGAGGGATCTGGGGAATTTGGGGGGTCTGAGGTGTTGGAAAGGGCAGGATGGGGTGGTGGGGAAGTGTCAGCTCCACTGGGGAGATTAAAATGTCCTGTCTTGGCCTGGCAGGGGAGACACAAGGAGAGGAGGAGAGGATGGATGCTGCCACGTGTCCCTGGCAGCCCTGAACCAGGAATTCTCCTGTTATTGGTTATTTTTATGTATTTATTATTCATATTCCTCTGTAAAGTACTCAGGGTTTTATGGGCAAACAGAGCCTGTAGGTGATGCCCTGAGGCACAACATTCCCATCAACAGCTCTGAGAGCTCCCAGACTGCCCAACTCAGCCCCTCCCCATCCTGGGAAGGGAATGGGAGCATTCCCTTCTTTCACAGACAAGGAATGGGAGCATTCCCTTCATTCACAGACAAGGAATGGGGACCCCAGCAGCCAGGGGACCCCAGCTCAGCTCCAAATCAGGGCCATGCTGTAGAAGGCTGGGTAGAAAAGAGCCCAATTAAGATAAAATCACCGGAAACTGATTATTAATTAGCAAGTAATTAGTTATCTCTGTGCCATCTGGAGGGCTGAATCTGCCTGTGTGGCAC